>NW_008705295.1:443072-451242 GCF_000326865.2 Helobdella robusta | reverse complement strand
ACCTAACCCTGTCAAAAGCACACTAATTCATACCTACACCTGAAATACATTTTAAGAAAAAAAATTAAAAACACATATTTTTCTCTTTATTATTAATTTGAAAATGATTAAAACAACAACAGCAGCAACAACAACAACAATAATAATAATAACAAAGATAATAATAATAATATTATTATTAACAATAATATTAATAATAATTGAACTATGGCTAGCATCAGCAGCAGCAATGATGGAACTATGATCCTTGAAAACGCGTGCCCACTACTCATGAATTATTCATAAGAGACGATGACGTCACCGCCGACAAATAGTTTAGTCACGTGATGCCGAGATTTAATGAAGCGAGCGTCGTATCGACTCTATCGCTATTAACGCTCGGCGCTAATTTTCGCACGCCGTCCTTCAATCTCTGCTGCTATCTCTTTCTTTTACTCTTTCTCTCTCTCTCTTTCTCTTTCTCTCTCTCTCTCTCTCTCTCTTTCTCTTTCTCTCTCTCTCTCTCTCTCTCTCTCTCTCTCTCTTTTTCTCTATTGTTCTTTCAGCAACAACGAAATCATCAACAAAATTTAAAACAACAACAATATCAACGAAAACAACAACAACAACAGCAAAAAAAATGGCAAGTCGCAAGAATAGTAACGTATATACTTATGGTAATGGTATTATTGACAGTAACTAACAAGGATAGATATGTTCTGTTTGCATCATCATCATCGTCGTCGTCGTCATCGCTGATGTCATCATCGCTGTTGACCTCATCATCATCATTAACATAATCGTCGCCATCATCATCATGACATCATCGTCATTATGGTTTTTACGGCATGGTCATAATAATTTTACAAAATTTGCCATATAAACAGATATAAATAAAGACAAACATACAAACAAACATACAAACATGAAAACAAATAAATATACAAACATGCGTACATACAAACGAACATGTAAATAAGCAGACGAACGAACAAACATTAAATGGAATCAGACTTAGCCGCTTTCAAAGAAATAAAAACTCATTGTGATTGCTGTCGCAGTTATAGTGACGTCATGTTCTTCTATGTTTCGTTGTCGTTTGTTGTTGTTGTTTGTTGTTGTTTGTTGTTTGTGGTTGTTGTTTATTGTTGTTGTTTGTTGTTTGTGGTTGTCGTTTGTTATTGTTTGTCGTTGTTGTTGTTGTTGTTTTTGTTGTTTTTGTTGTTGTTGTCGTGTAATTGTTGTAACACTGCCAATATGAATTAGTGATAACATTGTACAAATGAAAAATGATATTAACATATAACAACACAACGTTGATAACATTGAAATAAAAACTACATCAACAACAACAACAACAACAACAATGGAAACACTAACACAACAACTACATTAATAAAACTACATCAGTAAAACGACGACAACAACAACATCAGTAGCAAGCATATTAGAATTTTATTCGAAGTTTTCAGAACCCTGCTATTATCGTCAAATGCTTGCAATTGTTGTAGCATTGCATTCCATTTTCTTAATGTAACCGGTGTATGACATTAATGTTATTGTAACCGCTAAATGGCATTAATGTTATTTATAATGTTATTTATTCGTTCTTTATAATGTTTGTATGAATAGTATTGTCATTGCTAATGTCATCATTGTTGCTGTTGTTATTGTTGTTGTTGTTGTTGTTGTTTTATTGTTTGGCAGCAATTGACAATGTTGTTAACAATAAGTTTGTTGAAAAATGTGGATACGGTTCATTTAATTCTCGTAAAAGTTTCTTGATAGGAGGAACAAGTTTTAAGCTGCATGGAAGGATATTTCCAGCCATATAAGAAATGTCTCTTTGACGGCCATTCATCTGGTAGGTCCTTATTGTAAAGCAAGAAAACTGAAGGGATCAGATATAAGCATTGAAAGCCATAAAAACAGATGACTTTAAAAGTACGTCGTTGGCCGAGCGCAAATAAAATCACACATTTATCCACCATTTCATTTCTTTTTCTGAAAAGCATTTCATTTTAAAGCTTATTCGCTATTAAGTAGTTAAATACAAACACACACACACGCACACACGGACACACACACCCACACACGCACACACGGACACGCACACCCACACACGCACGCACGCAGAACGCACACAAACAAACATCCAAATAGCGTTATAAGGATGTAAGGAGATTTATATAAGATAAATTAAATAATTTTCTGTTTATATGAACTTAAAATAATGCTATGCTGACATGAAATTTGTAATTTTCAACGTGAAAACTAACTTTTTTGAGAGGTCTAGTGTTAATTTGTAATATTTTTTATAAAAAAAAATAAGTTAGTATTCCATTTAAATTGGTTTTATAGAAAATAATTTTTGTTTGTATCAGATGTGTCGTTCAAAAATGTGTCGCAATTGTACTTTTTTAATTAATTTTAATTAGTTTCATTAGTTAATTTAAAACTTTTTCGAGAAATTTATTTTTCAATGACTAATTAGTAAAGCTTTCTGTAAAATTACTCAGTTCAAGCATTTGTGTATATATATATATATATTATATATATATATATAATATATATATATATATAATATATATATATATATATAATATTTTTTTTTAAATTAATTAGCTCAGATTTTGTGTTCTAAATTTTTTAAATTTGAAAATGTTTCTTAAAAATATGTCATTTTCTTTGAGAAATTAGTTAATATTTGAAAAATTAATTATTATTTGAGAATTCAATTATTATTATTATTATTGTTTTTTTAATAAATTTGTTTATTCGCAGCTATCTTGGAACTACCATTGAAATCTCGGTGTGATGAGATTAACGAGAAGAGTTATTGCTCACACGGTCTGGTCTGCCATCAATGCAATCAGCATCATCATCATCAACAGCATCATCTTCATCATCATCAGCAACAACATCTTCATAATCATCATCATCATCTTCAGCAGCAACAAACTCAACAGTATTTTACTTGCGTCAAGTGTTAGTATTAATGGATGTTTCATTTGTCGATGATGATGAAGAGGATGATGATGAAAATGATGATGATGATGATGAAGACGACGATTATGATGATAAAGAAAATAAGGAGAAGGATGAAATAGATAAAAAACACGATGATAATGATGAAGATGGTGACGACGACGATGATCATGATGGTGATAATGACAGACACTTAGCGAAACACATACACATACATATATAGACTCACACATACACACACTCACATACATCTAAGCACACTCATGCACACACACAGACATACACACACACGCACACACACACATACAGATTCACCGCAGCGAACATTTCAATTGAAGAATCCATGGTCATCACTGACTAGTCGGTCATCAACTCGTGACGTCACAACTCACTCACTCATCATCATCATTATCACCACCATCATCATCACCGCCATCATCATCAACACTTCTCAAATGATGGATTGTATGAATTTTATGACTATTTTGATGATGACGACGATGACATTAGTCATGATGACGATACGTAAGATATTTATAACGGTAATAATTAATGTGACAATGATGATGATGACGATGATTATGACGACGAAGACGATGATGATGATGATTGGTAAAATATTTTTAATATTCTTATTATTATTTCCATCATCATCCATATTATTATTTTTCTTCTTCTTATTATTATTATTATTATTATTATTCTCATCGTCGTCGTCTTCATCCTTTATGTATAAAAAGTTTGCATCAGTATTTCGTTTTACGTCATGACAAGATGAATGCAATGTTAACGATGTTATCGTTCGTTGTCATAATAATAAGAATAATAATCGTTATTGCTACTATTTATTATTATTATTATTATTATTATTATTATTATTATTATTATTATTATTAGCAACATCATCATCCAACCAACCAGCCAACCAATCAACCAACCAGCCTACAACCAACCAACCAATCAGCCAACCAACCGGACAGCCAACCAATCACAATCAATCAATCAACCAACCAGCCAGCCAGCCAACCAATTAATCAATCAACCAACCAACAAGAACGTTTTTTTTCTAAAAAATTGTTTTTATCATACTGTGCTTGATATCTTTGTATGACAACATTGTAACCAACCTATCATCATCATCATCATCATCATCATCATCATCATCATTACCGTATGATCAGTACCATCATCAACAACAACCTCATCATCATATGATCGTAATCATCATCAACTATCATCTTCACCGTCACCAAAACCAGCTGCAGAATCATCGTCATCATTACTGTATGATGATGATGATGATGATAGTGGTGATGACGATGATGAATAAATAATAAATTAAGGACAAAAAAGCAAATTAATTATTATAAAGATTTCAAGTTTTTCATAAAGATTTTTAAACGAGATGTCACACAATGTATGAAAAAATTGTTTCAAGCCTATAAAAATAAAAAAATGTGATAGAACGAACAAACAAAAAAACGAGTAGAGAAAAATTTCCATGCATGCATAAACACATGAATTCATAATAGAAAGCATTAAACGAGCGAACGAACAAAAAATGAAATATGCCCATTAGTTGCACCATAAATCATTCATTCATTCATTCATCACTCATTCATTCATTCGTTCATATCACCACGGAGTTATACAACCAACCCGCATAAATTATATCTTAAAATCTGTCATCCACATCGTCGTCGTCATCATTTTCGTTTTTGTCAACAAACTCAAACAAACTCAAAGTTATAAACAAATATTGATAATGAATGAACACAGAGGAGAAGAAGGAGAAAAAGAGAGAGAGGGAGAGAGAGGGAGAAAGAGAGCAACTGAGTTTTTGAAAAATAAAAAGAGAATGAGAAAACAAAAATGAATTAGAAAAAGAAAGAAAAATAAAATAAAAGAAATAAAGGCGTCATCCGTATATAGAGACATATATATTTAGAAGAAAAGAAAAGAGAGAGGAATAGAGAGAGGGAGAATATTGAAGCATATCATTTTGATAGAAAGTGCTTTAGAAGCTATTTCACGATTCATTAGCTCCTGGTCGGCCGGTTCACTCATAGCTTGATGCACCATCGCCGTTTCAATCACATACATGAACAAATCTATTACGCAAAGATTCACTCTCATATTTCTGATTTTTTTTTCAAATTTCTTACAAATTCATCTTCATTTCACCTTTCATTTTCGTAACTTAATCCCAAATTTTTATTCATCTCATTAGAAGCAACAACATCATATAACAACAATTAAATTGTCATTACCACCTATATTATTCCATTATTTTTGAATGTGTGTCTTTTAGTCTGCGTATGTACAAATATGTACGCTCAGCTTATGTGTAAATGTGTGTGTCTGAGTGTGTATGTGTCTGTGTGTGTGTTTGTGTGTGTTTGTTTGTGTATGTGTGTGTGTGATTTTATGAATGTATGTGGTCATGTAACAAGCAAGCCCTGATATATGTCCCGATTTAGCGGTTCATTCTTCATAATATTCTTTAAATGATGAGCCAAGGAGGACAATGATGATCATGATGACGATGATGATCATGATGACCATGATGATCATGATGACGATAATGATCATGATATCAAAAGAGAAATAAAATAGACCAACAGACATTTGTTAATAACAGTTGTAATAAAAATAGATTTCCATATCCATATTATGTAAAATATAAAAACGAGCAAACACAGTCACTCTCCACCAATTATCCATCTTTTAATATTGTCTTGCATGCAGGTTTTAAAAGATTTTAAAAATAATAATAATTATTATTATTAAACAAACAAATAAACAAATAAAAAAAAACCGAAATAAAATATTGTTAAAATTAAATACATGCAATTGATCGATTGACGAGAGTTTTAATTGGAATCCATCTATTATAATATGAATCAAGACAGTGGACACACAAACACACACACACAAACACAAACAAACACACAAACACAAGGTGGTCACGTGACACATATTACCAAGTCACATGACTCGCATTACATGGTCACATGACATACATTGCTACGTCACATTATATACAAAAACCTTGTTTATCAAAAGAAAAGAAAGTAACATGTTTGAGCAAGAAAACATTACATATACAAAAATATGTATATATTTATACATATTATTTAGATACAATGATATATACATGTATAGTGTATACATTTTACACATAACATATAAATATTTATATATTACATGTTTATATATATATACATATAAGAAACGAATATATATATATATATATATATATATATATATTGTGTTATACAATGCATTTTTATATCTATGGGACCTGATGGCAACATCATTTCATATTATCACTCACATTAATTTCGATTCTTTGTTGCTTTACTTTTGTTGAGAACAAAATGAGGAAAAGAAAGAGAAAAAAAGGAAAAAGTGTTAGAGGAAGAGAGAGAGAGAGAGAAAGAGAGAGAGAAAGAGAGAGAGAGAGAGAGAGAGAGAGAGAAGATTTCTTTACACATCTCACTGAGAATTTTTTTGTCCCAACCAGGTTTTGCAGTTATGATGTCTTCATCTTGTTGTCATTTTGATTGATGTTATCTCCATTAAGCGATTTTGTTATGATGTAGTATTGTTGACGTCATCGTGATGTCATGACGTGGTATTCTGATGTCATGGTGTTAATGATGTAACGTGATGTCATGAAATTGTTAGGTTATGCTGAGTTATTGTTTTTAGTATTTTTTTGGTTTTTATTTATTAAATATTGATGTAATTATGTTATTGTATATATTTAATTTATTGAATTCATTTTAAACTAGAAAAAAATATGGCCAATTGCCTTTGCTATGGGTTAAAAGAGCTTAAACAATTACAATAAAGTGATTTGTGGACGCTTTTCGCAATAGACTATTTTTGCAGATTATTTCTCAATGTCCCAATTCATTCTAATTTTATAATCGTTCAATCTCGATTACTTTAAATAATAAAAATTTCAATTAAATAATTAATTAATCAGTTAATTAGTTCTCAGTAATTTAGACTTGTATTGAAATTTAGTTAAATCATATAAACTTTGATGGAAGACTTTCATTGGGAGGAGCATATTTATCTACCCATCCCAAATCCAAGCCATTTCTTTTATTTGAAATTATGTCACAGATAACTAGCTAATACGAGTGTATCATTTAAACTATAACACACACACACATAAACACATACATACACACACATACACAAACAAACACACGCGACTTAGCATAATGTTTGTTTGATTGATTGGTCGGTAGGTTGGATATATACATTATTGTGGCGATGTTTGTATACATTTGTGGCATGTTTGTTCTCGGTGATTTTTTGGCCCGAGTCGGAAATTAAACATTCAACCGTTTGCTGGCTCATTCATTCGTTTATTCATGTATTCATTCATTCATTTTTTCACTCATTTATTCATTCATTCGTTCTTTCCTTCATTCATTCGTTCATATTTCTATTTTTAAACAAACCAAAAACCAGTTTTAAATTTCAATCCTTACAATTTTCTCAATAAAAAAAATAAATGTTTTTTATTGACATTATATGAAATAAAATGTTCGAAATATTTGAAATCATCATTGCAAATTATGAAATCGCACAATAAATATGAACGTATGTTTTTATTTTAGCAGCGCAAACTTTGATTAATTGAACTGAAATTTAAAATTATTAAGAACAAACACAGAAAGAGATGAAACACACACAAGATACACATACACACGCACGTACACACACAAGTTGCATATACACACGCACGTACACACACACACACACGCACGCACACGTACCTAACCCAAAGCAGGCAAGCATATTGGGTTGTTAATGTCAGCGAAGCCTAATAACTCCTACCTTCTATAATGAGAAAAGTAACCAAACGTTAAGGCACCGTAAGCACACACACACACACCCACTCACACATTTACACATACACACACACATGCACACACACAAGTCAACGCATCAATGAATTATAATCTCTTGATTAAAAGTTAATTTTGTTTGAAAATTTTATTTAGGGTTTGATGAAAACTTCCGGAAGATGTTGTATTATATTTGTGTATATTTGCTCTTGTCATTAGTGTTGTGTTTGTAGTAGTAGTAGTAGTAGTAGTAGTAGTAGAAGTAGTAGTAGTAGTAGTAGTAGTAGTAGTAGTAGTAGTAGTAGTAGTAGTAAGTAACGAAAAAAACCGAA
>NW_008705295.1:376620-442135 GCF_000326865.2 Helobdella robusta | reverse complement strand
CACACACAAACAAAAACGACTTAACAAAGACACACACACACACACATAAATACACATATTAAAACACACAGACTAGAATGCATTAACAAAAAGTAAACACACACAAATATACAAACCTCATGAACATACAAATACACATACATACAAACATCCAAGTACGCATACACATATATAAAAACAAACATACAAACCTCATAAATATACATTCAAACGAACAAACATTATAAACAAACAAACCGCAGAAAGTTTGGTGAACGTAATGTATGAGAGTAATAATGTTCTGTAGAATCTAATTAGGCATTGGCTCCCAAGAACAGCATTACATTCTAATATTGATTTAACTGAGAAATATTATGTTTGCGCTCTTCACGCACGCACATCCACACACTAGCGCAAACTTATTTGTTCATCAAACACACACACGCACACACACATGCACGCACACACAAACATTGTAATATAATTTGTTAATCTTTTACTTGACCTGTTAAAAACGAACGCATAAGTTCGTACACATAAACATGCTTAAAACTCGCCAATACAAACACAAACACGCATATACACACGCAAACGCACACATACAAAATAAGAACATACCCACACGTAATTATAAACCTTCACACCAACAAACATATTGCACCTCAGAAAATTTTTTGCATCTTGCATGCATGTTCCAAGACAGTCCAACATAGGAAGAAGCAAAACAATGAACACACCTATCTATGTTAGTTCGTTAACGCCTAATTGGTCTGCGTACGTGTTTCTGTGTGTGCGTGTGTTTGTGCGTGTGTTTGTGCGTGCGTGTGCGTGTGTGTTGGGAAGATTGGCGTACATAATTCATGAGGTTAAACGTTGCGTCAGGTATGCAGAACTCCAATGTACACTCACGTCACTGAGATTTATCTTCGTTACTTGGAGATGTGTGCACGCACCAGCAAACACACATTAATACACATACACAGCGAATATACAGACACAGTGAATACACAGACACAGCGGATACACACAGAGTGAATACAGGTATACATTAATACACATACACAGTGAATACACAGACACAGCGGATACACATACACAGTGAATACACATACACAGTGAATACATCATGAATACACACACATACATATACAGACGCAGTTAAACAGAGGCGTACAAACTTTTTCAAACAAAAACGCACTTAAAAAATTTATATAAAAATGACATTTTATACAGCATTTTTAAGCAAAAAACATCTGTTTTCCCATAAAAATATACCTTTTATACGAAAAAAATATCTTTTATACAAAAAAAGATCCTTTATGCGAAAACAATACACCGGAAATAAGAATGATCCATTGAGACACGCAACCTGGACGAGCTTGACAGCCGAAAACGTACGAATAAAATCACGGAATAGTGCAGTGCCGAATGGTGAAGAAGCAACACAAACTCACGGGAAATTAAATAATTGTTACTGATGTGCGTAAAAAATGTATACAAGTCTGCCAACTAATGTCTATCTATCTATCTGTCTGTTTATCTATCTATCTATCTATCTATCTGTCTGTCTATCTATCTATCTATCTATCTATCTATCTATCTATCTATCTATCTATCTATCTATCTATCTATCTATCTATCTATCTATCTATCTATCTCTATCTACCTACCTACCTACCTATCTATCGATCTATCTATCTATCTATCTATTCATTCATCAATCCATCTCAATTTAATATCAAAAACAACAATGTTTCCATGGATTTTGAATGAAGAACCACTAGAAACACATTGATTGCCGATAGATTTTTATTCTTACCACCATCCAAATACTATCGCAGTACTAATTACTCGACAGTAGTAATACTAATAGCGATAAACTGAAAAATAAACGAAAAAGTCCAAGATAATATTAAAAAAAATTGTTTTTCCTCGTTAATAACAACTGATTTCCAATTCAAGTTTGGTATATTTCATTTTCTTTCAATTAAATTTTCAATTACACACACACACACGCACGCACACGCACAAACACTTACACACAAGCAAATGTACATATATAATTCGCGTTACTCTATCAAAAAATAATTCAAGATTTCTGGCTCTAGCATCATTAATTAATACACAGACACGTAGCAATGGTTGTATAATAGTATTTGAAATAGTCACGCAATTGACATAGAATACTAGTAAAATAGTCAAGTATATTTATAGATAAGTATATATACACGTAGCAATGGTTGTATAATAGTATTTGAAATAGTCACGCAATTGACATAGAATACTAGTAAAATAGTCAAGTATATTTATAGATAAGTATATATATATTATTATTATATATTATATTATAATATAATATTATATATTATATTATTATTAATATATAGTAAATGATATAAACCATGGAAATGTATTGAAAACAATAAAGTTCGTTATTATTATGGGAATAAAATGACAACTTACTATATATCTCTATAATATCATGTTTGAAACCTATTAAAATAATAATTGATGAACCATAAATAATAATAATAACAATAATAATAATAATAACACTAATGATAATAATAATAACAACAATAATATCATCGCTAATTAAAAAACTAAAATTTATTTTCATTGGTGGGCACATGTGAGTCTTCGGCCCATATCTTCGGCCATGACATCAGCAAGTTCCCCTCTGATAATATCAATATCTCTCCTCATCTCTTTCATCAGGCCTATCATTTCTTTCAATCTATCCAGGTAGGAAGATGAGGAGGAAGAGGATTTTGATTTAGCGGGTGCATCTGTGGAATTATCGTCATCATCATCATCATCATTATTATTATTATTATTGTTGTTGTTATTTTAATTACCATAAAGTATTCTTGTTATTGTGTCTTTTTTAAATATTATCATTATCATCATCATTATCATTAAAATCGTAATAATCATCATCATCATCATCACAGCCATCATCATCATCACGGTCATCATCATCATAATTAACGTACCGGAACCGGAAATACCCAAGAGGGTATCGACGGCCACTTCCTTTCCATCACCCTTATCCTTGATGATCTTGATGATAATCCGTAGATTATCCGTGCACCAGTTTAATTCATCCATCAGATGTGTTACCATCCTTCGTTCCTGCTCGCTCTTCATTCCTTCATTTCGTCTCATCAATTCGTTCAGTCGTTCTATCTCATCTTTTAACTGCTTTCTATCGTCAGATATCTGTAGTATAAGTTTTGAAAATAGTGTAATTTATTATTTTTACTATTATTATTATTTCTTTACACCTTTCATTACATTTAATTACATCCCTCATTACACAAATGACATCACCATAACATTACATTAGCGATCACATCAACAACCTTGTTGCATTTATCTTTCAACTGCCTCAACAACTCATCTTTGTTGGCCACATCACTTCTCAAGACATCAACAACACTAGCATCTTCATTCATTCTCGTGATGATTTCTTTGTTCTCCTTTCTCTCCATCATCAGTTCGTCATTTAGCTGCTTGATTTTGGCCTCATACACCTGCGATAGTTTGGTATTGTTATCATAATTCCCATCATCATCATCATCGCCATCATCGTCATCATCATCGTCGTCATCGTCTCAAATATCGTCATTTTCATCCCAACAGTTTTTCATAATCACAATTTCTCATAATCCCAATCATCATAATCCCAATTTTCCTTACCACAGGCATCCACATCCAAATCCTCACCTTCTTATCAGATTCAGCCTGTTTGTAAATCCTCTGAACATCTCTCTTCATCATCTTCATGTCCTGCAGGTCCAACTTCATGTTTACCTCTTTCTCCAGCCTCCTATTCTCCTCCTGGTAACGACGTCATTAAGTGACGATGACGTCACCGATGGCGATCGTAACAGTGACATCCCCGAAATTATATCATTAACAACTAAACACACAAAAATAGTTTTTTGACGAGACCAAAAAATACAACATAGCGACAACAACACAGCAACAAACACAGCAACAAACACAGCAACAACAAACAACCACACAAACATTAGATACATTTTAAACGAGTTACAACAACATCGGCAACACAACAAACCTGCAGTTTATCATACTGAGATTTAATTTCACTCATTTCTCTCATCAGATTATCACATTCGCTTGACTTCTTCCTCATTTTATCACCTGCATCTGATAACTTCATCCTCAATCCATCCATCTCTTCATCCTTTTTTGCCGACTGGTCTTTCAAACTCTGCAACTGTTTGTAAATTTAAATCGTCTATTTAACATTATCGACAAATAATCTAATAATAAATGCTAATGAGATAAACTTTATATTTTATTTTAAAATCAAATCAGAATTAAAATCAAATTAAAATCAGATTAAATCAAAACTAAAACCAAATCAAAATTTTAAACATCGTACAGACACCCGGCTATAAGTTATCATCACCATCCTTGCAATCACCATCACCATCAACATTCTCACCATCACCATCACCATTGTTACCTTCATCATCGTCATCGTCGTCGTCTTCGTCACCTTTATCAACATCCTACTCATCATCATCATCATCATCACCACAAATCATAAACCTCAAAAATGTTCCGATCATTTTCCTCGACAGATGGCAGACTAGACATGTATCTTAAAATAAAAACAATATTGATAACAAATAATAATAATAAAATAATAATACAGTTATAAAAAATATAATGATGATGATGATAATGGCGCGACGGCTTAGCGGTAAAGTGCCTGGCACCGCTATTTCAATGACCAGATTCGACTGCAAAAAGATCCAAGCTATCGAGAGTATTTACTTGCACTGTGTGTTTGTTAAAAATGAAAACGACAACATAAACAACAACAACAACTACTACTACTACTACTAACTACTACTACTACTACTACTACTACTACTACTTCATATTTTTCTCTCGTTCATGTTGCAGCTGTTGAAGTTGCTGCTGCTGCTGAGATAACTTCTTCTGTAACGCGTCCAATTCATCATTCTTATTTGATAGCTATTGATTTGTTGTTATTGATGATGATGATGATGAAAATGATGATAATGATGATGATAACGATAAGATGATGATAACGACAACGACGACGATGATGATGATGATGATGACGCTTACCTCTTTTTCTAGTTTAGATATCTCTTCCATCTTTCCTTCTACCTCCACCTCCTTGCTCATCTTCATCTCACTTAACTCGTATTCCAGAGCGCTGATTAAAAATTAAGAATAATTAATGATAATAAAAATAATTAATAATAATACTACTACTAATAATAATAATGTATATATCATCTAAAAATTGAATTCAATCGTAATTATCATAATTACTAGCAAAATTATATCCACAAACAAACAATCGAACAAACGAGCGAATGAGTGAACGAACGAACAAACAAACAAGTAAATAATACATAGTTAAAACAAATTAATTAACTCATTAACCAACTAATTGGATACTAATTGAATACTAATTGATTACTTAATTGAATAGCCACAAATCAAGGAAACTAACCAGAGTTGTTTTTCTAGTAGGACAGAAGAGGATAAATTTCTGTTGCTACTGCTATTGTTGTTGTTCAGTTGTTGCTTCAAGAGCTCATTTTCTTTGTGTAGTTCCTAAATTATTCAATAAAAATTTAATACTCATAACTACTCCAAATGAACAAACGAGCTACTAAACAAACGAACGAACAAACGAACGAACAAACCAACAATATATAACATAAAAACAAACAAACATACAAAGACAACAAACAAACAACACAGACGTACGAACCAACAAATATACAAAGGAACAATACACAGACACACCAACAAACAAACAAACACAACCAACCATCAGCATGGCAGATGATGACAACGTCGACGACGAAGATGACAATGATGAAGACGAATCGATAATGAAACGGGACTCTAATTCATCAATTCTCTGCTTCTGGCTGGTTAATAAAAAAAAATTATTATTATTATTATTAATATTAGTATTATTATTATTTAAAGTTAAACTTCAGGCCCCCAGCATCTATTTCAGACAAATAAAGACCTTATTGAATTGAATCATCATCATCATCATCGTCATCATCATCGTCATCATCATCATCCTCATCATCGTCATGATTATTATTACCTGATAATGATCTCATCTTTCTTCCTGATGATGTCATCAGCAATGTTTTGGATTACATTAACATGTGTTGCTGGTGATAAAGATGATGGTAATGGTAGCATCGATGGTGATGGTGGAGCCATCTATATAATAACAATAATAATAATATTATTAATATTTATTTATTTATTATAATTAATATATTTATTATCATTATTATCATCAGTAATTATGACTAATTGACGACTAAATTATATATGACAAGTGTGACAAAACATAAAATTGAATGGAAGTGAAAATTAAATCATCATCATCATCATCAACAACCACGAAAACGTCATCATCACCCTTACTATCATCACCCCATCATCATCATCATCACCACCATCGTCATCATCATCACATCTTATAATAAGCAACATCATCAGAATCTCTAGAGAACAAAAAAGTTTCATCACCACACATCAAACCTGGAGGCTTTTCATCAACAAAAGTTTATCATACTTCCTCATCCAAGATGACGATAACGGAGATGATGATGACGACGACGACGATGGTGGTAGCATCAATGATGATGACGATGACGGATGTGGTAATGATAATGATGGTGGCTCAGGAGCGTTCAATCCCGATGAATAGTTATTAGAAAAAGGAGTGGAATGTAATTTTTGAAATCCTGCAATATGATTGGGCGATTTAACCGGCCTAGCAAGCACTGTGGAATATAACTGTTCATCACCAAACAGTTTGTTGTTGTCATGATGTTGATAGAGATTACTATTGTTGTTGTTGGTGATGACATACTGATTTTGGTAGTGTTTTTGTTGTTGCTGATGTTGTTGTTGTTGTAAATGATGTTGCAGATGTTGTTGTTGTTGTTGTTGTTGTATGTGATGGTGGTGTTGCTGATGAAACCTTTCAGCCATCAGTTTATCAGCATCTGTCATTGATATGTTGCTAAGAGAATGTGAGTGTATGAATCTGTTACAATTGTAGTTGTTGTCATCGCTGCTGCTGTTGTTGTTGTTGTTGCTCGGATGTGTCTTGTAACCTATGTTGGCATTTATAGGGTGATTATGATGATGATGATCAAAGGAATTCTGAAGTCTGATTGGCTGAACTGGATCACATGACTGCATTTGTCCTTGGGCCAATGAATGGCTGTGACCTTTTGAAATGAAATCATCCAATCAGTTCAATGCTTCATAAATATACATACAATAATACAATAGTAATCATTACTTATTATAATATATTCATGAACTTGAGACTTAAGAACTAATTCTTAAAAGTTTATTTTTCAAATAAATGTATTTAAAGTTCTAATGTATCGACATAAGACGAACAGAACGGACTGCCACTAATATTAATCTCTAGACAAACAAGATAAGAACACAAATATATGACCAACTGTACAATACATGGTCATATATATATATATATATATATATATATATATATATATAGAGAGAGAGAGAGAGAGAGAGAAAGAGAAAGAGAAAAGAGTCATCATTGCATCATACTTCTTACTATGATACAAGTATGTATAGGAAATGATGACATAAACATTTTTATACATTATTTATAGTAGTTACAAAATGAGATCCAGTTTAAACACATATGTACATTTGTATGTATGTAAGTATGTATGTATGCATGTATGTATGCATGTATGTAAGTATGTATGTAAGTATGTATGTATGTATGTATGTATGTATGTAATGTATGTATGTATGTATGTATGTAATGTATGTATGTATGTATGTATGTATGTATGTAAGTATGTATGCATGTATGTTTGTTTGTTTGTATGAAGGTGTGTATGAATATATTGTTATGTATATTTATAGAGTAAATTAACATTGTATAAAATTGTTTATATAAATCGACAAACCCATTTTTTTTACAAATTATTCACCACAACAATGTTATTAATCATCATATATAATTATAAGAAAATAGCAGCATGAAAATATTTTATACAAAACAGACAAGAGAGTTTTAAGATCATTGAGTGAGTTTTTATGAAGTCAGGTTACATTTTTTTAAATATAAAATACACACAAATCACATGATAGAACTTAAGTGTAAATAAATAAAAATACCCATTCATATGACATACTAAGAACAAAATTATAAAAAAAATTTTAATATAATGGAAAACAGCTTATTGATACAAATAAGAGATAACTAACAAAATAAATAAAAAAGAACCAAAATTATTATTTTTAATTAGTAAGTTTGGTTACAGTTAGGCCATTAGATTAGGAATATATATATTATATATAGACTACCATATAACTCTTGCACCATCTGTCCATCATTATTGTCATCCCCATTGGTGTTTGTTGGTATTTTCACTTTAGCCTGCAACTCTCTTTCGTTCGACTTCTTTGGGGTGAAAAATGTCTCATAACATCCTGTTCCTTTCATATTTTGAAATAAAATAATTAATAATAATTCTGACACTTAGACATTTATAATTTCATAATTTAATTAGCTTAATAATTAATAACTTTTATTAATCAATTGAAGAAATAGAAATAAATTAGTATTAGATGTTAAAATAGTTGAAAACTTTTTTAACCATTCTAACATCCAACTAATATCTCTCTAAAGCTAAATTTAGTTTTAAACTAAATACTGTAAGTACAAGTAGTTTAACTTTAGTTTTCAGTTTAGTTTAGTAAAGTTAGTAGCTACTAGAAAACAACGTCCTACCTCGGGAAAACGGGTCTCTGGACGCAAAACGAAGATTGATTGATAGTAGCTACTGGGAGTGGGAGTTAGTAGAGAATTTTCTAAAAATTTTTAAAAACTTGAAAAAAACTTACGAGAATCTTTCTTCAAATTTTCCTTATATCGAGGATACATTTTTTACTACAAAATAATTTTATTGATTTTATTCGTAATCACTAATAAACGGAATCCGTATCCAAATAATCAGAGCTTTAAACTTTTTAAAACCAAATTCTATTTTATCGCTATATAAACAAAGATAGATAAGTTTCTAAAAGTATTGAACTTTGTACTTTGGCGTGTCATAAATTTTCATGTTATCAATATAAAATATTTATATTAACAATATAATTATTTAAATATTAAATATTTTTAAAAATAAGTTTGAGTAAATATATAGCTATGAAAAGCAGCTGTCGTGTCGTCATAGTAACAAGCACATGCTTACATAGCAACCATCAATGAAGACATAACAAAACAACCAAACGCAACACAAACTAATTTATTGAAAACTAATACAATCATTCCAACTCACAAATTTGCAAATGAATTTTTAAAAATTTCAATTTATTCAATTTAAGTTTAAATTAAAGTGTAGAAAACCGCTTTGACGTGTAGAAAACTAGCAAAATCAAGCTATCCTGCTTATCATAAAATGTACTATAAATAAATAAATAAAATTATGTAATCAGTTTAACAAACACTAATTATACTAATTAAATAAAATGTCATACTGGGGATATCGTAATCCTACAAACAATGCCAGCCTACCTTACATCAACACTCCAAGGCTCGCCGAGAATGATGGCAGAAAATCTTCATTCGATCATTTCAAAAATGATCCTCTGTATTCCAAAGAGGCATTGGTTGAACAAACTCAGGTAAAATTTGATTTTATAGTGAATTATTATTATTATTATTAACAAACAACAAACTCAGGTAAAATTTGATTTTATAGTGAATTATTATTATTATTATTATTATTATTATTATTATTATTATTATTATTAATGCTATTTTTGGTTGTATTATTTATTTACTTAATAATTCATAACCCTTGGCTATAGTTTTTAGATCAACTGAAATCGTATAAAGATGAAATATCAAGAAGAGATAGAACAATGGGGTAATGTCATGTTAACGTGAAATTAGTTCTATATAACTGTCATGCTTATGTCATACTAATGGGATGTTGATGTCGTATTAATGTCATCACATTAATGTAATGTATCGCATGGCTTGCGTAGTTCTCTTCTCCAGTGGGTTTCAATCATGTCGTTATAATATCATGCCAATATTATGTTCATGTTATCTTGATGTTAAGATATTACCATATTAATGATACGCTAATGTAGTTTTGATGTCATTTTAGACTTTCGCTTTCAATTTATAAATGAAAAAAATTGATAATTTAAAATAAATTTTTCAAAAGGTTTCATACGCCTCCGCCGGTAATTAATTTTTTAATTTATTTTTTAGTTAACGATTGTTAATTTTAATTTATTGTGATTAATTACAGTTAAGTGATTAAGAATGATTTTCCATTTTTAATTGTAATTACTTACAACGAGCGTCCTGTATAAAAGCAGTTATTCGTGCGTGGGTTAATTAATATAATTTAATATAAATAATATAACTTAATATAAATACATCAAATAATATTACACAATAAACTAGAAAATAATGATTTTGAATAAATTTAAATCTTTCAAGAGATTTGATGCTACTGCCACGAAATACAGCAGAACGGATTACTCCATATCTCAGGTTATAATAATTATTATTTATTATTATTTGTTGCTATTATTATTCTTATTACTATAATTATTTTTTTATTATTTGTTGTAATTATTTTTATTATTATCCCAATCGTCGTAAACTTCAGGTAAGAGACCTCCAGATGCAACTAGACCAGAAAGAAGAGCGAATTCAGAGGTTGCAGCAAACAGTTGAGGCCTACAAAGAATCGGAAGAGCAAAATTTGTTGACGGTACAACAGCTAAAAAGACAACTCATGATGCTAGAAACTTCCACCGGAAATGCTTTAACCGGAAGTGTCCAGGCCGGTAATAACAGTGTCGTCATTATTAATAATCTTCAGAGAGAGGTGAAAGAGGGAATGCAGAGAATTATGGAGTTGGAATCTAGATTGAGGTGATGATGGTTTGGAGAATGAAAATGATGATGTTAGATGGTGATGTTGGATGATGATATTGGATGAAGGTATTGTTACGAGATTTTCAAAAAAAAAAGTTTCATCGAAAATGAGGAGAAAAATTGAATGAGAAAGTGTGATGAGTGTATTGTATTTTTCCACAGGACGCACATGGAAGAGAGAGAGAGGGCGGAACAAGAGAGAGAGACAGCAGAACAACAATTAAAACAACTGACCAACAGTCTCACTAACTCTCTTCTCTTGTTGGATGTGGCCGGGGGCGGGGCTTTATCTATGACCACAGAGAATATTATCGAGAAGGTTATGTCACAAACACACACAACACCACACACACACACACACACACACACACACACAGGTTAACGAAACAATGCAAGAAAATACAATCCTCAAAGGCAAACTGACAAACATGAAAAGTTTGCTGACCGGACTTGAAAATGAGCGCGAAGTTGACAGGCAGACGATAATGAGGCTGACCAATGATATCGAGAGGGGTCATCATTCCATTTCTAAAAATAACCTGGAGTTTGAAAATATCCGAGTGGTCAGAGTTCCATTTATTTTTTAATATAATTTTTCTTTATTCCACTATTTCATTCCATATTTTAGGAACGAGATACAGCCATAACAAAGCAGGAAGAATTAAAGAGAGAAGTGGATGTGTTAAGAGAGAGGCTGGATGTCAATCAAAAATCCTGGACGCAGATGAAGAGAGATATGGAGGAGTTGAGAGAGAGGAACAGTTTATTGGAGGCCGATAAGTTGAGAAGCAGTGTGCACTATAACACCGATGGTTAGCTTTTTATGTTAGGATTTTGTTTATCGAATTATCTAAACCAAAAGAGTAGAATTAAAAGTAGATGGACATTAAAATAGAGAAAAATAAACATGACATGATTAAAATGTGCGTCAACATAATGAATCTTTTTGAAAATATTCAAGGAATAAGATTTACAAAGTTTCGCGAAAACCTGGCTTCCATATTAACTGATGCTGATATCAATGTTGACCCTTACGAGGAATCCATTCTAGAACGTATAAAGAACATTCAAACGATTCTTAATGAAAAAAATTTAGTTGGTATTTTGTTTGTGTAATGTTGTGTAATTGTGTGCTATGTTCTGTAATTTAGTATAATGTTTTGTAACGTTATATAAATAGTACGTGTTAACTCACACACACACACATACACGCACCACACAAACACACACACACAAACAAACAAGCAAACAAACACAACAGCGTATCGACATGTTGGAGCGAAAACTAACAACCCTGGCAAACGAACTAGACCAGCAGTATCAGCAGTCGAAATTGGAGAGGAACAAAACGAAGCATACGCTCTGCGAGGTTGAAGACCTACAAGACCAATTGAAGAGAATTCAAACGAAGGAGTCTGTTAATCAGTTTATTGAAAATAATCATCACCATAAAGACTGCTCTGTTCTTGAATTGGTAGATAATAAAATTTTTTTAATATGAACCAGGGACTGATTTGCAGGTGTGGAAGCTCCCATCGACCCTGCACTAAATCCGACCCTGATATGAACCATATATACTAATCTAATTAAAAGTAGTCTATACTCTATATATATATTTATACCTATATATTTGTACCCTATATATATGATAGGGATATATAATGTTTATATAGCGCCAGTTTTTAATGTGTATTTATTTTTTAATGTTTTTATTTTACAACATCTTTTGATTTTCGTACGTATAATCGCACCGCTGGTGAGAAATTGTTGAATAAATAATATTACGATTAGTAATAATATATAATAATAATCGTTATTGTTGTTGTTGCTGTTGTTTTTCAGCAATTCAGACGTCTGCTAAGAAAAATCAGCGCATCCCTAATAATGACGTCATCGTCACCATCGCGATCGTTGCCGTACAACGATGACGTTTCCATGGAGATGATAGTTGACGACATAGTGATGAGAATCAATGATGTCATGAACAGAACGGCTGTTGGCGATGACGTCGATGATGATATCAAGAAAGCGCACATTAAAAATCTCCAAAAGAAAGTCAGATCTTTGAAAGAGCAGTTGATTTTGAAGGTTTGTGCCAGTAGCTATTTTGCTAGCAACATCTATTTCAAAAGTAGTAGTAGTAATAATATAACACTCTCAACAAGAGATTAACAAGTTAATACCGTAAATATCAATGTAAGAAACAATCATATCAATTTTTTAATAGCTGTAGCGAAGCGGTAACATAAATAGCTATCTCACCCTCTCCCTCTCTCTCTTAGGAAACTCAATCGGAGATGTTGAAAGAGAAAGTGAGAGTGATGGAAGACCGCATGATGCACCTGGAAATGAAACTGAGCAACGACGATGACGTCACTAGAAACGATAAATTGGCGAAGATAATTGAGAAGTACAGGATTGAATTGAATGAGGCCCACCTGGAGTTAAGGCAATTAAGGAGCAGAGTTGTAGAAACTACCAATTTGAAGGTAAGTAATTTGGCTGAGCTCGCCATTTGTTTTATTTTCTTTTAAATTTTTTTCTTCATTTTTATACGTTTGCTTAAAGTTACGATAATTAAAGCAGCTCAAGTTGAAAAACTGAATTTTCTTATATTCAATAAAGTATAGTTACAATTCAATAACAAAAAACATAACTTCATTGGATGTCTAACTTCTGAGCCAGACCGACAGCTTGGAGAGAGAGGAAGAGATAAAGAGATTGGAAATGAGGTTGCGCCAACAAGAGAACAGGAACAGGAAACAGCAGCAACAAATTGACGACAGATTGGTAGACAAACAGCAACTACAACAACTGGCTGACGAACTCCACGCAACCAAAACAACACTCGATGAAATAACGAAACAGCACAAACAGGCACGTAACAACCGCCTAACATTTTTTATTTTTTGCTACAATTTTTAATGTTTAAAAAAGGATTCAAACACTTGAACAAAAAATAAATGAAATCTTATGGTATGAAATTGATTAAATTTTATTTCTCAATGCCACCCTCAGTTGTTCGAGTTACGTCAGTTGCTCTCGAGAATGCTGGGCATTTCGTACGATACATCAGTAGCTGTTGACTTCGAGATCATATCTCGTTTGGAGAAGTTGATAGTGGCAACCTACAACAACCCGGAACTCATGAGCAACTCTTTTGTCATCGATCCCTCAAACTCTATTGGTCTAGCGGAAGAATTTAGGAGGGGTTATAACTCTGTGATGGACGAGCAACCAGCCAATCACCGGCCGAGGTCTTATAGAGTTGGTCACGTCAACTCGTCTGGCTATGGAAGAATGAATGAAGTTAAATCAAGGTCAAGGTCGTTGTCCCCACATAAAAAGATCGACCCTAATGTTTACTGACAGTTTATTTTTCTAGACGTGTTTCTTTTTAATATTCAAACTATTTAAATAAATTTGTAAGCTTAAGATAGCTGTAGATCATGTGAATGCATGTTTAATAAACATTTTTTAACAATACTTCATTGAGTGTTCGGCAACTATTAGTTTGTAGTAGCTAGGTTAACTACTGAACATGATCAGTGAAACCTTCCTCTGTCAAATATTTTCAAAACTTTTGTGATGCACATTTTAAATCATATAGTATGTTTTATATATACATGTGATAAACATATCTCGAACAGCATTCTCTTTCTATATATGTTAAAATAGTCAAAAGAATCTATTAAAAACCAAAGTAAATGGTGATCATAGACGAATATATATCATGCATATTGCAAATAATGTACAAATATAGCACGTAGGTATGCGTGGTATAATGCACGCGTATAAGATCGTATTTCTTGTATATTTCTAAACAAGCTCGAAGCGACGAACGTGCATCGAATGCCATTGCAAATGCAATTGCGTGCTAATTAATGTCAGATTGGATTGTTTGACGTTTTGTACCTACGTTCGCCGCATCAAAATAACAACGATGACAGGTGGAATGTAAATTTCACCATAGCAACTAATTTCTTTCTCCAATATTAATATAATATTCCTATCGAAATCTCAGCCGAGCTGGACAGTGTTAGCCTGCTTAATCTCAAGTTAGAATATAATATGGAAAACGTAACGCTGGTTGGGATATTTGTTTCGATTTTTACGGTCATCATCAGCGTGTTGTACAAGTATATTTCCAATAAACGTAAACTGCTCTACGAGAATAGTGGCATCAATAACGACAAACATTCCTCTGTGGCTTCTGAAGCAACGGACGCGAAGAATTCGTGGCCAACAGACAGTCAGTAATTTTCAATATGACACTGATGTTTTATCATTTATTTGCTGTACTTGTACATGTAAATGTCACGAAAATGCAATAATCAATTAATCGTTAATGTTGAACAAACTCAGCAATAACTATATAAACAACACCTTGTTATACACAAGTATTTAAATATATAACATAGTATGCTGTTTAACAGTAGTAGAATCTAAAACAATACGTGACGTATTCATCCCTTATGAATCTATTGTTATTCATGAAGGTGCCCTGACAATCAAGGAATCATCTGAAAGAGATGAAGATGGACGCACTAATGAAAACGACCCCACCAACGCTGATTCAAGCCTGGATCCAGTGGAATTCTGTAATCACATTCAGAGGGAAATAAAGAAAACTCAACACAAGGCCGCCCTAAAAAAAATTGAATCGACGATGACGAGAGAGCAGATGGAAGAGGAGCGCGCCATACAGAGGAAACAGTTGCAAGATATCTTCAACATGATGGTCCAACAGGAAGAATTCGGCGTTCAGTCAGTGGATGACATACAAGAACAAATGAAATTATACGTTTAATTAAACTTTCTCCATAACGTCGACATTATTCAAGTTGAAACAAATGTATGTAGTAGTATACACGCACCGCACACGCACGCAAATATATAACGATCCATAAAAATTGCAGCACTTGGGTTGAAAGATTTTTATTTTAAAAATTGTACATAAAATCACTCAATTTAAAAAAAATAAAACAGTAAAAAATTAAAAAATTGGGTTTCTGGCTAGCTGATAACTTTGTTAGGGTCATCAGATGTGAGATATTCGTACAATCTTCTTGATAGCTCTGGTCCAACTTTCCTCGTCGTTGCAGTCACGCCAGCACCTCGCCGTATCTTTCCATTTGAAATTATTGCGTTTTGTTGCGATTATTATTCATTCAAGATCGTGTTTCGTGTGTGATTGTATAAGTCGGCACTCCTATTTAGCTTATAATATATTTGCAACAAATACAAGAATTAATATCAATTTAATCAACATTGGTGATCTTATATTTTTGCTTAAGAATCTACACTTATTTAAATAAACTTGCAAACTGTTGAGGTAGTTGATTTATTTACATTTTGTAATGAAAGTTGAACGAACCAGAATGTTCTCAAGCAAATGCAGGCCCTCCTTCTCACTTCTGCATGATTTGTATGCCTTCAATAATCAAATAAGTTTTAGTCTGATTGATTTTAACCCGAATAAAACAATAATAAATTTAAAATTAAACATAGAATCATAATTAATCAAAACCATCAAAGTTATTTTTAAACGGTGTTAAAAATGTGAGAGAGTAACCAGCATGAGAGATACAGGGTTGGGGTACTGTTTCATGATTGCACTGGCGACGTTGGCACTGACATTTTTAAACGACATCAACATCATCCTCCACGTCTGTTCCACTCCAGAGCCGTCCGCGCCAATCTTCACGCACCCCTTCTTGCCCTCTATGAAGGTGTTCAAACTGTTCAACTGCTCGTATCTGCTGCGTCTGAATTAAAAAAAATAAATAAATCATTTTTTTTGCTGTATTTTTCGTTCCGAATTGCATTCACACATGTAGTATTAACGATGTGTGAAATCAGATTTAAAAAGGTCAGCAGTACCTTTTAAAAAGTTTAAACGAAAGATTATTTTCAAATGAACCAGGTTGAAATTGGTACATGTCTATCGTTGGAGCTTACTTGAAGGGACATTCGGCGATGGCTTTTGTGAAATTGAAAATCAATCTGGCAAACTCGTTTGCTGAATCGACTAGTTTGACGTGAATGTTGTATTTCAACTGCACATTTAATAGAGCCTTCGTTGTTGGGGTATTATATAATAGTAACACCTTAACTAATTAATACAAAAATACCCTATATATATATATATATATATATATATATATATATATATATATATATATATATATAACAATGACACTACCATAATTGCTGATATGGAAAAGTTAAAAAAGTACTATGTGAAAAAATATGTGGACGTTTTTCTAAATTATTTCAACAGCAGCCACGTCTGTTTTAAAATAAATTCGAGATTTGAAGTTGAAATTGTATTAATATTATTTAATCACCTCTTCCATGACTAAATGATTGATCGATTTTTTTCCTGCTTTCCTGAAATATTAAATGAAATTTAGAAAAAAATATTATTTTTTGTATAAATTGTTATAAAAACCAGTACAGAAAACCAGTATAATGATAAAAAATCTTGAGTTAAGCAGTGTAATGATGATAGATACAATAACATTATTGATAATGATACAAATGATGATGATGGTAAAACATGACAAACAGTTAAAGAAAAAAAAATTGATGATTTACTTATTGTAAGTTTCCCAATCTATAACAACAAATGTCAGGAAATGATTTGATCCCAACAGTTCCAAACAACTAAGAATGAAATTTTCAAAGCTCCTCTCTGATCTGTTTCTGTTGTTGGAAGGGACATTCTGAAAAAGTATCAAATATAGTATACCAACATAACTATGAGATTAAAAATAACCATAATATCTTGTAGTTAATTGTATGATATACGTTCCCAAATAATTACTTTAGCACTGAACGAAGAAATCATTGATGAGAATTCCTCAGTTGGAATGTAAACCAGAATTTGATTTTGCATAACATCTTTTTCTTCAGTTATAAACTAAAAAAAATAATCAACTTATGAAAAATAAAATTTGGTAGATAAAAACTAAAAAAACCAAACAACTTTTTTCTGATCGTTTTCAAAAGTGGATGTAACAGTTCTCCAGAACGTTATCATGTTAGGCATTATTTGCTGTAGCACTTCATGTTTGATTTCATTCTCGTCCAGAACTTTAACAGTTGATTGGCCACAACTCAAACTAACAAGGTTTTCATCAAGCAGAACTAGCATCAACTATTGATTAAAAACAATTTTATTGGTTCATTACACAAATTTGTATAAATATTATTTTTAAAAAATGAAAAAATTATTATAATTATACTTTCAGACATTCTCCTGGCTTCATGCTTTTGATTTCATTTTGTTGGATTTTCTTTTTGACCTTTTCATATTCTAACTTTTCCTTCTTCAATTGGCGTTCAATTTGCAGTTCTGTTCTTTTTCTCTGAAAATTATTAGAAAACAATGAAATATGATGCATGATAATAATCATGGTAAAGAACCAGATATCTCAATTTTTATTTGAAAATCTCACATTTTTAGGTGATGACATCTTCGGAACAGCTGATTCAATTATAACTACATCGTCATTTGCTGAGTTCGATTCGGAGGTTTCACCGGCCATATCTACGTCCGAGCTATCCGAGTAAAAATCATTTTTCAATTTAATTCGCTCCATTTCAAGAGAATTCAATTTAAAATTCCCACGAAATGCTTTAAAAACTTGCAACCAAAGTTAACTTTTAGTACGTAGTGACATATCGTTAAATAGCTTTGATTGGTCAAGAACTGACCTGATTATTAGGCTCCGCCTTTTAATTGCTTTTCCTCCATTGCTAAAATTCTAATAGGATTTTGGCTTGTTGTTGAGCATTTTATTGGGATTTTATTGTATTTTTATCGTTTTAAAACGTAAGTTTGCTTATTTTCCTCGCTTTATTAATTTTAAACGGCCGCCTCACTCTCTTACGTTCGTGAATGCATCAACTCTTCTCATCCGATCGACAAATGTTCTTAATTTGTTTGCAGCAGTGTGTTCTGTTATCACTACAAAAATTAATTAATTGAATTTCATTTATTTTACATCATGAAATAAAATTAGTTGGCTGCCATCATGAGAGGAAGGTAATGTCGTTCGAATTGGCCGCCATTCATATATCTTTTAATTTTTAAAATGGATTGCTAACTTCGTACAGTGCTAGAAATTCTTTATTCACACATGAGATGAGATGAGAATGAGATTCAATCTTGGCAATGATGGCAATCCATGTACTGACTGACTGAACACCCAACTTTTTCCAACAAACAGGACCCAGCAAGATGATGGACGATGGAATGGCGTATGGTATGCAGGGACAAATGATGTTACAACCCCAGAGTTATCCAGCAATCCATGGCAACCAGCAGGTGATGATGGAGTCGTGTGGAATGATGGGTGATGACATGGGAGGGGGCAAGAGGGCCATTGGGGACATCTTACAACAAATTATGAACATTACAGATCAGTCCCTAGATGAGGCCCAAGCAAGGTTTCTTATTTGAATGATTGATTGAGACATTTCTCTAATAAAATTGATTATTTAATGGTTGAATAAACTAGAAAATTAATTGAGTATGTGATTTAGATTTTAGTTGAACATGAACATTGGTTTAATTGATTAATTAATTAATTAATTGATTGATTGATAAAGTAATTATAGTTAAGTTATTTAATAAATAATCACTAATTGATTGGTTAATTGATTCATCATATTTATTGATTTCTTACTTACAGGAAGCACACTTTAAATTGCCACAGAATGAAGCCAGCATTATTTCAAATACTTTGTGAAATTAAAGAGAAGACAGGTGAGTATGAATGAATGAATGAGTGAGTAAATGAATTAATGAATAACTGAATGATTCTCTTCACACCTGTATATGCACCATAAAACAATTAACTAATTATCTCTTCAAACTCCACTTCCAATCACTTCTATTTTATTTGCTTGTCTACAATCTACCTACATGTATGTAGACTATATACTATGTATTCATATTTTTAGGGGCTTGTTGTTTGTATTTTCATGTATTTGTTTGATTGCATACATGTATTTGACTGTATTCTGAGTGGATGTTATAAACTGGTGCATTATATTAACTGGCTTCTATACATCAACTGTTTAATACCATTTAGTTGTTATGAAAATTTAATGTTTGTTTGTAGCAAGTTGGCTTCCAATTTCACAAAAGCAAAATTTTTGATATTCTAACTAAACACAAATCTCCATTACAACATTCAACAGTGTTAAGTATTCGCAACTGTCAAGATGATGATCCACCCGATGCCCAGCTGATGAGGCTGGACAACATGTTGATAGCTGAAGGGGTGGCAGGCCCTGAGAAGGTGGGGGGTAGCATGGTGGCCCCCTCTGAGAATGCCATAGAACATGCAGACTACAGAGCAAAGTTAATTCAGATAAGGCAGATTTACAACTCAGAGCTCGAAAAATATGAACAGGTTGGTATTGTGAGGAGTTGCTTTATTACTTGTTTTATTATACACTTGGTGTACATTTTTTTTTTGAAAGAATATAGTTCCAACCTATTATATATGCTGTTTTATTTTGGTTTATTAGTTGTGCTTCAAGATAATATATTTGTTGTTTAGTCCAAGCATGACTTGAATCATTTTTACATTAACCTGTTGGATGGGCAGGCCTGCAGTGAGTTCACAAGCCACGTTGTCAACCTTCTACACGAGCAGAGTCGCACTCGACCAATAGCCCCAAAGGAGATAGATCGAATGGTGAGCATCATCCGCAAGAAGTTCACGGCCATCGAGTTGCAGTTGAAGCAGAGCACATGTGAGGCAGTCATGATACTGAGGTCCAGGTTCCTAGATGCAAGGTTGGTCTTCTGGTGTGGTTGTGGTGATGCTTGTTGCTTGCTGGTTAATTGTTTCTAATTATAAAATTTCTTGTGAAACATTTTTTCAGACGGAAACGACGGAACTTCAGCAAGCAAGCGACGGAGATGCTAAATGAATATTTCTACTCGCACCTCAGTAATCCATATCCAAGTGAGGAGGCCAAGGAAGAGCTTGCCAGGAAGTGTGGCATCACTGTTTCACAAGTTTGTTTCTCTCTGTCTATCCGTCTGTCTGTCTCTCTCTCTCCGTCTGTCTGTCTGTCTCTCTCTCCGTCTGTCTGTCTTTCTCTTCGTCTGTCTGTGTGTGGTGTATGTAGAAGATGTGATAAGATCTGAAGAATAGTTAACTAATTGGGTGACTGATTAGTGAGTGGATTTTTTGTGTATGAATGGATAACTTGTCTTTTAGTTTTATTGATGACGGTTTTGGTTTTATTTAAAAAAATATATTTTTAAATTAAGTTCATTAAATCATTTTTGACATTGACTCACACAACTAAACCAGGTCTCAAATTGGTTTGGAAATAAAAGGATTCGTTTCAAGAAAAATGTCGGGAAGGGTCAAGAAGAAGCCAACATGTACAACGCAAAGATGGCTGGCAGTGGCACGAACAACAATGGCAGCAGCAACAACGCCAACAGCAACTACAATAGCAACAATTTCAACAACAACAGCAGTGACTCCAAATCACCTATGCTGCCTAAGTTGGAGTCAGCTGATAGTCAGTGCTTAAGTGACAGCCAAGAGTCATGGGGTGGGATTTTTTTTGTCGTGGTCCGCTGTTTTTGTTGTATTTGCATCGTTTGAATTAATGTAAGTGTTAGTAGTGTTGGTGTTTGTGATGCTGTTAATGTTGATGTTAACAGTTCCTTACATGTTATTCGTTTTAATGTTGTAATTTTTAAAAAAATGTTGTTTCATTAATGAAATATTTAATTTAATAGTATAATATTTGTATTATTTTACTATTGTTATATGAATCTAATTATAATTACAATATATATATAATTGTAATTTATATATAATACATACGCAGATATAATTATTTTACTATAAAATGATTCAAACCATTGCAGGCACACCAGCGTACAGCATGCCAACAAGACCTGACTTGTACATGTCTATGAATGTCAGTAGTTTGGTGCCTCATAATATTTCTTCTTTTCATCATTTTTATATTATAATAATTTTATTTTAAATTATGATTTCATATCTATCTATCTACCTATCTATCTGTCTGTCTGTCTATCTATCTACCTATCTATCTATCTATCTATCTATCTATCTATCTATCTATCTATCTATCTATCTATCTATCTATCTATCTATGTATCTATCCTTTTTTATATCCTTTTATCTATCTATCTTTCTACCTGTCCATGCAGCCAAACATGGGGTACACAGATATATTACCAACGTCGACATCTAACATGTACGATCCACACATACGTCAGGTGCAATGTTATTAATCAATATTATTAATATTATAATATATTATTATATATTATAATTATAATAATCAAAATAGCTGTTATAATAAAATATAATGAATATTAATGTTGCTAGTGGTGACGAAATTTTGTCAGCAAAAAGGGCCTTATCGGATATATCCATCTGTCATTAAGCTAACATTACATACATAGATACCTTTCTCTTTATCAGGCTTCTATTTTCTATTTATCATTTAATTAATTAATTAGCTAATTAATTAAATGATCTTTTAACCAATTAACTTATTTTAACAGTGAGAAAAGTTGTTGAGAGGATGATGACGATCATGAGGATGATGAAGATGATGATTACCTATTTATACATACATTCATACATACATTCATATATATATATATATATATATATATATATATATACCAATAAAAAAAGTAATGCTACACTAAATCGTGAATAAGTTTATCGTTTGATATTGATTTGCTTTTGTTTTATTTCTTTGTTTCTATTTTCGTCACCATTCCATTCATCTAGTCTCTTGTTTTTTTTGTTTTGTTTTTTTTTTTTAAATTTGTTTCGTCTTTTATTGATATATTAGGTATATTTTCATGATTGATCATTTTACATTTACAGTTTTTTCGTTTTTCTTTCTTCTTTTTTTCTGTTTAGTTTATTTTAACAAAATTTTCATTTTTTATCAATGGTTACTACTGCATTCAGATAAATTGTATTATTATTTAGTATTTTTTAAATTATTTATAATAATATTATTGCTATGTTATCGTTATGGTTCTTTCAATCTTACTTTGAATATCAAGATTTAACAACACAGAAACGTAACGGTCAGAGCAGTATTCTACGGTTATGTCTATTTATTTTCAGCTTTTTTGTGCAAAATCATTTAGTTTTATTTTTATTATTCAATTATTATTATTGTTACTGTTTGTATTTTTCTTTGTTGAGAGAAATATTGTTATATTTTGGCAAAATTGACGATAAAGATGCTAGGATTAGTATTGTCTATGATTTGTTTCATTTTGTATTTTTCAAAAATGTTGTGGTTATCGTCAAATTTCATTATAACATAATTCGTATTGATTTAAGTTTGATATCTTTCAATTAAAATTATTCATTTTTATTTATTTTATTACCTAAATCACTCACTTTATTGTTTGTTTTTAATTTTCAACTGCAGTTTTCTGGTTCATTCGCATGCATCTTTATCTAGTTTATATGGTTTTCTGGTTCATTTGCATGCTGGGATAATGTGTCACATTCCTACAACACCAAAATCTTCATGCAGGCTGTTAGATATGTATTATTTTCTCTTCAGTTCATGATTTTTTTCAAGTTTTTAATTGGTTTTTTTTTTATTACTTTCAATTTAATTTTCGTTTTGTTTGTAGTGTCCTTCCATCCAATCGCATTCTATCAGTTCTTTTTTCATTTTTGTTTCCTATTTATTTATTTGTTTATTTATTCATTTATTTGTTTGTTTGATTTATGTATCATTCAATCAATCTTGTAATTAATTTTTTCTTTCTACGTACGTTAAGTATGTATACTTTTTTAATTTTCGTTTTTCCTTAGTTTCGATTCCGCTTCTTAGGTTCATTTGAATTGTTCTAGTCATTATACTTGGTTGTGTATTTTATTTTTCGATTCCAAGTAAGTCACAAAATTATATTTTTAATTATTTTTATTTACGAATATGAAAAAGTCTTATTTTTTTAAATTCTCACTTTCAGAGGCCAATTTTTATTATCATACTTTATTTTATCATATTTGAGTAACTTTTGTTATCATCGGTCTAATCATTAATCTTATTTTGTATAATCTTGAATCATTCCGAGAACAGTTCAAGATGTATATGGTGCTTTTTATATAACGTTTGCATTGTGACATTTATATTCCAACAAATGATTGAATTATGATATATGGATTTTGTTTAAATGTATGTTTATTTGCCACAAATTTGTATATGTGTTGTTGTCGCGTTTTGGTTGAAATATTTTAGATTCTTCAGTTTTATTTCATAGATTTGTTCTTTCATTAATTATCAAATTTTTGTATCGTCGACTAGATGTAATTAATTTATTTATCGTCATCATGTCTGTCTGTTTTGTGATATGTAATTTTTATTTTCGAATTTGATTACGTTTGAACGTTGGAAAGATAACTGACGATGTAATGTAATAGTAATGAATCAATGTTTTAGATTAGCGGGCGTTTAAAAATACGTAGAACCTGTATTGAATTTAATTACCGTTTTCTGTTCTATCGTGATTGTAAGCTTTTAAATCGATCGATTGAAATGTTATCTCCAGTTTAGTTTTATCTTCGAATGCCTTCCCATTTGAAAAATATATGGTCAAACATTTTTATCTGTAGGTAGACAAGGGGTTATGAAACTGAAATACACATACACATTCGATAGTATGTAGTCATTACACTTTGAACCATTCACTTGTTAGGAATTCGTTAGCGTTCTCGAAGTTAAATACTATGTTAATTAGAACACGCAAGCTGTTATTGCCTAGACAGGCATAAATTAGAGTCATTGAACTTAGTTGCTACGTTTGATCTGCAGTGTTTTGCAATATAAAATTTAGAAGATTTTGAGCAATGCAAGGATGAGCATATATTTGTCAAGGATATGTATAACTATATATATATAAAGGGAGAACATTAGCATGCATACCATTACACATATGTATATATACGGTGAAAATAAAAGTTTACAAAAAATTGAGTTTATAAAAAAATTTTAAGGTGATATTTTATAGAAAATAAACAAAAAAAAAGTTGTCTCGAAAAAGAATACTAATGATAAAGTTTTACTCAGAAAAAATCTACTTTAAGGTGCTTGCAAGACTCAATGAAAAAGAAAATATCAAATAGAGAAATGTTGCTAAGCTAGCAGACACACTGAAACACTACAATGTAGAAGTGTATTGTGAGTAGGACGTTGTGTGGAGCGTAACATTTCATGCCCTAAATCATGAGATATGTCTTTATACCTTTAATTTTTATATTCTAATATTCGTCCTTCATTTTAAATTATATTTTTTCTTTTTTAATTCTAATTTGCTTCGTTTTTGGGCTTGGCCTTTTGAAGCTTCGTTTTTGTCCTGTTAAAATAATTTTTTATTTGTTTGTTTGGAAGTGTTTTAAAAAATGACTTCGCCTGTTTCTCACGCTGTTAGTTCTTCTAGTAAAAGAAGAAGTACTGGAAACCAGCTTTCTGTCGAAGATAATGCTCTGGACGTCATCTCAAAAGAGGTACCTTTTCCTTTTTGTTTAAGACTTAATTAAATTAAACTTTAATAATTAAGTTTAATTAAGAAGTAAATAAGCCATTTTTTATTTCAAATTTTAAGTTTGGCAATCCATTTCACTTCATAATTATAATAGTTTAAAATTAAAATTTCTCTTGATTTCTCATTATTGGGATTGGCCTTGACTACTCACTATTGAGTTACCTTGGTTTCCTTAGAATTGGTCTTGCTCTTACTCCTGGGTTGTCTTGGCTCTTTCTTAAAAAAACTTAGCTAACTAATTAATATACCTAATTTATAATTTCTGCTTAAGTTAGTTGTTTTATTTTTCTTGCTAAATCTAACTAGTTTTTTAGAGCTAGTTAATTCATTTTAATTTCTCTATTTGGTTGAGAACCTGAAAACAGTTAACAGTTATCAAAATAGATAGCTTTTAATAATTTTAATCTAACCTCAATAATAGTTAATGAATCTCAATAATAAAAGTTAATGTTCATATTTGTTAATTTTCAGTCACCAACATTCTAATTTATTTTAGCTATATTTATTTAGCAAATAAATACTAAATGACTTGATTAATAAGCCAAGTGACTTTACTATTGTTATAAAATTTTCAAAATTAGGCAGACACGAGGGATGAAAAGTCCAGTGCAGTGCTGGCTGAAGCCAGAAAGTTAAGACTGGATGAAAGAGAGAAACACAAGAAGGTAATAAATTTTTTGTCTAAAGTCTTTTGCAAATTTTAGCATTTTTCTAAGTCTAACTACGTTGCTATTTAAATGTAATGAACATTATTTTGAGTCTAATATTAGTAATGCATGTAGTTAAGAATGTGAAATTTTGCCCAAATTGTTTATTAAGGCATTTGAGTTTGTTGTGGTAAGAGAAACATTTTATTGCATTTTATTCTTATTTATTCTACTTAATTTCTGTTAATTTATTTATTTATTTTATTTTATTTATTAAAAACAGGAGAATGAAGATGTCGATGAAGATGATGATGAGGAGAGTACTGAAAATAGCAAACAGTCTGCTGATAATACTGCAAATATTGAGAATATTCCTGCTTCTAAAGTGAGTTCACATACAAAATGAATAAAATTTTCATAAAAATTTGGAATTTTTTTTAAAAAACTTCCTTCCTGCCAAAATTGATATATTATCTTTATGAATTTCACTTATATTTTCAGGTGCCTACAACAGCAACAACAACAACGTCGACGACATCCACAACAAGCCAGCCAATCACAAGAATGCATTCAACTACAGATAGTCGGCCAGTCCTTGAGCACTCATCCAGCAGAGTTTGTTCCTATTTCATTATTTTTATCATTATTATAACAGTAGCATTAATAAATAACAATAACAATAATACTAACAACAACAACAGGACACAACTGGCTCTGCTGATCTGATGGAAAAGTACAAGAAAGTTTTACTCTCGAATGCCCAGTTGGACAACGAGAAGCGAGCCTTGAAGTACGAAGTAGATCTCCTCAAAGATAGAATGTGTGATGTCGAGGAGAGTAACCTGGAAACTAAAAGGAGTCTTCGTATCTCTAATAAGGTCTGGAGATTTTTCAAAAAAGATCTTGGTTTTTTTTTATTGTTATCATTATTAATGTTTATTATTATTATGATGTTATTATTAATTATTAATTAATTATTTTTGAAGGAGAAAGATGCGTTATTAGATCAATTGAGGGCTTTGGAATCAAAATGCCAGAAGCTGACTGTAGATTTGATACAGAGGGATCACCTAATCAAGGTTAAATCCTTAATTATTTAATTAATTAATTAAAATAATAATTATCATTATTATTATGTTTATTATTGTTGTTGTTGTTACTGATTTAAAAACAATTTCCAACCTAAGACGAGTGGTCTGGCTCTTGTCACTACAGACAACACCTATACTGCACCCGAAGACTCCGAATATACGAGTGGTAGCAACATGTCGTCTGCAATTCTCACTGCTGAACATCTGGAAATACTGGCCGACTATACTGGCTCATTAGGTTGGTCTTGTTAGTTAGGGCTTAGAGAGGGGCGGGGGTGTGCTATAATATGAGTCTACTTTTAAAATATAGCTAATGGAGGACTGGATGTGGTTATACATTAAGTTAAAGTTTAATAATTTTATACAAACTATTAAAGGTGATCGATTGAAAAAGTTATTTGATGAAAGAAACGAGATTTTAGAGGAGAAGGAAAAAATTTCCAAAGAATTGTCAGAGCTGAAATCAAACAGCAGTAATCTGCTACAGCAACAACAGACCAGCTCGTTTTCAACCATAGCTTCACCTGTTTTTGATGGCATTGTATTTGATGGTTGGCTGGTTTCTAACTATGTTGATGTTATTGTGTTTTGATTTTGTGTTTTTTGATGTCTTTTGTTGACGTTGTTGATGTGCTTTTTGTTTTGGATTCCTTGTTATTGCTACTGATATATTGTTGGTTTATTTTACCAAGGAATATGAATTTTGTTTTGCTTGGTTTTTCAATTTTTTCTATTTTCTTACTAATATTGTAGATTTTGCCAATGTTGTCTGTTGTTTTTTATTCAGAATTGTTCGTATTATATCATCATTATTCTTACAAGTTATCACCATTATTGTCATCACCATAACCATTTTTAACCATTTTTTTGTATCATCTTCACTCATCATCGTCACCACCGTTATAAATGTTTCTATCAATACAGTCACCATCTTCTTCATTATCGTCGTTTTCTTCTTCATCATCGTTATATTCATCGTAATCATCATTGCTGTCACTTCCAACATCATCATCATCCTCCTCATCATCATCAGACGCCCATAAGAACTTCACCGAGATTAAGTTAAAGTTGAAGAAAGCTGAACAAGAGATAACCACACTTCAGGGAAATGTTAGCTTAGTATAATTATTATGATTATAATAATAAATAATAATAATTATTATTATTGTGGTTGTTGTTATTATTATTACTAAAAAATGGCGCTATGTAAATTTGACTAGGTGACTAGGTTGGAAACCCAGCTCACTCGATATAAATCCTTGTCTGAGAATCTTGAGAAATCGGAGGAAGAGTTGAAAGTAGAAAAGAGGAAACTCCAGCTGGAGGTGTGTGTGTATTTGTTTGTCTGTGTGTGTGTCTGTCTGTGCCTGTGTGTGTGTGAACGACTGTATATATATGTGCGTGTATGTGTATATGTGTAAATTCTCTTTTTAAAAGTTAAAGTTTGATGAAACTTTTTTTAAATACGCACCAACCAACTTCACACTTTATCATGGGCCAATGTGTTAACTTAAATTTTTATATCTATTCATTAATTTTAATAAAATTGTATTCAAAGCCTGCAATAATATTAATATTATTATTTTTTATAATTTTTTTATTATTTTTTTAAATTTTCAGGCCAGAATGTTGACGAGTAAATTAGAAGAGCTAGAATCTAAAAATAACTCGCTTACCAAAAGACTTGAAAAATTAAAAAACAAAAATTTAACTGAAAATAATTAATGCTGTGAGAGTGAATGAATGAACGGATAGATCGATAAGTGAATGGATGAGCGAATAGATGAATGAATTAATGACTAAATGAATGTATGTATGAATGATCGTCTGATTTGCTGAGCGTGACCGAGTTATTAACTCGTTGTCTGATCAATTAATTGATATGATTTGATATAATATTTAATAGCTAATTATTATCAATTTTATTATTATTTAAATAATTTCTTCGTCCAAACATTATTTTTTGTTGTTTAGTTCATTATTACTTTTGTATCCTTATCACTGTCCTCTGATTTTTATTTTGGCTGTTTCAATTTTTTAATGATCGATTCAAATTGTAATTAAACGACGTTTTCTCTCGCTCTCTTACTCTTTCTCTCTCTCTTTCTCTCTCTCTCTCTCCTTCTTTCTTAAGATACCCATCATTCCAGATAAACACATTCACAATAGTTGTATTAAAAAAAGTGTTTGTGTGTGGTGATTTATTATTTTATATCTCTTTGAATATAGCAGTATGTATGTAGGGCATAATTCAATATAATTACTTTATCATTATTATCATTGTTATAATAATTATTATATAATAATAATTATTATTATATAATAATAATAATTATTATATAATAATAATAATTATTATATAATAATAATATTATATAATAATAATAATTATTATTACACGCAGAAATGTTTTTTATGATTTCACTTAATTACTGTTTGGTCTAATTGTAGTAAAAATTATGTTACCACAATATGGCATATTCAATGTGTGTGTGCGTGTGTGTGAGTGGTGTGTGTGTATTTGTTCGTGTGGCTCTTGCAATTCAATTTAATAATCACATGAATTGTGAACTTTATTATATAATATGCAGAAAAAAAATGTTTATCCTACTCAAGTGCACGGCAATCCTTAATTTATTTTTCTTAATCTTTACAACTAAAAATTAAACGAATGATGGTTTTTTTTGCTCATGTATTTTTCATAAATATAAAATGTTATCTTGATTTCTGCTGTAAATTATCATCTTTGTAGCATAAAATTATTATTTCTAAATTGTTATAAGTAATATTAACGTTATTGTGGTAAGTAGCATAGATAAAATGAATTTTTTTCGTACTAAGAATAATTAATAATGCTAATTTTATTATTGATTTTTCGCTTGTTTGTTTGCCATATTTTTTTTACCGTTTTCCATTTTGGCTAATCAACCAATTTACGACAGCATTACAGTGATCGCTTGTTTGAAATTTCATGCCACTGTTACAAATCGTTGTTACTAAATTTCATTTTAAAAACTTGTTCCATTGCAAATACAGTTCTTGGCACAGAGAAATTCACACACACACACAAACAAACATATATGTATGCATGTTTGTACGTGTGCCTGAATGTGCATGTACGTGTAGATGTGTGTCTTCATTTTCTATTTTTAGGCTTGTTTTCTAACTAGTTATATTTTCCTAATAAATTCACCAACCAGCACACATTTAATCACGCCATTTTCAATGATTATTGCGTCATTAATTTTATGAATCAAATTTATTTTTTAGTTTATTTTTGTTGTCTAATACAGATCATATGCATACGTTCGATTTATTTTTTTACACAACCAAATGTTTGTACATATGCACGTGTGTTTATGCTTGCGTGCGTGTTTTTGTACGTGTGTATGTGTGAGATTGTACGCTTTTGGGTATTTCTAATGTTTCTCTTTCCCCTTAGAAACGATTAAATTGATACAAAGATTTGCAAAGATTAAAATTGATAAAAAAAATTTTCAAAATAACTTCTCAAAATGAGATAGATAGCCAGGCGTTTTTTTAGTACGAGATGATACAATTAACCAAGATAATTGATAATTTAGTTTAATTATCTCTCACAATTTCACTACAAACCATCAAACAACTTAATTCGTTTTCATTGGTTTATTTCCTTCCTTCATTTGCTCTGACCTACCTACTACAGCTTCGTAAATTTCGCTATGAAAAATCCTATGGTGTCAATATCGTATCGTTCACTATGATGAAGGTAATAATAGTCTTCGTTATCCTGATGATGATCCTGTAAATCATCATCATTATCATGATCGAGCAAGATGGATGGATCGAATCGTTGCAATAAACGAGTTTGTTCTTCAGTCAGTCCTTCAACAATCCATCCACTGCTTCCTAAGTGAGGATCCTGTGATTATCATCATTACCATCATCATAATTTCCATCACTACCATCATCATAATTTCCATCACTACCATCATCATAACTCCATCATAATTTTCATCATTTCAATTATAACTTTCAGTGGAGAGTTCTAGTGGCATGAATGATATTAACAATAAAACCTGCTTCACGAGTTTCAGATTTTTGAACTTCTGTAGAGCCCAGGCGGTGATGGACTCATTCTCGTAGATGTTCGTCGTGCAGGTGCTGTACACCATAGTGCCCCCCTTCTTCAGTAACTGGACTGCCTTGCGTTCACGTGCAAGTAAGGTAAGTGTACGCATTTTTGTGAGTACACAAAAGTCATTGACAAGTGATTGATGATATTGATGATGATGATGAAGATAACAATGACGATAACAATGCGAACTAGGAACCAGTCAACTAGCACCGCGACAAAACCACCAAAATGATAACTTCACTCACAGTTTCAAAGAGTTGCATCTGAAGTTGTGGATAGGAAGATAATTGAGAAGATGTGATGTCGTTGATGATGGATGGACGCTGTCCTAAGCCGCTGCACGGAGCATCAAGTAGAATTTTGTCGAATGATTCTCTTTTGAATTTCAAAATTTTGGCGTTTCTTTGCCTGGCGTTTTTGCTGTTGTTGTTGCTGTTGTCTTTGATTGATAAGTCGTTTTTGTTATCACCTATCAGGGTATCTTTATTCAGAGCTTTTAATTTAACTCGTTCGTACGAATTTAAAGACCTATGACTACTGCAAGCGTCATAAACATGACTACCGCCATCGCCATCATCACCTTGTCTCTGAGCATCACTATCATCATCTCTTCTATCACCATCATCTTTCTCATCATCTTTTCCGTTATCACCAATATTACCGCCACCGGCTTCACCATCAATGACGTACCTCGAATCACAATGATGAACTTGCACGTTTGAGATGTTCCACTTTTCTAAATGCCTCTTAACTGTTTCAGTTTTGTTCCTGTTTTTGTCAAGTGCAACTACACATCCCTAACAAAATAATAATAATAAATAATTATTATTTTTATAAATAATAATATTATAATTATTATGCGTTATTTTAATTTATTTTTTAGGTTAATTTTAATAAACTGATAAATAACTGACCTTATTCCCCATTAGAGTCGCAATGTGACTTGTCTTCCCACCTATGATATTATTTTTATTATTATTCATCACAATTATAATTACTAACAATTATTATTATTATTTATAGTGTATTAACTTGAATGTGATAGATATCACAGACTAAATTTAGTTGAACACTGATATATATCTCAAATTAATTATTCAACAAAATCCATCAACCAATCAATCAACCAATCAATCAATCAACCAATCAATCAACCTGGAGCAGCACACATATCCAACACCAAATCATCCGAAGATGGATTGAGAACATGAACGCAAATGATGGATGGAAGGTTTTGTGGGTGAATGAGTGAAGGAAGAAGGTCATAAAGTTGTGGTGATCTATAAATACATTCACTCATTCTCACTCCAATACCTTTACTGTGAAAAAATCAATCTTGGTAAAATAAAATTTACTATTACTACTACTATTACGGTTGCTACTACTACTACTATTATAACTACACAACTATTGCTACAATTACTACTACTACTGCTACTACTACTTCCAATTTCATTTTTACACCAACATTTAAAACTTTATAACAGCAACTAACAGCTTATTGTTACCAGTGCAAAACACAGCAGCCCTAGTAACCATGGCAACACCATTACCAATGAAAAATTTTTTTCCGTGGAAATCTTTCGTCAGCAGTCCTCTTCGACATTTGTTCTCCACATCCACGTAGACCGAAACTAAATCGCCGACTTTTACATCTTATGGAAAAGAATAAAACGAATAAATACCTTTTGTTAGTCTAATGATGAAAAGTAATTTGTAATTAGAGTTGGGAATGTAAAAATTAAAATTAACATAATTTAAGCGTAGAGACTAACATGGAGACATTGAAAGGATTCCAGTAGAATAAATGTCAGAACCTCTGAGAACAGACATACCACATGAATGATCAACAATAATCTCCTCAGTTACCTAAAAAATCATTAGATTTTTGTGATATAAAAATTATTTCACATAATTGTAAATTTGACTTGAAATTATTGAATTTCGCATACGTACAGTATCAACATTAAATGGTCCAAAATTCTGAATTATGATGCAATCATTTAGCTCAGGATGATTCTTAACTTCAAACTTCAATCCTGTTCTCTCTTCCTCTCTCTTAACAAAGTATGATATTATTTATTATTTTTATGACCTAAGAAATTTAACAAATAATAAAATAATAAATGGTTGTATTATTTTGAAAAATATTAATTAAACTTCATCTATAGCTTCTTGGATCAATTTGATTGCATGCTTTCTTTCCAGGTGAAGGTTGTTCACCCTCAAAGTTGTGAACAGAGGTGGTAGACTGCCTATTTTCAAAATCTTTTCGAGTTTTTTATTTACATTTTCAATATTTTTCACCTATTTTGTAGTGTTTTTAAAATTTGGCAATTAAGGGCTTAGCAATTAAAAATTAAATTATTATTCATTAATAATTTTATTTATAAAACTTTACTAACATCAAACAATTTTAGATTAGCTAGAATTAGAAGAGCGCAATAGAATTGAATAGAATAGAAAATAAAATAATAGCATATATAAATGAGTAATCATTAATTATTAAATTAATTAATAATTTAATATTAATTAATTTAATTAAAGAAGTAATCAATCACAAACAATCACAAACCAACTCTCTAACCTTTTCAAATGATTTTTTAATAATTTCACACACGTCATGATTGAATTTTAAATTTGGCCAGTTGTAGTTGAAAGTCATTTTGTTTTATAAAAATTTAGATCAAAGTGTCACTTTGCATTTAAAAAGCTTTTTCAGGCTTTTGAATCACATGCGTTTGATTAGGTTAAAAGTGGATTAGATTATATGGAAAGGCACGTTACTTGTGAAATTAAGTGTTATACAACCTTTATGAACATTTTTAGTGTTAATTGTAAAAAAAGAACATTTTTTATATATATGTTTGTGCTCCAATTTTTATATTGTTCATGTACAAGCAGAACAAATTATCAAACAGATAAAAATAGAAATGTATTAGGTACAGATCTGTTTAATAAAAACCAAGATAAACCGACAAACATTTATAAAGTTATCCAATGATGTATTAAGTTGAAAGTGCAACAAAATTTTATTAGTATTTAAACACCGTTTTATTGCTTAATTGCTAAAGTTGTGTAACAAATTTTATCACAAAAAACGCATTCCAGGTATAAGCATGAGAGTAAATAATGATTTTACTTTATGTAGCAGTAATATATTTAAAGATAAGTTACATTCAATTTAATTAATTATTCGCTTGTGTTACTGACAATTAGCAAGAGTTAAGGCCATCGTCATCACATAATTGTCATTAAACATTGATTAAATAAAACATCCAAAGTCAGAAATATATGATATGTGCATCAACGTTACAGCTCAGTACAAGAAGTTATTATTATAAACTAATTAATAAGAGTAAATTAATAGTTCATATAAAAACTGTACAAAGGAGAACATTTAATTAAACCGGTGAAAAAAAGTCTGAAAAAGGGCAAGTGGCACCAGTCACATTCTTTGTATATGTTTTATATCAACTCGAGGATTGGTCTAGTGATAGGTGTTCTATCATTGGTTTTAACACGTTCGCCACCTCGTTCAATACGGACACCCATCTGTTCAATGACATTGAAGATAACATCTAACTCCTTCTCTAAATCTTGAGCTTCAATTTCTATCTTGAAACCAAGTTCTGAATTTCCTCCTTTTGATAAATTTATGGCTCTGAACGTCAGTGATGTAACATCAAAAATAACTCCAACTGTAACGGAACCAACACGAAGGAAGGAATTTTTAGCAATTTGCACTCCTGTTTTAACCGCAGCAACACTAAAATTCGAAATCGTATTGGCAGCACATTCACCCACAACTTTTGTTTCGTACTGTGGGTGGTGAAATAATGAACTACTGCAGTCAGCTGAAAATGAACCGCTGTTGTTTAAAGCATTCATTAATTTATTTTGTGTTAAAATGTCTTGAAGACGGGTCAGAGATTTACAAACTTTCCTATCAACTAGAGCTAAATCAAGAGTGGATTTTAGATGACCTTGGGTTAAAACGGTGTCGGCAATAGTGGTGCCCACACCCAACGCACCTCCCGAAGCTCCCAATCCCACTCCTGCTGCAACCAGTCCGGATGAAAGTCCTGCAGTGAATGGCGTCAAAGCTAAACCGGTGATGACCAAACTCGCACCGACTAATCCGACGGCAGAGGAGGTGATCATGCTGATGTTAACGTTGCGATTGGTCAGGTGGATTGCCGAACTGATGTCATATAATGAATCAACCAGCTTCATACGTGCAATCTGAAATAATTCTGCAGATTTTATGAGGGAACTTTCGTATATCAGCTGTATTTGCAACGATGTTAAGCTTTCATTTGGAATGTTAGGATCTTTCAGTGGATTATCATGTTTAATTTCGTCGTCAACAACTTTTGTTTGATCATTATCGTCATCATTCTTTTTCGTTGATACAATCTTCTGGTTCCAAACTTTCAGCTCATCCTCCAATATCAAAGCAAGAACGCCCAAGTCAGCAGAGACTTTGTGCGTTTGTTCTGAATTGGAAATCTTAAAGCAGATGCCGACCTCATTGAAAGCTACCAACTCTAACAACTCACACGTGATTGACGTTATTTGCATCGAATCATAAAGATCTAAATTATGAAATACGGATTTTAAAAATTCATTATCATCATCGTCACCCTCCTCTCCATGTTTTCTGTTTTCAAAATATTTCACCAAAACTTTCAATTGATCGGCTAAACCTTTCATCTCCATCCAGATTTTCTTCAATGAATGAAAATAGAAGACAGCATCCTTGAGAGCACTTAAAATGATGTCGCAATCATCCTTTTCAACATCCAATAAAAACTTCCCAATATTAATTACTGAATTTTCAAGCATCATCTCCATGGAATGAATCTCTGGCTTCATATATGGATAAAATAAACGTTTGAAACAGCCAGAAAATAATTTCTCCTTTGAAAAACTTTTATACCCAACTCTAGATAATGTTCTAAAGACATGTGTCAACTTATGAACTGTCAGTGAGAAGTTATGAAATAATTGAGGACAATTTAATTCATTTATTTTGTTTGTTACAATTTCCATTTGTTTATCTATTGTTCTGGATAAATAAAAATATTTTATAAAATATTGGCAAGCTGAAACTTGAAATTATAAAAAAATGACTAACTTTAATTTTTGAAAAGCAGTAAATATTTTACTGCAGTCACCAATCTCAAATCTGACAGCCAGCCTGGAGGTTTTAGAATCCAAAAAAATGTATAGTATCAAGTCAGAACCATGATGGTTCATATCCAGGTTGAATTGTATTCCAGGCTTTCTTTTGGTTTGAAGTTCATAAAAATTTCCTTGGTATGAAAACCTCATGTGCCAGTATTGTGAATGTTTGTTGTAAGTGAATATAACTGGCTCTACAGAGTAAGTCAAGCCCTGAATTCAATATGATTACACATCCATTCAATTGGCTAATGTTTTTCAATTGTGACATTGAACTATGAAAAAATAAAATCACTGACCTCTGTAGTTAATTTGGAATTAGTAAGTTTGACTTGATTTCTGCTGCTGAAATCGTCATCATCTTCATAATTTGAAGCAGTCATAAAAAATGTTTCACATAAGGTTACAGAAAGATCATTAATCTGATCAATTAATTCATTCTTCACAAATATGTTGACACCTCTTTTTGTGATAATTCCTTCAATCATTGAGAAGCATTTGTTAGATGAACCTTTCTGCAAAAATATATTCAATATTTTTCATTATTAAAATTGTATTAGGCTAATACAAAAAATTTGGTAGTATCAGACTTGAAAAATGGCTTCTAGAGTGATTTCATCTTGGTTCATCAACAAAGAGATGGTCATAATGCCTTTGTTATCATCTTTAGACAAGCTAAACTCATTATTAGGTTTTGTAAGTTTATAATTTTTCGACTTGTAGATGAAATATATCTGCCAGAAACCATTATTTTCCCCAAAACAGATGTTGTTGGCATCGAGTTCCACCTCATCATCACCTGCAATGCATTTCTCATAAGTGACACACCTACTCCACGCAATATTCTCAAAAGTTTCAACATTCACATCTTTGAGATTGTACCAGTTGCTTATGGATTTGTTACTTTCAGCATATTGAACAACAATCTCACTAACAACATCATTAAGTCGATTCTTTACGACTATTTTGTTCAGTGTATTCAACATTTTAACATTGGATATAGTCCTCTAAGAAGCTTCTATCCTGTATTCTAATGTAAACAGAAATCGATAATATATCATTATTACACAATATTTTAGAATTAGTTTTAAATATGACAAAATTAAATTTGCAGGATATGATATCATATAACTCAGATCAAAAGAAAATGAATGACAATGAGAAAATAGAACAAAAAAGCAAACAAGAACGCATTTTATTTAGTTGTATTATTAAATTAAATTCGTTACTAAACTATCCGCTGGACAAGGAAGAAATTAAAAATTGTTATGTTGTTCGTTGTTTTGTAATTTATACAAATAAAAATGAAAAACGATCAAATAAAACACGAAATGTAAAAGCCACCAAACCTTAATTTAGTGCGAAATATCGTAGAAAACGCAAAAAAAAAACTCAGCTCACCTTTACTTTCTACTTCTAATCTGAATCATCACGTTGTCTAAAAAAGCATCAAAATGGAAAAACCCGATATTCCTCATATCAGCTGTGATATTCAACAATTGTGTGGCACTCACTAATTTGATACTATATCAATTTATGACAAGATATACAAATATACTTATGATACTGTTTCATATGTTTGTGATATGATATATTTATTTATATATGATGCAATGCCATATATTTGTTGTGTATGTTAAAGTAAGTTAGTGAGAAGTTTCGTTATGAGCGCTGATCCAAAGTACACAACAGTTTAGTTAACCAGATGTTTGAATTTTATCAACAAGATGCTAGAAAACTGTATCATTTATTTTACGCTTTTATTGTACCGTAAAATTGAAAAAGTCCCAAATGATAAATGTTATAAAATTTAATAAATTAGAATTAAAATCATGACATATGAAACATTCTCATATTTATAGCTAATAGTTGAAAGTTAAAAATCATCATGGTAGATATCAACGTTCTATTATACTTGTGGGCCTTTTTTCAGAGTTCTGTCTTGACAACATTGGAGAAAGAGAATCTAAAATAGTACAATTTATAATTTATTCTCATTTATTAATAAAATCTAATTAGCTAATTAATTCGTTAACGTTATGTATATGATACGTATATAATGAAATAAGCATAAAAATATAATAAAATATATGATAATTCACCCACTTTGACGGATTAACTTATGAGATCTGTTTCTCAACCTTTCAGCTTCATTTATTTTCCTCTCCATTCTGTTGCTCGTGACTTGCTGATGTCTGTTCAATATCTGCAGGGTCCATTTCTTTTCAAGATCCAACGATTTACATAATCTCTGGCAATTCGCCTTTTTGAAAGTAAGGTCAAATTAACGAACATGGGTAGATGAATAATATTTATTTTATAATTCTGCTAATAATATAATAATGAAGAAACGTTTTCGACCAACTTGAAGAGACGCATTTTTCCTAAGAGCACAATTGATACGTTCGCTACCGATATATCCGCCAGTTACAGAATTTCTGCCACTCTTCCTGCCACTATTGTCATCCTCTTCTCCATCATTCCACCTGCAATCGATAGAATTCATCCGTTGCAATCGCTTGCTAACTGGACTGGTTCTGTACGTGCAAGAACTGTAGGTCTCAAATCGGAGGAGGTTGTCGTAAAAAGATGAAGAACGTCTGAGGGTAGCTGTCGTGAAATTTTTCAACCCATCAGTTCTTAAATAACATTTCGAAATAGTTGGTGTTATATGTTGTGAGATTCTATTAAGAAATACGCACAGCTAATGAACGCTAATAAATTATAATTACATACACATTGATGTAGTATTCTCTTCTTACAATGTTTCGATATAACAGTTTAATTAACTCTTTAATGAGCACTTGGAAACATTTATGGCTTAAAATAATGCAATTAAATTTGTTAATGTATGCAGATCAAAAGAAACCATTCTTTAATAAATGCCGCTATTAAATTATTCATACTTTATATACTATATATATATATATATATATATATATAAGAGAAAAAGAGAGAGAGAGAGAGAGAGGTGTAATACATACACACACATTTATAATAGTTGGTGACGAAGTAATAATTGATTTTAGATAAAAATAATGAGTTTGGTTTCGAGTTTAATACTCCTGGAGCCAACTGCATATGTACTAACTAGAAAGTGTAGATGCTATAATAATATCGCGCACATCTGTATTAATGATTAGATGTAGGATCAGACTATAAGGGTGCTCGTTAATAATGGTAATAAGTTATAAACGGTAGTAGTAACAATAGTTGCTATATTTCGTTATGATTCAGTTTCTCTGAATAGTTTTGTACAAAATTACTTATTAAAACAATTTTTTATTAAATTTCTCCTCAAATGCAAAGCTCTGGATCATTCAATGTATAACCACACATACTTATCCTTATAGTATCGTCTGCATCAATACCGTATTCAACAAATTGTGAATTTGTACGCGTCTTCTATGGTTTTTGATATATATTGTGATAGAATTACGATTTGCGTTTACTTATGTGCATTAGTTTCATTAGAATGTACTAAAATGTGTTATATACTACCCTGAATACGGGATGAAATTACTAGTACTAATTACTATGAAATTACTATGGTGCAAATATTGTGAATTAATTCGATATTTTAAAAACGCACCTCTAATCTTTAAAAGTAAACTAGCACCGATGCAACATGGCTGCCAAATTAACGACTGGTTTAATTTTCAAAGCATTATTTTTAAAAAATCAAGAAGTTAGATTTGTCAGTTTGGCGTATAAACTTCCAATAAGACGCTACGCTACAAAGTAGTTAATTTTTTCGTATGATATATCATCGTCAACCTTTTAAATCTTAAATTTTATTAAATCTAATTAAATTTTTATTAAGTTTAGTTTAGTTTAGTTAGCTTTAGTTACTAAACTAAACTCTATCATTAAACTACTTTAAAGTTTTTTGACGTTCATCTATTCTTTCATCTATTTATTGTATTATATTATAAAAATCATCTGTTATCTCATCATTTCATCCATTTCTATTTATGTTTAATTTTCTAATTTAATAAATTAAGATTAACAATAAAAGTTTTATGATTATCTGTTTTATGTTTTATCATATAACACAGATTGGCAGAAGTGGGCGTTTTAGAAACACCAAAATCCCAAGGAAAATATGAAACTGGCCAGGTTTGTTACTGTAAAACTAAAAAGAAAAGAAAAATAAGAAATTATACTTCAAACTTTTTATAAAATTCAATTATGAAAAAATCTTGTTTTTTTGTATTTGAATAAAATGTCAAACATTGTAAATTTTTTAAGTTTGACATATATAGTATAATTAAGTCTTATACATACATCATATATATAGATATATGCATACCTATATTAATTAATATACATACCTATTATTTTAATTTATTTTAAACAATTATTTATAATTTATTTTTATAGTTATTTCTACACAAAGTCTTTGGTTACAGAGGTGTGGTGTTATTTCCATGGATTGGAAAAATTTATGATAGAGATCTTGCATTTAAAGATGAAAAGTAAACTACTAGACTAAAGTTTTATTTTTCCTTCTTCAAATAAATTATTTAATTTTATTATGTTTGAGGTGATTGTAACTATTGTGATTAATTTTTAATTTAAGAATGTTTAATAAAGTTTAAAAGAGGGTTTTGAAAAGGTATTGGCATTTCAATTTAAAAAATTATTTTTTTTGGTTTAAATTTATTTTAAATTTATATTTTTAGCTCTAAAAGTGTAAAATCATAATTAATAAAATTCAGGTCATCATCAACTTCATCCTTTACAATCAACAAAGATGTCAAGGCTAAAATATTGACATACTACCAGGTACTCATGGACACCAGAGACTCACCACATGTGGTTGGTTATGACGATGATGATAGTGATGACGATAATGATGATATTGGTGATGATGCTAGTGATGATGGTTGATTTTGTGATTATCATCATTATTCCTAATTATCCCATCATCATCTTTATTATCATCATCTTTATCATCATCATCTTTATCATCATCATTTAAAACTATCGCCATCATCACCTTCCTCATCTTCATCGTCCTCATCGTCATATAAAGAGAGTGGGTACAGAAACTGTGACTTTCCTGAGTAACCAAGACAACAATAGTACTCTATACTCCATACCAGGTATATTAATGCTTATACGTGCAATTTTCATACAATGTGCAATTACATACATACACATTCACTCATACATATATTGAGAGGAGTCCATATTTCATACAGTATTGTTTTGCCTCTAACAATATCATACATATATGTGTACGGTACATACATTCATATACTTAATCATCTAATTAATTAATTAATTAATTAATAATTAATAATTCAATTGAATTAATTTATTTTGACGCGAAGGCTTAGACTACATAGCCCATGAAGACATCCTACCCTACAAGACGTCAGATGAGCAGCCCATCAAGAACCATCTCTTTCAGAAGTTTTTCTCATCCGCTGTCAAAAATGGAGGTGTTTGATTTATTGTTTATATTTTATGCATAATTTATTACAAATTATTATAATTATAATATATGCATGGTTTTTTTTTCAAATTTATTGTTATTGCCATGTATTCTGTATTTATTTTATTTAATAGTAAATTTATTTTTATGTGAATTCTTTTGAATATCAATTGAGTTTTTGTATGTATTGTATAAATCTCTTATCACTTCTACCTTTTAGCATTAAAATTTATCAGCACAGTTTTTCTATACAACTGCTTTTTTGCCATCATTGCCTGTAGTCACATCAATATCAAATATCATTTCAGTTGTCATCATAACATTATCTGGACCAACATCACCATCACATCATCACCATCACCTACGTCATCATCACCTACGTCATCATCTCATCAGTCCTTATGGCACGAGAGTCCTTACAAGATTGGCAGAGTAAGAACTATGCATGGCTCGAACTGACAGATATTCACAGAGAGACGACAAAGAACATTCGAGTCACCGTCATGCCCTTCTATATTGGATCCAGGGTTCGTCGTTAATCTTTCTACCGATGGTGATGAATATGATGATGGCCTGATGACGATGATGTTGTTTGTAATAATAGCGATGATGACGGTGTTTTTATGGTGACAATGGTGATAATAATTAAACCTGCCAATTAGGCTCCAGTTCAATCAAAAAGAGTCAGAAGTAGGGCAAGAAGAAGGAGGTCACTCAATCGCGGTGACCTAAGTCGGGTAATTTAGGGAAACTGATGAACAACACTGGCTAACTTGGGCCTTGGGGCCCGCTGTGGTAGTCTCGGGTTGATATTCTGTCGGGTGGGGGATGTGTTTGTCCTCTGAACTGAGTTTACTGTAATAATTATAATGATGGTAGTGAAAGAAGTATTAATGTAGTTAGTTCTTTTACTGGTAGCGATTTGGCAGTTTGGCAGTGGTAGTAGAGGAGTATTTGTTGTTATATTTGTTGTAAAAAAAATTTTATTTCATCACCATATTTATAATTGCCGTGTTGACTCTGTTTTGTTTAAATTGCAGGAAGTTCAACAAACACGTGTCTATTGGGTAAGCCGGTCATTACTTTGTTTGTTCCCTCTTATCTTTCTATTAACTCCTATATTCATTTATCAGTTCTTTTGCTATCATCATTATTTTTGTCACTAAACTTTCCAAGTGGCGATACTGTATCCGCATTGAAAACCTCGGAGATGAGAGTGTTCAGTTGAGAGAACGTCATTGGAGGATATTCAGTCTATCAGGAACCTTGGAAACCGTCAGGGGGCGGGGCATAGTTGGACAGGTGGGCATGGAAGTGAATGTATTGATGTATTATTTTCAATGTGTGATTGCAAGATTTGAAACCTCTGTTAACTGTACTTCTTTTAATATTCATTCACTTAGGAACCAGTGTTCACAAAATCACAGCCGGCATTTCAATACACAAGTCATGTTTCGCTTCAGGCTCCCAGCGGCCACATGTGGTTGGTTATATTTCTATTTCTATCGTTCTTATATCTTACCAGGCACTCGTTTGATTTGTTGATAATGGAATGATTATGGTGAGGATGACATATAAAATAATTGAACACCTTCTCGTAATGGCGATGGAAATAAGTTTAATTTTTTATTTGACGTAACAAGGGGAACCTTCAAAATGGAGAAGTCAGATGGCAGTTCATTCGAATGTAGAGTTCCGCCATTCTCGTTGGAAAGCAAACCAGAGGATAACTCTTCAACGCCGCATGCCTTCCTTACATGATTCGAACGTGTAATTTATCTTGTAACATTAAGCTTGATTTTATATAACTGTACAAAACGATATTTTTGATTTGTTGCCGATTACTTTAGATTCCGATTATATTGTAATGATGCGAAGAGCAACAGTTATTCATTATGACGTTTTAAGTGGTCTGAAAAAAATTAAGTTTATTATTCGAATTAACTTTTACATTTTCTTTACTAATTCGCTTTTAAAATGTAAACAGTAGTTTAATATTTACAGAACCGTTTAGTTTATGAATGAAACAATGTCGTGACTTTAAATTATTCGTATAAGCAACGATTTCTTTTTTTTTCTTATTTCTATAAAAAATGTCGATAGGAGATTATTTAGATGTCATCTTGTTAGGAGTTGATTCGCTGGTAGCGTTTGCGTTCTACAGGGCTTACAAATCTATCCAGCATGAAGCTCACCTCGTTGAAGTGCGGTTTGCGTTTGGGTTCACTTGTCTTTAATTTATATTTTAATGATTTTACATTTCGGTTGTTTCATTTGTAATATTTATTCGTTATAAATTATGCTAACTTAAGTTTGTAATTATGTGTAGAGTTTAGTAGTGTTGAAAGGCTTGCTAGCTGGCAGACTAGTAGAAGTAGAGTGTAGTTACTCAAATCATGATTTGATTTATTTTATTTTATATGTATGATTGTAATTTAACACAATCAATTTTCCAATTAAAGCTAATTTAAAAAAGCTAAATTTTTTCCTCTAAAGACAGCCCCCTGTTATGAAATAGGCAAGCAGTTGAATGATGCAATAAATGAGGCTCCTAACAAATGTCTCCCATATGTCACGATAGTTGGGAGTGTGAAAGCCCTGGAGCATCCTGTGACCGGGGTACAGTCAAGTTTGTCAGGTGTGCTGACCTGTAGTGAGATGTTCGAGCACAGATCCATCAGATCATCTGCTGGATGGTCAGCTTTTTATTTTGTTTCTTTGTTGTTGTTCATTTTTTTGTGGTTTGCTTTTTCTGTCATTGGGTTCTTTGTTTATTGCTAATTATTTTTTCTCTGTTCTTTTTTATCATTTGTGATTTCTTTGTTTTCAAGTTCATTGCTTTTTCCCCTATTTTCATCAGTTAATTTTCTCATTTTGTTTGTTTTTTTAACTGTTTGCTATTGTAATTGTTTGAATTGTTCACTTTCATTGTTTTGAGGAGTATTAACCCTGACATTGACTCTAAACTGTATTGTTGTCACTTATTAATACAAACTATGCAATTGTTTTATTCATTCATATAGAATTTTAGCATGTTCAATACTGTATAATTTTTTTAACTGAATTGAAATGAAAATCTCATGAACCATCCAGGCACGACGTTTCAAACAAACTGACGACATTCACTGATGCCTGCCGGTTCTCCCTGGTCAACCCTTGCTTTGAAGCACCTGAGCAACTTGCGGCAGGCTGCATCGAAGTGACGAACGTGATGGACTCTGATTACTTGCTGGACAGCTTGCCCGTTGTATACTCCAGCTACGAACCTTTCCGCGGGGGCACTCTGACTCGCTGTCTGGACGTTATCACGGGCAACTTAATCCGCGGTCATCACCTCACAGAACGAATTTTAAAGGAAGACGCCACGTTACTGGCGGTCGGTCGGGTGTGTGCCACTACCACACCGACCTCACAAGTATCGATCAAAACCGGATTTTGTTTGAATCCTGGCCTGCAGATTGGACCGCCCCTAGATAGCAACTGCCCCTTTGTGCTGAGTTTGATGAATAAGAACCAGGTTGTTGAGTCTATCAGAGGCAGATCTCAGTGCTACAAGTCAGTCAGTGTTCATTCCGTCATTGTTTCTACACGTTCTGGTAGGGATTTGTCATTTCAATTTTTTATTTTAATCAAACATTGTTTAATTTGGGTAATATTGGTTGGTCACTAGTTTGAAATATTAAAAAACGTTTGAAATGCAGAGTAACCTGCTACATATTCAGTATCATCGGTGTTGGCTTGTTGGGCTACATCGCCTACAGACTATCAAAGAGATGGAAGTTGTTTGGTAAGGACACGTCGGAAACAGGTGTTAATCCGAGTTTGTCGATACTGGCGGAATCAGGTCAGCCGGCTGACTCGCCGTGCGTCATATGTTTGACGCGCTTCAAGGAGCTTGTCCTCATGCCATGCCGTCACATGTGCGTTTGCTCCGCTTGCTACGACAACATCATCACTCCCAAAAAATGTCCCATCTGTAGGGCGGATGTTCGGGATAAAATTTCAGTTTTTATTCCGTGACTGGTCGAGGAGGCTTTGTGATTGTTGCATGGTTGTATGATCGAATTTTTCATGCTGTCGTCTTTGTCAGCTGGTTTTTGTATTTGTATCACACACACACTGTTGTTATGTGATGTCCTTTTAGAAGATTGTTTCGTGATTTCTATAAATATTTCTCCAACAGTTTCACGTGTGTTTGACTTTCAGTCGTTGGAACTTCAAGTGTTTACATGCGAGTGAACAAATATATGAAATTTAAATTTTATCAATTTATCATTTTTCCTACTTTACTGTTTTTTATATTCATTTTTTTTTTATTTAAAACGACATCGAATTGATAATATTTTTTGTTGGAAAAGTGTTTTAATAATCTACCTAACGATTTTTTATTTTGATGAATCGTTAAAATTGTTTAAAATGACGTTTTGGATTAAATAATTTACATACCAGTATTACAAGCAAACAAATCCAAAGTCAGTCTTCATGAAGTTATATTTTTTTTAAAACTGAAAACCGCACTCTTTCAAAAGCTGTACGTGTTTCAAAAATTATGACCTAGCCCTCAATCTTACGCTCCTGCTGTAACCTGTGAAATTAAGTGAGAAATTAAGCTGTTCGTCAAAGTAGAATTTTTTAAAAGTATGAACAGACCTCGAGAAGAATATTATTGACGAGGAATGTTAGCAAACATAGACAGACAGTGATGCGGTGCGATTGTTTGTGCTAGATACCGTTGCGTGCTACCTGCTGTTGTGTTGTTGGAATCGTAAGCGACAGTTCTACATGTACAGACGCGTCATGTGCTGTTCTTTGTTTTAAATCGATTAAACTGTAAATTACATCAAAATTTTTAATAAACCTTCACTACCACAAAGATGAATTTGGAGAAGTTTATCAGCCATATAACAACCGACAATAATTTGAACGACGAAAGTAAAATACAGAAAATGGATGAATTCATCGAAGATTATGAAGTAAATTTCATAAAAGATAAGATTATGTCACAACACATGGTCAGAAATGGAACATGGGTTGTTGAAAAACCTGAGGAGTCAATAAAGAACAAGGAAGTTAACACGGAGAATAAATCGAAAATGTAAATCTGAGTTCATTTTTTTAATGTTTGAAATTATCTAGTAAGCGATGTTTCTGATGTTAATAACGTTTGAATTGCTTTGATAGTCTGCACGACGACCTGATGATTTTGTGGAAGAAGATAGAGTATGCCAGAAGTGAGCAGGAAAAGAAGATGATGAAACTGAGAGAATATTCTGAAAAAGTAAAGCCCATTCAACTTATTTTGTCTAGTTCTCTTCAGTTTACATACATTCTCATCAATTTCTTATTTCAAATTAATGATTTCTTGAAGATTGAGCGAATGATTCATCACGTGGAAGTGTCCTGCGGGGACTACCAGCTCCTCTGGAAGGTTCGATATTTCGATCAAGCTGCGAAGGATGCCAAAGATGGTTAATGAACTAGTGAATAAATTAATTCCATAACCAATATTTAATCATCAGCAAATAAGTGATCTTACTAAACTAAAACAGTTCAAGGCAAAATAGTCATCGTTTTTAAGGAACCATATATGTTTAACATATGCACAATTAAGATATTGTTATATTTTATGACTAGAAAAAAACTTGCAAATAAAATGGCGATTTTACTCATAAAAGGCTCATAATCACAATTCCTTTTTTGAAACCAGGCATAAAAGTGAGCATATTGAGTCCTGTATTTGATAGCCACCGAAATGGGTACAAGATGCAGCTCAATCTCTATCCCAATGGAGAAGGAGAGGGTTAAGATTTGAAACATTTTAAAAATATATTGAATTTCTGATTTTAAGAATGTAAAAAAGTTATTAAACTTTGTGAAACCGATGTAAATATAAACGATGAATGTTTTATTTTTGATATAATTTTTTATTCGCACTTATTGATCCTGACCAGCCCGACACACCCACGTCTCCATGTTCATCACCGTGATGAAGGGTGCATCTGATTCATTCCTTCCTTGGCCATTTGAGTGTCCAATCACATTCGCTCTTATCTGCCAGAACCAGAAGCAACGCCAACAACATCTACAACAGCAGCAACTACAACAACAGCTAGAGCATTCACAAAAGCAGCACAACCATTCGGACGAAATCGTGAAAACCTTCGAAAGCGAACACGCGAAAAAAGCAAATTTGACAAAAACAGAGATCCCATCATTTGCTTCCATGCCAACATCCGCAACATTTTTATCATTTCCATCGGCAGCATCAATACCACTTTCATCACATTCCCTCAATGATCATGTCTTCATGTTTAATCCGAAGTCTGACCAGAGTTATGAAGAATATTTTAAAAAACCAGTAGAGGAGAAAAACAAAAGTCTTGGTTGTTTAAAAAATTTCTTACTAAATTCATTACAAATTTAGCCAACTTCGATATAAAGAATTAATAATAAGTTATATTTTTAAATAAGCACAAATTTAATAATATTATTGTTAATTTAAATTAAACAATATAATTTTAATTATGCCAAGTTAGTTATATTATAATTGTGATGCAATATTTTGAAGGTATATCGGAATTCATATCTCTCAATGATTTATACGGAGGTGGGTTCGTTGAAAATGATTGCATATGTATTAAGGTTTTGGTAGACGTCTCAAGGATTTAACATGGGACTGAAATGTGATAACAACGAAGCATTTAACATTTGGCTGAAATATGATGACAATGTTGATGACTGCTTATAACTTGTTTAACTTTGATTTTTCGTAATAAAATAGAATTTTTAGAATAAAATGAATTTATTTCATTTTCATAATACAATGATATTATTTTATCAATATTTTATACTTTTTTGAAAACTCAATAGCTTTTTTAACATTTTTCAAATATTTAGATGAAAATAAATTAATCCAACTAGTTTAATATTTAGTTCAGTTTGAAAAAAGAACTAAATGGGTTATACATAACAACGATTTAAAATTAATCTTTTTGATAAAACCTTCGTTTACGTCTGGCTCGAGCAATTTGATCAGATTAAAATGGGTACAGAGGTGATGGGATCTCAAAAAAGTTTGAATATAAAACATTCAAACGCATTGTCATAATCTCCACATTCATTGATTCAACGTCAACAATACACACGCCATGCAACGAAGCAATGTTTCATTCTAATTTCACCTGTTTGTTGACGGTAGTTACATGAACACAAAGAGAAAAAAATAAAAAATAAAAAAAAATGTTTGCAGTTTATGTATTGATTAAAGTTGTTTTAATATCTCACGTAAACATGCGAGGATTTTCTTTCATAGTGAAAAAATATCCAAGTTGAGAAAAGTCCAAGCAAGCAAGCTGCTAATTCGAAATTTTAAATTTATTTATAAATGTGACATGAATAAATAACAAAATAATGCAAAAACATCAATTAAAGATTGTTACAATGAACAAAATAAAATAAATAATAAACTCAATCAGTTATGGATCTGATTTCATTTGTGAACGATCTGACGGACGTAGATTTAAAAGAGGGAGAGAGGAGAAGAAAAATGAATGCTTTCATCAAAAGTTACGAAATCAATTTAATCAGGAAACACCAAATAAAGAAACAAAATCTAAAAAACGGCCTGTCGATCGAAGAGGAAGAAATTGAATTCAAACATGGCGACACTCAAACGGAAGAAGATGAATCGAAAATGTTAATAAAAAGATTAACTTACAAATTAAAAATAACTAACTAGAGCATAAGCTAATTCTAAAAATATTGAAAAATAATTAACCTCTATTATTTGTAGAATCAACCATGAATTGCAAGCAGTATGGAAGAAAGTGAATGAATGCGAAATTAATCAGGTAGCCAGAATGACATCATTAACTAACGTATTCCGCAAGGTATGTTTAACGTCACATGTATCGATACGTTAATAATTTTCGTCTGTTTTCCTTACTATTTTATGTTGTTTTAAAAATGGTTATGTGTAAAATGGCTTGGTTAATATGGTTTGGTGTAATCTAGAGTTTGTGCAAGAACTAAGTTCATCACCCACAATTCGTCTGTGGTGAGTAAGTTGATTCACGTGTATTTTAATTGCAGAAATTGACTGTTTTGTTGTTGATACCTTTTTAGAAATATTAAGAAGAAAATTGTTAGAAAATACTAAAATTTACAATATTATTCAAGAATTAGTAAATTTATTTAATGATAAATTGTAAGACTGATGATCTAATGGCAAGGGTGGGAAAATATTGTGGCACGTATCAACTGCTCTGGAAAGTTAGAAACTTCTCCAATGTTCTTCAAGAAGCTAAAGAAGGTCAAGCTATTTAAATAGTATTTGTATAAATACTTAACTGGCTGTTAGATCGATTTTTAAATAAGTTTTTGACTTGATCGATTCATATGTCTGAACTATAGTTTTAATATGGTTGTTTTGATCGACAACAAATCAATAATTATCCGATCATTAGTTACTATTTTATTTTAAACACCTCATGGCTTTCTTATTAAATGAAATTAAATCAAAGTTTTTTTAATAATATCGTTTGTTCAGACATAAATAGCTGTAGAAATAATTAAGTCACAATCAAAATTTTGTGAAACAACTAGGTAAAAAACTGATGATTCAGAGTCCAGCGTTTGATAGCCATCGTAACGGCTACAAGATGCAAATCAGTTTGTTGCCTAATGGTGACTCAAAAGGTGGGCAATACATTCACGATTATACCAGAGTGTCTTAATTGAAGTCGGTCGGATTTGGAGATTTGGGCCGGAGTCGGAATTTTTGAGGGCCCGAGTTGGAGTCGAATATTTTTCATCCGACATTCTTGTTTATACCATATAGATTAATATTTTAAACATGCTATTAATAAATAATTCGAGTATATGAACGTGATTTTATTACGAAAAATATTTCATTTCAGTGCAGAACATTTACTTGTCTCTATTCTTTTGCCTATTGAAAGGATCTTCAGATTTTCTTCTTTCGTGGCCATTTAATCACAACATCACGTTCACCATAATTAATCAGAAATTCATCAAACAACATTGGCAGCAACAGCAGCAACAGCAGCAGCAACAGCAGCAACAACAGCAGCAACCACTAAAACACAATCCACCATCAAACGCTAGAAATATTGCAGGAATCAAATCAACGTCAGCACCGCCATCAATTCTTTCATTAATAAATTCGTCGGAATCACCTACAACTGCAGATTTTGAATCCAGAGATCATTTCATAGTTTTCAGCCCATCTTCAAATCCTGCTAATGAAAGTTTTCTAAAAAGACCAGTCGAAGAAAGGAATAAGAACATAGGTAGTGTACGAATTTTAAAGAATAACTTTGTATTATTTATAAAATAAATTGAAGAAATACGCATTAAAATGTTAAATTTTTGTTCAATCAATATGTTGCATGATTGTTTTTCTTAAATCATTTCACATTAATTCATGAAAAGGTTTCCAAAAGTTTATACTGCTAGAAGATTTGATGGAAGGAGGCTTCGTTCAAGAGGACAGCATCTACGTTGGGGCCTACGTAGACATTTTTTAACTTTAAATTAACATTTTCATCTTTTTTATTTAATAATATTTTTAATATGATTCATTTAATCTTTTAAAATTTATTCCACAAATAAAATATTTGACTCTAAAATGTATGGGAGTGGTCCATAGAATCTTTCATCGATTTTTTGCCTTGTTTTAGTTTAGTTTTCTTAACAACGGTGTATCATAATTGTTTGACGTTAATACAGGTGTAAATCGCGATTGAATTTTCCTTATAATTTGAGCTTAATTTCATTTATTTGGGAAAATTTAATTTAGAAAAATGTTTCTTTATTATCGTAATCGCTGCCTGGTTTCTTTAATAATAATTTTTTTGAATTTTTTCATAATTAATTTTAATAAAAAAATGGTTTTGGCTGGAGAAGACCTGCTTTACCACCAGCAAGATGAAGAGGAACAAGAAGATGATGAGAATTCATATGTGCTAGCTGAGAATGAAAATAATAATGATAGCAACAATAACATACTTAATAATGATAAAAATTATAATAATAATATTGTAGGTGATGACAATAAAAACGCTATAAATAATGATAAAAATGGTAGTGATGAAGATGAAAAAACTAAATATGCTGTTGATACAGTTGAAAAGTGTGTTGACCATACAAAAAGTGTGTGACTGTACTGAAATTTTTTACATTTTTTTTCAAAGTAACTCATGATAGGCTCACAAATTTCAGTTAAATTGTATCAAATATAAATAGCACAATATTTTTTCATCAGAGTCACCATCAGCCATCACCATCACCATAAAGACACTTGAATTCAACCTGAAATGCAAATTCATCAACACTACAGCCATTGAAATCATCTGGGATGAACCGAGCATAGCAAACACCAACAACTTTTGTGGGTATGTCATCACATGGGCTCCTATTACCACAAGTTTGTCTTGTCTTTATAACCTTGCCTGGAGACTATTTCTTTTTCAAACAATGGCTAAATTTCATTTTTCTATTACTATAGTTTTATCATTATTGCTAATGGAAACATGAATGTAGTTGTAGGCTTAAGGTTTATGCATGTACGTACATTTATTTGTTTTACAAAGGCTTATTAACTTTAATATTAATTCAATATTAATTCAGTAATTTGATTTGAAATGAACCATGGATGTTATAGAATTTGATTATCTTTTAATCACTGAAACATCATTTTTTTATTAAAATCCTCACAAGAACACAACATTGAAAGTCACACATACGTCGAGTTGGACCCAAACAAAACCTGCCACCTGGTGACGGATTTAGACTACAATTTACCCTACTGGTTCCTTGTAAAAATGTTCCTAAATGATGGAATGTTTGTGAAAGAATCTGCAGACTTTCTTATTGCATCAAGATGGTTCGAACATGATCGAGTTCTACTGCCCCATGGTTTGGCCATTTAGTTTTTTTATCTTTCTAGAAACATTTCAATGAATTTTATTTAAATTCCTCAATTTTAACTTCATTAATAAATGAATGAACAAATGAATGAATTTATGAATTAATTAATGACTAAATTCATACAAAAATATTTTGCAAAGTAAGCGAATATAAGAATGAAAGAATGAATAATTTAAAAAATTTATAAAGAAATATTTTCTTTGAATTGTTATGTATCCATATTAAAATTAATGAAAGATAGGGCTTATGATCATTGATACTATTAGAAAAGGCATATATATTTATTATTACATTGTTAACTTTTCCAATTTCATCCAATCCATACACATTTCCAACTTAACTAGCAACGATTTTCAACTAAAAATTATTCGAATTCTAAAAATCTTTTCAAATTAAAGTGAGAAATTTATTCCAACAGATCCTCCAATACACTCTCTGACCACCTTCTCCATCGTCATCATCAGCTTCGTCACTATAGCTGTAGTCATAATTGGCGTGTTGGGTATCATAAAATGTTTGATGGATAAGTACGGTACTCCGTACATCTTCAATAGGTCAATGTCAAGGCCATCCAGTAGGTCACTGTCAAGGCAAACTTTTAAAATAGGGCAGAGTTTGCAGTCTATTTTTAAGAAAAGAGGTAGGGATGATAACGTAAATTTTTCAACTCTGGTTGATCAGAGTGAGAGAGAGTTGACGAGAGTTTGATCATGTGTAGTTGTTTATGTGTGGTTGTTGATGTGTAGTTGCTGATGTGTGTGGTTGTTGATGTGTGTGGTTGTTGATGTGTGGTTGTTTATGTGTGGTTGTTGATGTGTGGTTGTTGATGTGTGGTTGTTTATGTGTGGTTGTTGATGTGTGGTTGTTTATGTGTGGTTGTTGATGTGTGGTTGTTGATGTAGTAGTAGTAGTAAGTAGTAGTAGTAAATAACAGCAGCAGCAGTAGTAGTAGTAGTAGTAGTTGTAGTAGTAGTAGTAGTAGTAGTAGTAGTAGTAGTAGTAGTAGCAGTAGTAGCAGTAGTAGCAGAAGTAGTAGATGTAATGTCTATTGATTATAAATGACGAAATTGTCATTCGAATGGTTATAATATTCATTTAATCATCGTTATTGTGGCTATTGGTCATAAATTAACAATAATGATTATTTATTATTATTATTATTATTATTATTATTATTGATTTTATTTATATTATTAAATCACGACAAAATGATAATTATGTGCTAACAGTAGAGTGACACAGCTCTTCCAATTGATTGGTGACGATTGTATCAAAAGCTATAAAATATTATGATTGATGGCTATAATTATAATAATGATAATAATATTAATAATAGTAATAATACAGAAATTATTTTGATAATGCTAACAGAGATATTTGTTCGTCTGATGAGATGTTATTCATCAGATTTTTATCGACAGGACAATTTAAGAAAAGATTTTACAGTTATGTATGTATATTTATACACATGTATATACTATTATTCTCTCAACAATATTTTGCATCACCAACAACGACAAACACATAGTACGTGTAAACACACGTAAAACAACGCATCACACAAACACGCTCACACGCACACACGCACGCACATACACATGTGATGTTAGGCGATGAACTCTGCTATTGAATACTGTCACTGCAATGATTTTCCAGGCACTTCACCGGTACATCATATACCTCAAACAACAACAATACATGGTATAACATAACATTTTTCAATGCTTTTTTTGTTTCTAATTTAGGAAAATTTAATTTAATAATAGATATCTATTTGTTATTGCTTTACTGACTGTTTTATCATTGCTACTATTATTAATGTTATTGTTTTTATTGCTTTTGTTGAATTTATTATTGTTAATGTTATGAAGAGGATTGTATTTCTTTTGTTCTTGCTTATTTTATGTCATTTTGTTTTATTTTTCATGTTTTATATATTAAATTCATTAAAAGTTTGTATGACTTTTGTAGCGCCTACTATTTTAAGTTTTTTCGAGAAATATTTTACACGTTGATATATCTATTTTTATACATTTAATTTATAGATTTCTTTTTTTACTTTCAAATTCTAAATTTCTATTTTTTAAGATATCCCGTTGGCTGTAGCGCAAATAAATTGATTAACAAGAGATTTACATTTACATATGCTTAGTCTTGGTAATGTTTATTTTTATTATTGTTGTTTGTTATTATTGTTATTATTATTAATGTTATTATTATTATTGATATAGTTCATATTTTACCTTGAGAGCGTGTGAGGATAATTCTTATATGTGCATTACTCCTTAGAATCTCGTTGTTCATATCTTCTCGTAGCTTTTTTACATTTTTTAACATTATTTTCATTTTCTTCGGTCGTTTTTGACTATAAGTGTGAACATTTTGATGATAATTTGAAAGAAAATGTGTTTTCCTCTACAATATTGCTTGTTTAAGTACTCATAACACACCTATTTTTAACGATGAAAACGCGTTAATTTGTCCACTTCTGCATAAGTAGGTTATTGGTGCCCGAATCTAACCAAATAAGTTGAGTTTTGAAGTTTCAACCGCATGAGTGTGTTGGCAGAGGATTAGCTTTGTATCAAATTCCATACTGTTTTCGTGGTTGTTGAAAAATGTTCTGAACGAGACGTACTTCTACGCATATACGCACGCACGCACAGGCATACTAAAATGTTTAAATAGCGTGAACCCACTCGTGCAAATGGAACGGAGAGCTCTGCACGTTGTGAAGCGCAATTGCAGATTAGCTGGCGGCCAATGGAATTAACGTTGAAAACATCGAAACGTTCGTTCATTTCCACATCACATCGTCTAACTTGATTAGGATCCATTAAATTACTTCTCTGCTCCACTTTAAAGTCTTGTAATTAAATTTTAAAAGTGCAAAACAAAGTGGGAAAACAGTTCTTGAGATAAACAAACAAAAAAACTACATCGAGGCAGCCGGGCCGTTGGTGTTATATAGTAAATGAACTTAGACAACATACGTGGGCGGGGGGAAGGAAGACAGATGGAGATTCATTAACATGGAACAATCACTCACCTGAAGCTGGTATCCATTCATCCATCCAGCTGGCAGCCACCCACATTGTATCTAGTGAGATTAAAACATCAACTCATGATCGGGAGAGGACTGCCATGAATCAATCGAACATTCTATTGTATGTATAAAAGGACGAGTGTCAACACGGTACTGCGTGGTATTCTGTCCTGTTGTGTCATGCGTGTGCGTGCGTTTGTGTGCGTGTGTGTCGTGTTTCGCGCGCACATCATCACACACGCACGCATAAAAAACTTTCAAAATAAAAACTATTTTTTGGTAAACATAAGCGAAAGATGCTTAGGTTCGAAAAGCGTTTAAAAAAAATGAAAGTTTAAAAAAAATTTTAACAGTCAGAAAAAAAATTTTTTTTGTACAGCTTAGCGATATAAGAATATTTTAGAAGATTTTGTAAGAGGATTGAAAAAGGTAGACATTTAGCATACTTATTTTAACCATTCTCTCAGCACCTCACAACCATCGCTATCAAAATTATCATTTTCTCAATTATCAACATCATCGTCAAGATTATTTGGATCAGTACACGTGCGTTAGTAAGTAGTATGGTTAATGATTATTATTATTTGTTATCAATATTATGTGTGTGTCTGTGTGTGTGCGTGTGTTTGTCTGTGTGTGTGTGCGTGCCCGTCTGTGTGTGTCTGTCTGTGTGTGTTGTGTGTTTGTGTCACACTGTTCATCAATAGCTTAATGAAAAAGTTTAATTGGAATAAGATTTGTTAGTTGAAATTACTAAAATGATTGTATGAATGAATGAATGAACGAATGAATGAGTGATTGATTGAATGAATGAACGAATAAATAAATGAATGATGTTCATGCATTTCTTCATGACCGGCTTCACGCTAAGTAAGTCTTAAGCAGTTAAGTGCATAGAAAAATAGACGAATGAATGAATGAAAAGAGAAAAAAATGAAGAAAGAAAAATGAATGAATAAATGAATGGATGAATGAATGAAAGAACGAATGGTTAATTCAACTCATGAATAAATGAAATTAATGAATAACTGTAGAGAAATAAACGAACGAGAAAAATAATTGTAATAAAAAAAAACAATGTAGTAGAGCCCTGCGCGGTTGGAATTTTCAAAAACCGCAACCGCACAAAACCGCAACATTTGAAACCGCAACCACACAAAACCGCAACATTTGAAACCGCAACCGCACCGCCGAAAACCGCAACCGCAAGAAATGGAAAACAACATTAATGCTTTTATTGACATTATAAATCCCAACTATCTACATCCGTGTTCCGATCTTGTTTTAACACACATTTGGCTTCACATTTGTTACAACAGATAAATGATGTAGCCATTTTTTTAAAATAAATTCTGTTAAAATTTTTCCAAATTTCACTTTTAGAATTTTCTTGCGCTTTTAAAGAAACGTTTTCGCTTTTGAACAGCATCAATTTATTCAAAAATTCTTTATCAATTATTCTACCTGTGGATCAACTTCAACATTTTTTTACCTCGGAAATTTTTATAAAGTAATCGATAATTAACCACGCCGTAAATAAAATAACTACTTCTTTCAAAGTAAACAGGAAAAAGAAAGCCGTTGCTTCAACGGCTTCCAAAGATATTGAGATTTTTCAAAGACAATATATATAAAAATTATTACAATGATAATGCAATTTTTAAAATGTTATGGACGAACAAAAATTTTTCCGGTCACCGCGGTTTTGATAAAAAAAACCGCGCCGCGGAAAAACCGCACATTTCAAAACCGCAACCGCGTAAAACCGCATAAAATAAGCACCGCAATCGCAAAAAACCGCGGTTGCGGTTTTTGCGGTTTAAACCGCGACAACCGCAAACCGCGCAGGGCTATACAATGTAGGTCATCTTACAATAACATTAGCAATTGATCAACAACTAAACAAAAAGAATTTTTGACATATAAATGTACATACAAGCATACACATATTTACATAAACATATGCATAAACACATACACTCGCACACATGTACATACGCATACAAAACCAGTGTGAAACGCACACAAACAAAACAGAGATGTACTTTTCCAAAAAAAACATGCAAACAAAACCAACCAACCAATTAAACAACCAACCAACCAACTAACCAACCAAACGACTAACTAAACAAACAAACAAACAGACAGACAGACAAACAAACAAACAAACAAACCAATCAGCAAAACAGACTCAAAGAGATGAAAAGTAAGCAGTTAAAAAATAATGAATGATATAGCGACAAAGGAGATGAATGAAAAAGCCAATCAATCATTTCGTCACGCTATAATAAATAAGTTTATAACCCGTCATCTATATATATGTACAAACACACAAACATACATACACACATACATACAAACATACATACATACATACATACATACATACATACATACATACATACATACATACATACATACATACATACATACATACATACATACATACATACATACATACATACAACATACAAACATACATACATACATACATACATACATACATACATACATACATACATACATACATACATACATACATACATACATACATACATACATACATACATACATACATACATACATACATACATACATGGGGGCCGTCAACTACGTCACTCAGCGCTAAACGAATACATTTGTCGGCTCTTCTCCAAGGCTTCAATCCCGGTTCTCAAGGAACCATCCGGCATTTCTGCGCATGATGGTAGGCGCCCGGACGGATGCACACTAATACCTTGGAGAGCCGGCAGATGTTTGGCGTGGGATGTTACGGTCCGTCCCTGGCACCCTCGCCGAACGATATGTAAACCTGACAAGTAAAAAATGCGGTTTGGCCGCGGCCAGGGACGAGAAAATGAAAAAATATGGGAACGCCCTCCCCTCGATGGAATTCTTCAAATCAAATCAAATCAAATCACTTTTATTCAATCAAACAAAACAAAAGCATGAATGATTCGGAGACCAAAAAAAGAAAATTAATTCTTGTGGGCTCGGCCACCGTGCAGCTCAAAATTGCTTCTCAATGATAAAATAAAATTGTCAATAGGAGAAAATGTATCAATGTTAATGAAATATGTACACACTTATATACATATATATACATATACATTATTATCCTTGAAAAACAGAACTTTTCGGAATTAAAAAATTTTTCAGTTTATTTTGAAAAAGATGCAAAGTGTTACAATCTTTAATTTCTTGTGGAATCGTCTCCCATATTCCTGGGCCGGTATGTTTCAAACTCATGCAGAGTACTTTAATTCTGGCTGGTGGAGCATAGAAAAGTGGCGTGTGGCGTGTAGTTCTTGCTTGAATGGAAGTTCCAAAAGTGAAAAAGTTTCTAAAAAATGCCGGCAATTGCTGACGTAGAAATCTAAAAATGAATGTTGTAACGTGGTAGATGAACAAGTTTTTGATGTTGAGTATTTTCATCTCGAGATAATATTCACTTGTGTGACAATGAGGATGAAGATTTTTAAATATTCTGATGAATCGGTTTTGGCATTTTGTTAACTGTTTTAGATGAATGTCAGGACTGTTTCCCCAAATTACGTTGCAGTAGATGAGGTGAGGAAAGATTAACGAATAATACAGGTCAATTAAAGTAGGTTTATTTAATTTATTTTTAATTTTGCTTTTAACTCCTAGGGTTTTGCATATTCTTTTAGACATAGTATCTATGTGAATATCCCAAGAAAGATTGTCCTTGATTGTTACTCCAAGGAATTTTGTGCTGGTTGAGCGAGGAATAGAAATATTGTTCATTTTTATGTCTAGGTTAGGTATAATATTTGTTAAAATTTTCGGACCAAAAATAATGTAATTACATTTAGAATAATTCTTGCCAATATGTATCGAGGTTCTCGGCCCGATGGACCCCAACACCCTTAAATTTTTTAAGGCAATATGTAAAATGATCAGCGTCAGATCAGGCGACAGCAGGGAACTGTTTTTCGCAACTAACCACATTTCGTGCTTGTTGCAGCGGTTCCTGCGTGTCTGTGTGCTTGAAAATAACCAACTGAATGCCGACATGTGCAATTAACGACAAATCAAAGTTTTAATCCATTTGTTATGTAAAAATCAACTACAGTGTCACTCATCATGTTTTGTTTTAACATACATACATATATACATACATACATACATACATACATACATACATACATACATACATACATACATACATACATACATACATACATACATACATACATGCATACATTCATACATACATACATACATACATACATACATACATACATACATACATACATACACACACACATACATACATACATACATACATACATACATACATACATACATACATACATATATAGCATTATGCATGTATGTATGCATGTATGTGTGTGTGTTAAATTGCTTATAAAACTGCTTTCGATCCCAGTCTAGAGTTGCCTCAGTCACATCTAGCCAGAACTGCGCAAAAAATGATTTAATTTGGATAATTTCTCAAAGTCTAAATTATTTTTATAAATGATAAAATGTTTTTATGCTAAAAATTATTTATTTTAAATAGAATAAAATTCGTTTTTTCATGCGACGTTTGTGTTTTGTGAGAATGATTTAATATACCAAACAATGTCAAATAAAATTTCATAAAAATTGGAAGTCATTCAATATAAAATTTATTTTTTATTATAAAAATTGTAATTCAAAATTATGCCACTAAGAAAACGTACGTTACTAGGATGTTATATTTAACGTGAATAATTTTTCAAGTTAAGCCACAACTATTTGCATCTCATTACCCCCATCATCACCACTACCATCCTTTCTACCACCATCATCGCCAAAATGCCGTCAGCGCTTCACATCGTCGTTGTCGCCGCCGTCGTCACCACACTCATTCATGCAAATGCGCGGGCTAACAAACGCCACGATAAAACTGTCAATCGATCAGATAAAGGTGACAATAAAAACATCAACAACATCAAAAACAACATCAATAACAACAACATCAAAAACAGCAACATCATTATCAACAGCAACAACATCATTAACAACAACAACAACATCAATAACATCAATAGCAACAATATCAACAACAACAACAACAACATCAACAACAACAACAGCAACAACAACAACAACAACAATAGAAACATAAGCAACAACAAAAACAGCAGGAAGAGAAGGTATGCGTCAAACAACGACATCCATACGAACAATCATGGTTATGACGTCTTTGAGGGACAACCTTGCCCTTATCTAATTTTTTCAAGTTCTCAAATTTTTGAACCAACCACAACAACATCAACTGCTTCTTCTTACGTCGGTTCAACCACGAACGGAAATAACGTCGTTGTTGCTATTTCAAACTCCGACAACAACAAAAACAAAATTTATAGCGGAAAGACAAACGACCCAGCCAAACACAACATCCATGACAACGAAAGCTCCATCCAAACAGTCCACCTGGCCATCCTCCTCCCATCCGACAACACCCGACCATTCTCCATATCCAAACTCCGTCCCGATCCATCCATCCTTCGCAAACACTTCCGCACCTGGCTGCCCTGCCACACCGTCAGCCTCGGCTACTACGACTCTCGCTGTCTGGATAGCTACGCCATGAACGAAGCCATCAAAGTTAAGACGGCCAACATGGCCCATGCATTTTTCGGTCCAGTTTGCGATTTTGCGGTCGCTCCCATATCCCGCCAGGCGGCGTTCTGGAACGTTCCAATCGTCAGCATCGGGGCAATCGCCTGGGACTTCTTCCTGAACAGATCCACCACTTATCATACGTTGAGTCGTGTGGGGCCGATCAATCTGAAGGGGCTGTCGAGGGCCATGAAGGCCCTCATGAGGAAGTTCAAGTGGAGCAAGTTGAAGATTATCTACGATCGAGACGGCTTCAGCGAGATGATGCCTCCATTCTGCCACATGGTCGCCGAGACGATCGTCAAGGACTGGGAGAGGAAGACGAAGAATGGAAAACATCGCAACGGTCATGCTAGTGCTGTCGGTCGGAAAAATAGGAATAATAATAACAATAATAATAATAATAATAATAATAATAATAATACTTCTTCTGCTTCTATGGTTGATAGAACTTTTGCTGACGCCGATGATAGCGATGACGTCATCAACGACGACAGAGACAAAAAATTTATCAACAGTTTTATTAGCAGCAGTGATGGTAGTAGTAGTAGTAGTACAATAAACAATAATAATAATAATAATAATAATAATAATAGTAGCAGCAGCAGCAACAGCAGCAGCAGCAGTAGAAGTAGTAATAATGATAGTAGTAACCGTGTTGATAGCACCAACAATCGCAAAAATGAATGGCTGAATGAGGAAGTAACCAAAGATAAAAAATACTCTTCCGAGTTCTTTACTGATACTGACGATGATGACGATGTCTACTACAAAGGTGAGGGCAACGATGACGTTGAATATGACGATGACGATGATGAGGCCTCTGATAAGAGCGATCGCCCTAGGGCTTACAAAGAAATGTTAAATAGTAAAAATCGTAGCATTAGAAATAACCGCAGTGCTAGCAAAGTTGACAACAACAACAAAAATTATAATAACAATAATAATAACAACAACAATATCAACAACAACATCAACAGCAACAACTACAACAATCTCATCAACAACAACAGCATCAACAATAATGATAATAAAATTTCGAATGAAAAAATTTTACAGGGCAATAACCATAAACTGAGCAATAATACCAATGGCGTTACAACTACCAATAAGGAAAACAAAAATAATAATAAAAACAATAATAATAATAATAACCACAGTAACAGCAATAACAACGCTAATAACGGCCATTCAACAATTACATACGGCGAAATTAATAACGACGACGAGGTTGGAAGCAAGGGTGGCGTCGATGATGACGACAGCGAGAATAACGATGACGATGGTGACGATGGTGGTGATGATGACGATGGTGGTTATGATGACGACCAAGTTTTGTCGGTCCAGTATTACAGAACATTCACCGGAAGTGACGTCGACGAAGAGATTGACGTCATACTGAAGAAACAAATCGCAGATGAGTACGCAGGTAAGCAGAATTGTTGTTATTATTATTGTTATTATTATTATTATTATTATTTAGATTATAAATATTAGGTTAGATTAGATTATTTAGATTAAATAGGATTTTATAATTATTTCATTATTAATATTTGGTATTTGGAGTTAGAAAATAAAAGGATGTTCCCATTTTTATTATTGTTATTATTTGTTTTTTATTATTTTTATTATTATTATTATTTATGACTTTAATATCCAAAATTATGGGAGTTGTAATAAAATTTGAGATAGGAGAAAATAGAAAATTGTTATTACTCTGGATGCCAGCGCTCCAGTGCCCTATGTTACGTTCTAACTGGAAATATTAAATGGCTGATTTTAATTATTGTTATTATTATCAGTAGTAGTAAAACTACTACTGCTGCTGCTGATACTACTACTACTACTACTACTACTACTACTACTACTACTACTACTACTCTTACTACTACTACTACTACTACTACTACTACTACTACTACTACTACTACTACTACTACTATTACTACTACTACTACTACTACTACTACTATTGCTTCTACTACTACAGTGTACTATGTATTAACTCTACCATCTTAAAAGTATTGTCTTTACTACTACACTTCCAAACACTGTAATACTTCAAAACCTATCTTTGCTACTGGTTACACTGCTATTAATTAATTACTTCTACCACTACTTAAACCCATACTTGATAATAATAATGGGAACATCTTTTATTTTTCACGATAAAAAACCAACAATGATAAATATATATATATATATATATATATAAGTTAATGTTAATTAAATAATGCGCAATGATAAAATTTGTAAAAATTTTATAAAATAATATAAAAGGTTAAGACCATTTTGCTCATTGTGAAGTTAAGTGCAGAACGGTGAAATATATTTAATTAGCATCATAGCTTGTTCCTGTCACAGTAAATGTCATACGATAATCTTATAACAGTGTTTATCAATTTATCATTAAATGATAGCGCCCATGGAACTTTATAATAATAATAATAATAATAATATAATAGTTGTAATAATATAATAGTAATAATAATAAAAATGAAAAAAAATTATGAAAGGTCCCCGTATTTTAAATTGGACATCTCGCTACTGTATATTATGTCTCTATTGTCATCATTAAATTGTCAGTTCATTGTTATCCTTGTTGGGTGGTTCTTCTTTTTTTCCGAGAAAAATTATATGAAAATAATTTGGATAGTTAATAAAGTGATGGAGAGATAGAATGTGTTGTTGTCAGGTTGAAGTGAGGTATGTATGTAGATAGGTAGGTAGGTATACAGGTAGGTAGATGTTGCTGTTGTTGTTGAACGGCTTAAAGATGTATATATTGCAATCGTTTGTCAAAAAGAGGTGCCTTGAAAATATTAGGCAAGGTTCTGTTGTTTTTCAGGTTCTATTTTTAACCTTATGTTGTGTGTGTCTGTGTATGTGTGTGTGTCTGCGTGTGTGTGTGTTTGTTTGTTATTATCTGTAGACTTGAACACAAATGAAACAATATGAAACAGCGAAAAAAAAAGAAAGAAAAAACAAGCAAACATACAAACAAAACAAACAAACAAACACACACACAAACACACACATACCACACATACACACGTACATACATGTGCACTGAGTCAAGCACTTAAATTTTCTAGGTAAGAATGTTGTGGATGTATTTTTATAATGGAAATATGAAGCGGTTTGTTTTTGGCTGACGTTTGAAGTATCGATCCATAACGAGAGACAAGTATTTCTCGTTTTGTTCTTGTGTTGCTCGCTTCGTGTAATAACATTCAGTGCTTAATGAAGCATAAGAAAAAGAAATTAATTCAAAATTCAAATGTAACAAACATGTCACCAATATTCAAAATATTTCTAATATAACGACAAAGTTTTAACATTACGAAAATTTTAACTACAAAATTTGAGTTACAAAAAGCAACAACATCAGCAACATAACGCATCAACAATGACATCAACATTAATACTCTCGTCAAAAATATATAAACTACATTCACAACAACTACAACAACACGATCAACAACAAACAACATCACCAACAACATCACCAACAACATCAACGTAAACAACAACAACTACAACACGAACAACAAACAATAACAACTCGTTCGCGAAATAATTTACTTACACGGTAAACAGAACGTGACTTAATGCCAAGTTAAATTTACGTGCCCTGACTTTCATGAAAGAAGGCACAGAAAAAAACACCACAACACACCAAAAAACAACACATCACATAACAACAGCAACACAAAACCACAACAACAACGACAACAACAACAACACANAACCACGCACCAATACAACATCATCCACAACATACAGAGACTACTTTCCT
>NW_008705295.1:366221-376570 GCF_000326865.2 Helobdella robusta | reverse complement strand
AGAATGAACTGTAATTATAAAGTTAATTATCTATCTGCATAGATAATTATAATTTTTTAATTTGAAAATTAAATTTTTGAAACGGAATATAAGGAAGAGTAAAATAGAAAAATAAGAGAGAGAGAGGAGAGAGAGAAAGAGAGTGATAGAGAGAGAGAGAGAGAGAGAGAGAGAGAGAGAGAGAGAGAGAGAAAGGAGGGGAAAGGAAAAAAATATTCAACATGAAAACATACTGTAAGACAGTAAAACCCTCTTAGTAGTCATACTAATTGGCCTAACTACGTATTCATCACATGCTAATCAAATCACATGACCTAGTTGCATAATTTGTGTGAAAAAATATACAACTTTTAAACATTCATACATTAGTTATTTGGTTTGCTGCTGTGGTTATACCGTAACTGAGCTTTTTTTTCATGAATTTGACATGTTTCCCAACGTAAAAAAATTTACCCCGAGAAAAATGACTACGTAATGCTATCGATTTGACATAAAAAAAATTTAATCGAAATTGCAAGAAATTCTTGAAAGCGTATCTCAGTTATACATCTGCGCGTGTTGTTGCGTGTGCAGTGGGTAGTTGTACGCCTGAATGTGCAATGCCAGAGACGCATGGGAAAATAAGATGAAAAAATTATTGAAGAAAGAAAAACAGAGAGTGAAAGAGAAAGAGAGAGAGAGAGAGAGAGAGAGAGAGAGAGAGAGAAAGAGAAAGAAAGGGAAGAGAAAGAGTGGCAGGGATAGACAGATGAAAATAAAAAGATTAGGAAAAAGATAAAGAACAAAAAAAATGAGAGAAAGAAAGAGAAAAAGAGAAAAAGAGGAGAGAGAGAGAGAGAGAGAGAGAGAGATAGTTGACAAATAAAAAAAAGAGTGAGATAGTATTAGGAGAGAATTAGTAGAACAAACGATGTTGATTAGAATGAATGTGCCGCAAATTTTAAATAAATTTCAAGCCAAATAAAGCAGCACAACAATGAGCAGACTGACCAAAAGAGGTGGTCATAATAAATTAATAAAAAAATATAAAATGATAAAAATGTTAAAAGATAAACAAACACACTATCAAAACCAATCATCAACTTTCCAGTATCACCGGTGAATACTTACTAGCTAGGTGTATTTCATGTTGTTGGCTTGCTTTTTAGAAACGTATTGTTGTAAATTCTTCTGATTTACAATGAGGACATTTTTGAATTTTGTAAACTTTGAAAAGTTGATTGCACTCCTGCACGTCCAAAAACGCTGGTAAATAAAAACAAAAAGTGAAGTGAAAATATGTTTGGACAAACACATAAAAATATGCATCATCATATATAACAACAATACATAAACAAAAACATACACACACAAATATACACCCACACACTCAACACACACACAACACACACAACACGCACACATACCTAGAGACCGACAGACTGACACACAGTGGAACAAACAGACAGACAGACAGACGGATAATAACAAACGAACTTAAAATGCTACGAGCAGATAACAGCAGGCATTGTATTAAATTCAATCACAATAAGGTTGCCTGTAAATTTTAATGTCCCTCGGCCCGATAAATTCATGAAAAATGCTCCTACCAGATTCAGCGAGTTCATTATCATTACTCATAGGAAACGCATACAAAAGTATACGTACAATAAATGTGTACTAGAATTGTATCACGGTATCATCGATTTGTATTATGCTATCATTTTATATATCATGCTATCACTTTTGTCTTAATTATTCGTACACAAATACCTATGATTGTAGTATATAGGTGCATCATGTACAAGATGCACACTCATGTACGTATATGTACTCCCCATACACAAACACGTTTGTATGTTTGTACATTTTTTGTATGTATTAGAAATGTTTGTATATCTTTGTATATACAAAACATACAAGGTGAGTAATATAGATTTTTTTCTATTAAAAAGTTTCTCAGATGATGTTTATGCGTCTAACTTCATTCATATTTCATACGTAATTGTATGCGCAGTATTTATGTTTGCGTGTGTGTATGCTTGTATGTGTGTGCGTGTTTATGTATGTATGTATATGTGTATGTATGTGTGTGTGTATGTATGTATGTATGTGTGTATGTATGAGTGTGTATCACGTTAGTTTATGGCAATTGTGTTACCGTATACAACACAGGTTGTATTCTACCTTAATGTGTTCTGCCTATTGAGGTGACTAAGTTATTACCGGATTCTTGAGGTATTTTAATTGAAGATGCTCTGTCTTTATGCGCTGTTGGTTGTTTTTGTGTGCGTACGTGCGTGTGCGTGTTGGTGCTGAAATGCTTGCCATCTAGTTAATTTTTACAACATAGAGTTTTAAGTTTTTAAAGTTTATAAAATTTTTCTTTTGCGTCAGACATTGAATGAATGGCGTTTCTCTGAAATCAAAATATTATCTACTAATATATTCACCCACAAAAATTTACTTTTTTTTCAATTAGATCTTGTGCAATATCCAAAATACTGAATTATATATTCGAAATAATGATATTATGTGTATTAATTAATATAAGGGCAGATATTGTATTGGAGATAGAACAAGCATTGTTATCATACCTCACACTATACCGTGTACTAAGTCTTGTGTATATTTGTATACTTTTGTATATCTTTCTATCTTTTTGTATATTTCTGTATAGTTTTGTCTAGTTTTTTTGTCTAAAAGTCTGCCTGAGACTTATCTATGACAGTGCCGTGCGTGGGTTCATAGTGGGATTGACGCGATAAGAAGTAAGAAAGATTAACGAATTTTTCAAAGAGAGAAAAAAAACCAAATTTCCAGAAAGAAGCGATGACGATTATAAATAAAAAGTATGTTATAAAAAATTAAAATAAACATGGGTGCATGTAAAGTATGTAAAAATACGCAGTACGCACGCGCGTTCAACGACGGCTGTGCAAACGTCCGGGAGCCACAAAACTGCTGCTAATTCTTGCGAAAAAATGTACCGCCGTATACATCAGCTAAAGTCCGCTCTAAATCATGTAAGAATGGATGAAAAATGAATAAAAGATGAAAGGAAAAAAAAGGAAGAAGAAAGAAAAGAAAGAGAGCAAGAAAGAAATAAAGAAATAAAGAAAGAGAGAGCAAGAAAAAAGAGGGTATGAAAAGAAGTTGGAAAAGAAAAGTGAATATGATGCAATTATTAGCAAAATGAAATCAATTTTATCGTTTCTATTACGTGTGTGGCAGACACGCACGACTCACACACACACGACACACACACGACACACACACACCCGTACGTACTTATTTGTACGAGAAAACATTACGCTGATTTATACATATGAATTTATTTATCTAAGGGTGTATGTGTATGTGTGTGTGCCTATGTGTGTGTGTGTGTGTGTGTGTGTGTGTGTGTGTGTGTGTGTGCGTGTGTAAATGTGTTGAAGAATTTTTAACAGTAATCTGCTACCAGCCAGAGAATGGTTGCAACATGTGTTTAGTGTTGATGGCTAGTGGTGTTGCCTGAAAAAAATTAATGGCCAATATATATAATATATATTTGAAAGAAGAGATAGATAGATAAAGAGAGAGAGAAAAAAAAGAGAGAAAAAAAAAGAGGGAAAGAGAAAAAGAGGAAAAGGGAGAGAAAGTACATAATTTTATTAAAATATATACAAAAATCTTTATGTCTTATAATAAATTTATGATTGAGTGCAGTAGTTGATCTTGCATTGATGAGGTCGATGACTTGATCAAAATATTCTCAATTAGAACTCACTACATCATAATTTCACACATACTAGAGTATTCTTGGATTCACATACACAAACAGAATCATTTTTCAGATTCAAACAAACGAGAAAACACATGAAATTATCTGAACACATCGGGCATTTAGGTTAACAGATAATGAAAACCACATTGTACCGACACACACGCACACACACATACACACACATTACACACACATATACGCACACACACACACACACACACACATTAGACACACACACACACCTTAGCAAATAAATTCTTTTTTGTACGTTGAAAAAAAGCTTAACACCGAAAGGCACTTCATAGTCAGAGACACAAGCATTCGTAAATAATTTACATTACAACATCTAATCACATTTCCAAGCCCAACTTCTTCCAAGTGTCTTCCGAGCTTAAATGTCGGCAGATTTATTTGGGGTTGAACATTCGCTCTATCATTATGTTTGTTTATTTCATTTGAATGTTTACTTGTTCATCCATCTGTTTGTTCATTTCATTCTTTCTGATGTTTGCTTGTTCATCTGTTTGTTAGTTTGTATGTTCGTTTACCGAACGGTCTCTTTAGATCACAAAGTTGGTCGATGTGAAGTTTTCATCAGTTGATGCATGGCTGCCTAATGCGTCTGTATCCATTATTTGTGCTGATTAAATGCGTTGTTGGTTCCATCCACATACATTCAAAATGCTGCTAGCGTTGTGAATGCGTTTGGCATCATGTTTGTTGTGTGTGTGTGTCATTTCCATTGGTTTGCCTATCAATTCGAGTGCTTTGTTATTATTTTTATGTGATTTTGATAGTTTGTGTGGTAGCTGTTTGTTTTTTCACGTATGTGTATAAACACACTTCTAAATTGTTTGTTTGTGTGTGTGTTTGTACTTGCGATACGTAAATGTCTGCTTAACAGTTTGATGCAACGCTCCTTTAAAAAACTTTTTTAAATTTTAGTTCATCGTCTATGATTTATTATTAATAAATGCAAGAAATTTGAACGAGGCGAGGGAACACTTTCTAGCGGGATTTTTTGTTTCCTTTCCTTCAAATTCTGATCAAAATTCTGGTCTGGTCGGCGACTTGAACTTTCATTCATCTTTCCATCCATCTCTTAATGTGTTAAATATATGCCTGCTTATATGGATATATTGCTCTAAGCATTTATTCATTCGATCATTCGTTTCGATCATTCATTCGACCAGTCATGCATCCATCCATGCACCAATTCATGCATTTATCTAATCATCCATCCATTCATGGTATACATTCATGCACACATACATCTTTGTCCATCTGAGCCTAATTTCTTTCATCATCATCGTTATATCCTGGCTTTTGGTTTGTTGTTGTGTGATGTCGGTCTGTCTGTGTACGCCTGTCTGTCTATCTGCCTGCTGTCTGTCTGTCTGACTGTCTAACTGTCCAACCATCTGTCTGTCTGTCTGCCGACTTACGCAACGACAGAAGTGCAAATGGTTTCAACTTGATTAAACCTGTTGCCTCTGGCTTGATATTTTTTAGTTTTTTTTAGTTATTCTTTTAAATTTTTTGTGTTAGTATGTCTTTTTGAAAATTATTGCATTGTCCTTTATATTTTTTCTAATTCATGATTTTACAATTTAGTGATGACCATTCAATTTAGTGATGAGCCAAAAAACACGTAAATACGTTAAAAAACAAAAATTGATACAAAAAATACCTTTAAATACAAACAACAACAAAATATACAAAATGAAAATACGAAGCAAAATATTTGTGGTGATTGAAGTTTGAGTGGCGATTAAGTTTTGATTGTACGTATGAATGAAGGATCATTTTGTATGTATGCTAATATTTGTATCAATTTTTTGTATGTCTGCATGTAGTTTGTGTATGTTTGTTTGTATGTGGCTGTTTGTATATGTTTGTATTTAATAGTGTTTTTGAGTTATTGTTTTAATTGCAATTTTTAAAAGATAATATTAATAACCATTTTGTCATTATCATTTTCTTGTTTTTATCTCACTTTATTTCATTGAATATATTATAAATTCATTCAAATTCATTTTACAAAACAAAATATGAAAAATAAATGATTAACTTTTCTGTAAATAATAGAAAAATTTTTCAAAGAATTTGAAAAATTATTTTCATCATTGTCGCCTCGTGTTGTTGCGTTATTGTTGAGTTGAGTTGCATGACGTCACGTCATGCTTTCACACACACACACACGCCCACACACATACACACACACACTCTTTTTTTTCTCTATCTTTCTCTCACACACACAACACATACACTCACACACATACACAAACTCTCTTTCTCCTTCTTTTTCTCTCTCACATACACACAAAAACAGGCACACACAAACACACACACACGCACAAACACACACACATGCAAACATACAACTTCGACTTAATTGCCTAGTATATATGACAAACGACATTTATGGCTATACCCCATACACAAAGCCATTTTATATCATGTTCGTTTTTGTTTTTTTTTCGTATTAAAAAATAACATTTTCCATGTTTAAATTTTTGCTTCTGAATTAGAAATTTAAAAATTGCTAGTCTAATTCTTTTTCGTAATAATTATAATTATTATTATTATTATCATAACTTTCTTTTTATTTCCACCAAATCTTTGCTCCACATAATAGCTAAACATTCCATCTAACTGGAAACATTACGTGGGTTTTACCGCGCAAAACCGACGGCTCATTCCTCTGTTAACCACGTGTATAAAACCTATTCAGTGAAAAACCGGATATAGTTTTGGAAAATTTTCTCATCCTCTGTTTACATAATTTATTATCTATGTAGTTGCCTATGTAAATTATTAAATGGTTATTAGTTTCGCTAAAGTTTTTTAATTTTCTGTTTATAAACATTTTTAGATGGTGATGACTTTATGGCCACAACTATTGTGTGTGCGTGTGTGTGCGTGTGCATGTGTGTGCGTGTGTATGTGTGTGCGTGTGTGTGTGGCGCAACGTGGCTCGCTGTTGAATTCTCTTGTGGTTAATGGCTGGCTGGTTGGCTGCTTGTAGCCGTAATTTTATTCAAACTTGAAGGAATTAAATTAAATGAAACAGGAGAATTATTGAGTTTGTCAACGAGATACAGAAAATCTATTTCATTTTTTTGTTTTTTGTTTTCGTTTTGTTTCATTCAAAAAAAACAACAACAACAACAATGAAACAAGTTAATAACTCAATAGACTGTACGCTCTGTATAGAATGAAATTTTTTTAGACTGAATGAATTATAATCAAGTGGCATTATACCACAGAGAACTCAAAGCTTGGATCAAAACAGCCCGAAGCAAATTGAAAATCTGTCAATCAAATGTTTAAAAAAAAATGAAATACCAATTTTTTTTGAAAAAATAGAATTGATAAAAATAATTGAAACAGCAAAAAAAACTTTTAATATTTCTTCATTGATCAACATTGAACGTGTATTTGCGTGACTAGTTTAACCTTTTTTTTCTCACTCTCTCTCTCTTTCTTTTTTCTCTCTCTCTTTCTTTTTTTCTTTCTCTCCTCTCTCTTTGCGTTTGTTGCCCACAGCCTAAATATCAACAAAAAAATGACTTCATATCAACCATTGCAAACGAAACAACAACAAACACACCACAACAACATAAATACTAGCCTGCAACAATCAAACGCCAGTGTAGACAAAAGCGGCGGCACAAACACAAACATAAAAAGGCACATACAAACAAGCATACATGCACACACATATACCCATACACACACTCATATAAGAATACACTCACGCACACATAAACAATTGCTTCAGCTCGTAGCGACGTATCCCACAACTTAACGGACGTCCAGAAATTGCCGCATTAAATTATGCGTACTCTCGTCTTGTTTGGTGAACAAATTATATTAATATCATTCCCTGCATTTAGCAGATTATAATGTGATGTATTTGCAAGCACACACACACGCACGCACGCACGCACGCACGCACGCAAACACACGCACACAACATAACAGGGTGGAAAAAACATAACAAATGGACAAAAACCTAACAGAATGGCCAAAAACAGCAACAACTTTGTGCACATGTGTTTTGTTTGAGTGATGGTCAGTTAGGTTTACACTTGCCCAATTGTGTCTGAGTGTCTGTCTGTGTTGGTATGTGTTTCTGTTTGTTTGTGTTTCTGTGTATGACAGTGGTGTGTGTGCGTAAAATTGTGTAGTAGCTGTATTTAAGCATTCATCTTTTAACGAATGTTAATAAAAAAAATTACCCTGAGTGTTAAACAAATGTGTAATGCATGGTCTGCCAGCGTATATGAGTGTGTACTTCCGTATATCCATACATCCAAGTTTTCTAAATGTCTAACACGCATCAATCTACATTCTACACGACAACAAAATATAATAAAATAAAAAATAACGCGCTAAACACTTTTCTTGTAATCGATAAGAACAAAAAAACATCCGAGCAAACAAGCAAACAGTAAACGAACAAAGAAACAAACTGGTGAACGAATGAACAGACGAACGTTTGACAGTGTGAAAGTAAAAATTATTCACTCCTTTGCAGTTCAGTTTGAGAGCACGCCCACCCCACGCACGTTGTGTGATTTCTTTTCTAATTATTCAAAATGCTTGACTGTGTTTCTTTGCTTTTTAATGGAAAAAATAATTGAACGATTTATTTTGCCGTCGAATGGAATGAAAAGATTTTAAAATCTTTCCGTGTGAGTTTGTGAAAGTTATGTCAGATGTTTTTTTCCATTGTCCGAAATTTGTAAAAGCAAGAAAAATTTTTTTTCACAAATTTTTTAAACGAAAAAATTGAAATTTAATTAAAAATAGCAGAAGGAACCTTAAAAATTCAGAAAAAATTTGACAAGATGTCGAAAAAATATTGACAACGACGACGACAACAAAATAATAACCAGAGATACAACAGAGAGACAGCAAACAAACAAACAAAAAACACAGACACAAGCAAAAGAAACAAACTATGAATACAAAAGGAACCCTGATCTTAATGTGCAGCTAAAAAATATCCACCTTAATCTCTTCATTATCTCATCCATACAAACTGATTTGTAGGCGAGGATGAATGTGTGTGTAAGAGAGAGAGAGAGAAAGAAAAAAAAGAGGGGAGAAAAAGAAAGATAGAAAGAGAGAAAGAGAGAAAAAAAGTGAAAAAATAAAAAATTGAAATATCCAAAAAGACGAGAAAGAGAGAGAAAAAAATGGACATAAAGAAGAAAAAGAGTTAAAGAGAAATGTAGAAAAAAAATGTAGAAAAATTGAGAAAAAGAGAGAGAGAGCAAGAGAGAGAGAGAGAGAGAGCAAGAGAGAGAGAGAGAGGGAGAGAATTGAAAAATATCTTCTATAAATAGATTATGAGTGGCGATTGGCTGAACGAATGGAATAATGAATAAGTAGATGGAAGCATTGATGAATAGAGGTATGGATAGATGAATGAATGAATGAATGAATGAATGAATGAATGAACAAATGAATGAATGAACGAATGAATGAATGAACGAATGAACGAATGAACGAATTAACGAATGAATGAAAATGACAAATAGATATTTGTGGTTTTAAAATAGATCGAATGAACTCCGTCAGAAAGCATGATAAATTATTTTTTTTAGATGGATGGATTAATGGACATTACAGGAACGTGGGTAAATAAGCAAAAAATTATAAACACACACACGCACAGGGAGAGAAAGAGAGAAATACAGAGAGAGAGAGACAGAAACACACACACATATACACATACACACAAACACACACAAACATGCTTCTTTATATATTTCCATTACTAATCAAACAGCAACAACAACAACATCAACTTCAACATAAACGTCATCAACTAGATTAATGTTTATATAGCGTCCAACTATTTAAAAGACCCATATCAATATCATTCATCCAACGAAGCCACGAGCCATTAAATGATATTATTTATTTATAAAGTAATTAATTAAATAAATGAATGTATACATTAAATTTGCAATAATAAATGAAAAAAATACTTTATTATATTTTACGAATTATGTATCAATACCTATAAAAACTTCTAAAAATACAACGCAGTACCTAAATTGAACCCGGTATGATGAGGAAAACGTTTTAAAACTACCAAATTTCTACCGAATTTGTCAAAAACAAATTACACAGAGACATATTACGTAATCTATATTGGCTAATTTTGAGCTAAATTTAATAAAATTAACAAGTGTAGGCCCATTGACACACACACACACACACACACAGAGAGAGAGAAAGAGAGAGAGAGAGAGAGAGAGAGAAGGAGAAAGAGAAAGAGTGAGACAGACACACACACAGAAAGAGAGATAGAGAGAGACACACACACACAAACAAACAGAGAAAGAGACACACACACACACAAACACATACACACACAATAACACATTATTATTATTGTTGATGTTTTTGTTTTTACTATTATCATTGTTATTAACATTATTATATTAGCGGGCAATAAAAGAAAAAGGTTGTTGGTCAATGTGTACGTGTTCTGAGTGGCAATGACCGACATCATCATCATCATCATCATCATCATCATCATCATCATCATCATCATCATCATCATCATCATCATCATCATTAT
>NW_008705295.1:336221-365960 GCF_000326865.2 Helobdella robusta | reverse complement strand
TATTATTATTATCATCATTATCCTCATCTTATTCTTTTTTTTCTTTTTTTCATTCATTTGCATCGTCATCATCAGCAGCAGCATCCATATCATCTTCATCGTTTTCTTCTTCGCATTCATCATTTTAACAAAGGTTGATTGTTATCAGATTACTATTAGCATCATCATCATCATTGTAGCCAGGATTATCACCATAATTATCACCATCATCTTTATCATTTTCTTTATTCAAATTATCATCTTCTTCACCTTCGTCATCATCATCACAAAACGATCACAGTTACAAAATTAGACAACTACCAGTCAATCAAAACAGCATTACACATATTAGCCATACGCTTGGCTAACACTTTTACACACAGACACACACACACAGACAAAAACACACACAGATACACACACAAACAAACACATACATACACACACACACACAATTACGTGAATTTGCGTTCTGAACGTCGCGACTCGCGAGCGAATTTGCTTCCGTTTTTCTTGCTCGAATGTGGATTTTGTATGATAAATACATAATACGTGTACCTGTACAAGTGTACATACATGAGTGTGAATGACTTTTATTTAATGTGTGTGTATGAATGTGTGCGTGTGCATGTGTGTGTGTGTGTGAAGATCTGGGTGTTTTTATTTTCCATTTGCGTATGTATGTGTGTGTGTGTGTGTTGTGTGTGTGTGTCTGGCTATAGACAAAAATAGATTTTCGGTAATGAGGTGCGGTGTCTGGTTTTGTTCAGTGTCATTGTCTTTCCAGGTAGTTTGTTTATTATTTTTTATTATTTTTATTGTTTATTATTATTATTATTAGCAGTAGTAGTAGGAGCAGTAGTAGCAGTAGCAATTGTTGTAGCAGCCGTAGTAGCAGCAGTAGTAGCAGCAGTTGTATTAGCAGCAATAGTAGAAAAATAGCAGTTGTAGCAAAAGTGGTAGTTTAGGTCATGTTTATTTGGCAGGAAATGGCTGAATGAATGCTGTTTTTGAAGCCGTGTTGATGTGATTATCGTTAATGTTTGTTAGCCGGTATTTGGATAATTTTGTTGATGTTGGCGGTTTTTCGTCTATGTTTTTGCCCCTAGCTGATGAAGATATTTTTGTTTCGTTTTTCCAAACTTTGATCAAATTTCAATTTAAATCTTTTTTTCTTCTTGGCTACTTAAATTTCTTAAAGTCATTTTCATAAGAATTATTTCATTCTTTCTTTCTGCTAATGGCTGATGAGGAAGATGGTGATGATGATGGTTTCAATGATGATTAGGACGATGAATTTGATAATGATAATGATGATTTTAGTAATGGTGATGATGAAGATGATGACAATGATGATGATGATAAATTCAGTGATGGTGATGATGACCGTGATAAGTAGGAAACAAGCTCGGCCAAACTTTTTGAAGTAATAATTAAAAAAAACTGATCGGAACTGATGATAATGATGATGATATGGATGATGATTATTATTACAATTATTATTATCATCATCATCAAAAACAACAACAACATCATCATCATCAAAAGCAAGATTACAATAAACAGACTTAATGATAAAAGAAATCTATCACACGGAAAAGCGTGATGCTGTTGTTGTTGTTGCTGCTGCTGTTGTCGTTGTTGTTGATGTTGTTGTTATTGATGTTGTTGTTGATGTTGTTGCTGATGTTATTGATATTGTTGTTGTGTTGTTGTTGTATTTGTTGTTGGTTTAGTTTTTGTTTATTGTAGAAAATGGTTGTAGTTGTTGTAGTATTATTTGTTATATATTGATACTGTTAATGCTGTTGTTGTAATGTTATTGATATCGATGTTGTTGCTGTAACAATTTTGTTGATGTTGTTGTAACTGTTATTGGTGTTGTTATAATTGGTGTTGTTGTTAATGGTGTTGTTGTAACTGTCGTTGATGTTGTTGTTAATGTTATTGATGTTGTTGACGGTGGTGTTGGAGCGTTATTTATTGGCTGGCATCATTGCGAATCAATCACCACGGCAATCTGATAAATGATGAAATATGATTGACTAAATCCGTGCTTTTCATTTTTCCTCTCTCTCTCTCTCTCTCTTTCTTTCTCTTTTTCTCTCTCTTTTTTTCAATCTCTCTTTGCTCTTTCTTTCAATCTCAATCACTCATTTTTCTCCCCTTAAAACCATTTCGCAAAAGATAAACGATTCCAGAGGTACAAAAGAAAGGCGACCAAACAACAAATGATTGATAAGAGTGATTGCATGTACGATGGAATGAATTACGCTGACAAAGATGAGATTGATGGAGGGAGAGAGAGAGAGAGAGGGATTGAAAAAAAGAGAAAAGGGAAGAGAAAGAGAGAGAGAGAAAGAAAGTAAGAGTGGGACAAATTTATCATACCTGAGTTAGTATCATTTATCTCATGTGAAGCTTTCTAATACCAATTTGTTCCAAGTTATCCATCCATCCATCATCCTCATTCTTTTTCTCTTTCTGAGTTAATTAATCATTATTATTATTATTCCTCCTTCAATCATCGTCATCATCATTATCACCACCACGGTCATCATCATTACCAGCACTGTCATCATCTTTTTCATCGTTATCGTTATCGTCTTAATCAATGTTGTCATTTTTCGAACATGAAAAATAATGACTGCACTGTGCACACACGCACATGCACACACGCGCACACATACAAACACACGCACGCACATGCGCAAACACATACACACAAACGAACATGGAAATAATAATTTACATATAAAAGCAAAGTTGCATATGCACACTAGCGCGAGAGTAAGAGAAGGTTAGAAAGAGAGAGAGTAAGAGAGAAAGAGAGAGAGAGAGAGAGAAAGTTAAAAAAAAATAAATAAACAAACAAATAAGAAAAAGAAAGAGAGAAAGAAAAAGAGAGAAAGAGAGAGAGAAAAAGAAAAAGAGAGACTGAAAGAAAGAGATAAACAATTCGATGAAAGACAAGGAGAACAAAACAGAATAAGATTCATAGAGTTAATGAATCTTCCACGTCCAAATGGTTTCCAAGACATGCGGCCACTATTAGATCACCTAGCAACAAACTAACACACGCACGCACAGGCTAGCACACACATATATACACGCACACACGCGTGCACACATACGCACGCACACACAAACATTATATCCATTGTTAGATAGGTAGACAGATAGATAGATAGAAATAAGGTATATATATATATATAAATAAATATATATATATAAATTATATGTTTTATATATATATGTATTTATATATAAGAACAATTCTTTTTGGTTTCCAGATGATTTCATTTCATTGATTCTGCTTTTTTGATATTTGATAAAATAAAAAATTTTAAATGTTAAAGATATTATCGTTATGATAATACTGAAAATAATTATTATTACAATTATAATTATTATTCTTTCTTACCATAGACAATTTCATACCAATTGCATCAACAATATGGATTATCTTTATATGGCTACCAATGAATTCTATTATTTTAGCATTTAATTGGTGATTAAATGTTTAGTTTTGATGCTACTAAAAATGTTTTTGCCTGTGTGTGTGCGTGTGTGTGTGTATGTTTATGTATATATATGTGTGTATTTGTGCGTGTAAATGTGCGTGCAAGTGTATGTATGTTTGAATATGTACTTATTAGTATGAACATGTTTTCTTATAGGTTTTTATTGTATTTTCATCGTTTTGTTAGTAGCAGAATGCTTGTATGTCTGCAAATCTTTGTATATTTTTGTATGTTTGTATATCTTTTGCATACATTAGTATTCATGAAGCGCGTTTGGTTACGACAGGAAACGATTTGTTTCTACCGATGTTAAATACGTCTGTCCGCCAATGTTTTTTCTGATAAATATAAGTGACATTTTGTCTATAATTATAAATAATTGAGTAATATATTTATGTGTGAATGTAAGTCTCTGTGTGTATGAGTGTTTTCCTACCTCTCTCTTTCTCTCTCTCTCTCTCTCTCTCACTCTCTCTATCTATCTATCTATCCCTGTGTGTGTGTGTCTGTGTGTGTCTTGGTGTGTCTTTCAGCATTGGGTGTTTATTTCATATCAACCGTTTCTTATACACACCTTTGAAATGTCTTCTTTAACTCAATTTAACTCGAGGTTTTGAAATATATATTTAATTAGAAATCAAGAGAAACCAATATAGAGGTGTGCGCGCGTTATAATTAATAATGATAATTAATTACGTAAAAAAACTTTTATTTATTAGTTTATTTATTAAAATTTATTCATGATTTATGTGTTTTTGTAAGATATCATAGTTCCGTAGATATCATAGCTTTTTTTCACATGTTTTTCTTTAAACGCCATCATCATCTTCTTCATCATCGTCATTACCAGCAAACAACGTCAGAATCATTATCATTACTATTCTCATCATCATCATCATCAGCACCAACATCATCTTCTTCTTCCTCCTCATCTTCATTTCATCACTATAAATGATCTTTTTAAATTAGACCGATTTAACAAAATATTTTTTTTCTGCTTAATAAAAATATGTCCAACATAAAATGAAATATTAATAAACACGATGCCAGCTACGCTACACTGAATATTTTTATACAAATTTTCATCTATAGAAAACAATTTAACAAAAATTATTTTTATCAAAAAAACCTTGCAAAATTATTAAAAATGTTTTTCCTGGTAGAAACTAACACGAGAAATAAAAATGAAACCAGCGTTGCTGTGTGTTTTTTTATTTGCAAATTTGTTCCCTGTGAAAATAATTTTCTGCGTTAGGTTTGATCATATTTTATGACTTTTTCTTGTTTATGATTTTTGTATTTTTCTTTGTATTTTTTTTGTATTTCTTTTTTTTTTGATTCCAAATTATTTTTCGATACATTTGCCTCTTTTTGATGTTAGATAAACCATTTTTTCTCTATATCTGGTGTTTAGTTACGCACACACAAACACACACACGCATACACATGAACAAATATATACACTACACACACACACACACACACACACACACATTTTATAAACTCTTAGATGCATGCGTGTATATGCAAATTCTTACATTTGTTCTAATATACCCTTACATACCTGTGTCTGGCATTGTGTGTGTGTGTGTGTGTGCGTGCGTGCGCGCGCGTGTGTGTGTGTGTATGTGTGGATGTGAGTATTTGTGAACAATTTCTCCATCGCATGCCAACAATGTTTTTTTAAGTCGTTAAACTTAAATATCCTAACAAACGTAATCTTGTCTTCTTTTTTTTATTTTTCTCTACTTGTTTTATTTTTTTTCCAAAATATAAAACTTTCAAGAAAGTCAAAAGGTTTTGAAATTTTTTTTTCTTGCTGGCTTCAAGCCAAATTCGTTTTCTTATCTTTGTGTGTGGTTTTGATATTTTCAATGCTGTTGTTGTTGTTGTCGTTAATGTTGCTAATGTTGTGTTGCTAATGTCGTTGTCGCTTTTTGTTAATGTTGTTGTGAACGCTGATGTTGTTGTTGTTTAACTTGTTTTCTCAACAAAAAGCTGATTGTTGTCAATGCATTTGCTGCCGTAGACGAAACAACTAGTTCTGTGGGGAGTGTGCATCAATGAAACTATAAATTTAGCAAAAACCTCAGTTGAAACTTCATTTCCAACTACAGCAAAAACCGATAATTTACATTTTATATGTGATTCGTGCAATCTATCTTCTTATCTTCTGGATGCAGGCGGTATCATTGAGTCAGTAATTAAATTTTTTTCCATGCCCTGAAGACAAAAGTAAAAACTTGAAAACAATCAAATTTTAATAGAATAAATATAATGCTAAATTAAACAAAAAAAAACAAAATCAAATAAGAAAAAAATCCTTGATGGTTCAACCGTGACTGATGTCAATGTTGCGGTTATGGTTCTGATGATTTTGACGTTTAGATGTCGTAGAGTTTTGTTGTAGTCGTCATCATCGTCGTCGTCATCGTCGTCATCACCGTTGTATACACTACATCAGCGTGTTAAGGCAGTACGTGACTCGATGTAAAGATTATTTTTTATCATTTCGCTGCTGCCACGAGCTTCCCGCCATTAAATAGATTGCCACTGTGACGTCATCAACACAGATGTTTGTTGCTTACGTCATTGCTTACATCATCTGGCACGTTTGCGTCATTTAGCGAGAAGAATGTTTAAGAGCCAGTCCTAATATTCATCTTAATGTTTTTTCATTGCTGTAGTTATTATTTATGACGTCATTATTTTTAATTAAGATGTTCTGGATGTCTTTTTGTTTTTGTCATATGATTATTTTACTCATCACCATCATCCAGCATCATCGTCATCATTATCACCATCATCACCATTGTTTTCTTGATGATGAAACGATGCAGCCACTGTATACAAGGGGCAGAGTAAACTTTAAAAATAAGATTGATGGTGCTTCTCCGCTGCTGCTGGACTTTGATCTTTACCATCATCTTCTTCTTCGTCATCTCTCTTATCATATTCATCCTTTTCATCTTTATCATCTTTTTCGTCATCTTTCTTATTATATAAATCCTCTTCATCATCTTCTTCGTCATCTTCTTCGTCATCTCTCTTATCATATCCATCATCATCTTCTTCATCATCATCTTTCAGCAGCGGCAGTAGCAACAGCCACAGCTACAACAGTAGTAGTGATGGTAGTAGCAGTAGTAGTAGTAGTAGTAGTAGTAGTAGTAGTAGTAGTAGTAGTAGTAGTAGTAGTAGTAGTAGTAGTAGTAGTAGTGGTAGTAGTGGTAGTTGTTGTAGTAGTAGGATTAGTTGTACTACTAGTAGTAGTGTTTGATTTTTAAATAAACATAGACAACAAAAGGTACTCATAAACAAAGACATCTAACTAACACCACGTACATTTATGTAGCGCCACTGTGTGACATTAAAAACGGTGAATTTGAAAGCGCGGGAAACTTTACGACGCGTTGCAACGCGAAGGAGGAATGATAATAAAATAGCTTAATTACACATTCGGCTTGCCATATTCTGAAGATGCACATCCCTGATTATGACGTAGTAACTCTTAATAGCGGGTAATGGTGTATCGTGCTTGACAAAAAAAAAATATGGCGACGTTTATGAGGGGTTTTCATGTTCCGTCCTGATGTCATCATCACCATCGTCGTCATCGTCATCATCATCATCGTCCTCATCATTCTTCACGCACCAGCAAACTAATGTCCAGAATAGTTTGCTCTTGCTCGTTTTGATTGATTTAATTCTTCATTCGTTACGTATCCATGTTTACTCCTTCCTTCTCTCTCTCTCTTTCTCTCTCTTTCTCTCTCTTTCTCTCTCTCTCTCTCTCTTTTCCGTCTTCCTTTTTTTCTCTTTCTCTCATTTTTTTCTCTTTTTCTTTTTGCTATTGTCTTTTTCATCGATTGTCATAACTTTAAATCTTATTTCCTCACCTCCTCATCTCCTTCGTCATCGTCATCATCATTCATCCATTTTATTTGTCATTCCGACTGCAGCCCATCCGATCGACCGATGGCAAACACGTCGTTCGTACCGTTGGGACGAAAACAAAAACAAAGGAAACACACAACAACCGGAAAATGACAAACCAAACAATCCACTCCATCCACTTCCACTCCGTGCGTAATTCTTTTGAAGCATGTACTACGCGTGATGAGCTGGAGAACTGTTTGCATTCGAAACCAATCTCTGTCATAAAGAAAACAAAAGCCTTACCACTACGCTGTCCTATCACTCGATTGAACACATAACATATGTATAAAAAACAAATATACAAACTTATAAACACACATACCTACAGACGTATAGAACAAACGTGCATGAAGAGGTGTATATACCATACACACTGGCCAGCAAACATACATACAACATTTGAAAACATACAAAAAATACAAACATACAAACAAAAATACATACAAACATACAAACGTACAAACATACATACAAACAAACATATAAACATATAAACGTACAAACAAACAAACATACAAACGTACAAACATACATACAAACAAGCATGCAAACACACAAACATAAAAACATACAAAAAAAACATACAAATATACACAACATCCAGTCCTGTTATTCTGCGTGGACCCGTCCTTTCTAGTACGCACATTAACAAAAGCTGACAAGATGGGATTCGCTAATGGCGAATATGTCTTCTTCTATATCGACTTCTTCAGCGAGTAAGTTATGGTGATGATGATATTGATGATGATGTTGATTGCGATGATGATGTTGATGATGATGTTGATTGTGATGATAATGATGATGATGAGGAGGATGATGATGGTAACGATGTCAATTGAAGTTGATAGTAGCAAAAGTAAAAACAGCAATAGCGAAACCCGTAGCAGCAGCAGCAGCAGTAGTAGTAGCAGTAGTAGTAGTAGTAGTAGTAGTAGTAGTAGTAGCAGTAGTAGTAGTAATAATAATAGTAGTAGTAGTAGTAGTAGTAGTAGTCATGACGTAACAGCTGGTGTTAGTTTTGATGGATGACTAATTATATTTGTCGTCGTTGGTCGGCGCGGGTTGCTATGTCAACGGTGAGTCAGGACACGTTGTTGTTGTTGTTGTTGATGTTGTTGCTGTTGTTGTTGTTGTTGATGATGTTGTTGATGATGTTGTTGATGATGTTGTTGATGATGTTGTTGATGATGTTGTTGATGATGTTGTTGATGATGTTGTTGATGTTGTTGTTGTTCATGATGACGTTGTTGTTGTTGTAGTTTTTTATGTTGTTATTATTGTTCTTATTGATGTTCCTATTGATGTTATGATGTTCGTTGTTATTGTCTTCTTTAAGACTTCATTAATCCATATAAATTGATTCAGCAAATCCAAGCTGAGTAAGCCATGGACCTATGACAGCAACAAAAACTACAACCAAGACATCAAAAAAAACAACAATAACACTAATAATAATAACATTAATAAAAATGACATTAACAATAATTATAACTATACTAACGAAGGCGGTCCGCTGAAGATTTATGAATCGCTTATCATTATATCCCTTCTAGAGCCCCAAACTATTGATTTTGAAAGTAATAATAGTAATAATAATAAAAATATTCATAAAAACAATCATAATAACAATGATAATAATAATAATCATCTTCATCCTGATGATAACGCTATTAATCATTACAATAATATTGATGACGACGACGACGATGATGTTGAAATGATGAAGGACGAACTGCAGAAGCGAGATTTGAATGATCTAAGCGACCAAGAATGGAAGGTTGCGTTGTCAATCAATCAATCAATCAATCAATCAATCAATCAATCAATCAATCAATCAATCAATCAATCAATCAATCAATCAATCAATCGATCAATCAATCGATCAATCGATCAATCGATCAATCAATCAATCAATCAATCAATCAATCAATCAATCAATCAATCGATCAATCAATCAATCAATCAATCAATCAATCAATCAATCAATCAATCGATCAATCAATCAATCAATCAATCAATCAATCAACCCAAAGACTCCGAATTTTTTGGGAGCCTTTTACGATGCGATCCTGTTGTTCTCAATGGCGTTCAACGAAACACTGTCGGATGGATATACGATTAACGACGGCTCTGAGATAACAGCAAGAATGTGGAATAGATCTTTTGAAGGCTAGTCGGATTGTTGCTGTTGTTGCTGTTGTTGTTGATGATGATGATGACGTTCTGCTTGTTGATGATGATGTTGTTGTTGTCGGTGATGTTGTTGTTGATGTTTTTGTTGATGTTGATGTTGTTGTTGTTGATGTTGTTGTTGATGATGTTCATGTTGTTGTTGATGATGTTGTTGTTTTTGATGTTGTTGTTGTTGTTGATGATGATGTTGATGTTGTTGTTGATGATGTTGTTGTTTTTGATGTTGTTGATGTTGTTGTTGATGTTGTTGTTGGTGGTATGTATTTGAATATTCCCATTAAAAAAGTTTACGAAACTAATCGGCACAGAAAAAAACAAACATATAACATAAACAAACATAAATCATATACAAACATATACAAGCAAACATACATATACAAACATATACAAACAAACAAACATACAAAAAAACAACATACAACAAACAAACATATATACATATAGATGTACAAACATACAAACAACATACAAACAAACATACAAACAAACATACAAACAAACATACATACAAACAGGTGTGACAGGTAAAGTCACAATCGACAAACACGGTGATAAACAAGTCAATTATTCATTCCTTCATTACAACACGCATACGATCTCGTTTGAAGTAAGGAAACACACACACACACCACACGCACACACCACACACACACACAAACACACACACACGTGTATCAATAAATAACTTATCCATACTATAGATTGTTGGACATTACGATGGCGTAATGAATAGATACAGAGACATTGGGCTAGTCCATTTGTTCGAGGGGGTAACAAGTCCACCGCCAGATACACCACGGTATTTCTATTTGTCCAAATAATAAATCAATATTTGAATAATGTAGTTTTCAAAATTTTTTTCTCTTTCCCTCACTCTCTTTCTCTCTCTCTCTCTCTCTCTCTCTCTCTCTCTCTCTTTCTCTCTCTCTTATTATGAAGTTAAATTTTTGGGAAAATGAAAAAAAAACTTGAAAAGGTGCGGCTATCAAGGTTTGGGTTGTTTGGTACCCGATCCATTTCCGCCTTATGCAATCGCCGTCATGGTTTTGTGGTGTTTGTTGGTCATCTTCATCGTTGTTGCTCTCTTTGTTTACAGGTTTGTGAGTGAATGTGTGTGTGTGTTGTGTGTATGTTTATATGCGTATGTGCTGTGTGTGTTTGTGTGTATGTGCTGTGTGCGTATGCATACTTATATATGTTTGTACGTGTGTATGTGTTTGTGCGTTTTTTGTATTATTATTATTATCCGAAAATTTGTATAGCGCTAATTACAAACAAAATGTTTCTCAAAAGCACATGTGTGAACGTTATTATATTTGATTTTGCTGTTGCTAAAAATATATTGCTATGTTTGGCTGATCAAAGTTATGACCGCTAAAATTCAAAATAAACCACACAACAACAACATTAACAACAACATCAACAACAATATCAACAACAACAACATCAACAACAACATCAACAACAACAACAACCAGGCACTACAAGCTTGAGGCCGAATTGGCCGAAGTAAAATGGCGGGTTAGATGGGAGGATATCAACTTCCGACCACGTGATAAGCGGAAGTTGGAAAGGGTTAACAGTAGGATCAGTCTTGTCAGGGTTTAATTCGATTTAATTCTTTTTGTTACTTTACGTTCTTTTTCGTATTATTAGTGAATATTAAATGAATTAGTAAAAAACTGTTGGCGATAGATTTTCAGTTTTGATGATGACATTAGTAAGAGTGAGATTGTTAATTAATAACAATTAATTAAGCATTTAATAGATATTGATTTGTTAAACGACGACAACAGCAGCGGCTGATTGTAGTAGATATAGTAACGGAAGTAGTTGCAGTAGCTGTAGTAGTGGTTGTGGTGGTAGCAGTAGCCAGTTTCTGGTATAAAAAGTGTCCTTGCGATTCATAAATCATTGAGTAATCTTCACAATGTTCATAGTGGCAAGGCTCTTAATCTCTGCTTTGACGTCACTTTTTTATCAACACCTCTCAAATTACTACTACTAATAACATTATTGACGTTATTGTTATTATTACGTTGTCGGTACTACAACAACAACAATTACTACTACTACTACTGCTGCTGCTGATGTAGTTACTACTGCTGCCACTATATGATTTATTTCATGCAATCACTACTGCTTCTACTACTGTTAATACTACCATTACTGCTACTTCTTACTATAGTATATATTACTGATACTAACAGTGACACTACTATTGTTAGCAATGTTATTGATCGGAGAATAAAAAATGTAGTTACTTTTACTGAGCAACTTTGGAGTGAGGTACTGTAATGAAATGTCGAGAAACATGCTTGTCTATGCAGGAACCAACAAATTAGAAATACGCGTGCAAATATTAGCCAGGCAATTTGCATTCTAATTGTTTTGTTTTTATGAACAAACATTAGCTAGTAATTAAAGTTTTAAGTAAAAATTCGACTTTTAAAACTAAACACACACACACATACATACTTTCATGTTGTACATACACACACGCAGTACGCACGTACACACACGTACACACACACACACACACACAGCGTTCTTCAACCCAGAGTTGTACATCGGTCGACACCATATCCTATCATCTGAGCAACATAGCGTGCAAACAAGTTTTCATAAAGACAGGCTCGTATAAGGTAATGATGATGAGGATGATGATGTTGATAAAGATAATGAGGATGATGTTAATGATGATGATGGAAAAGATGAAGATGATGAAGAAGATGGGGATGACGAGAATGATGATTGCGTGGGTTTATAAGCATGGGAGTTAATTCCATCTACACGGCTCATAAAACTTGGCTAACATTCAATTCTATTGCTTCACCATCCAATGTTTCGTGTATATAATCATCGAAATTCATTTTTAATCATTTTCATTATCGACCCATCATCATCTTCATCATTGTAATCACCATTTTTGCTCGTTTTCATTATCTATTCTATCGTCATTTTCGTCGTCGTTATTATCATCACTATCATCATCTTCATCATCATCTTCTTCATCATCATCATTGTAATCATCACCATTATCAGCATTGTCACCACTACCATCAACATTGTGATCACCACCACCACCAGGCGACACTGGTGGCAATAAAAGAAGTCAACCATCCAATCGTCATAAACAAACCTCTGCTGCTGCAGATCAAAAAGGTGAGTTGTAATAACATCAGTTACGTTAATGGCATCAACATCAATGTCATCATATAAAACCATCACATCAACAACACAACAACAACAACAACAGCAAGCAGCAGCAACAACAACAACAACCTCACTCGACTGAACAAACCAACACACGAATGTTTGAATGAATTGAGTGAATTACATCAACAACAACAAAAACATCATCAATAACATCAACAACAACAACTGCAATAACAACAACAACAATATCAACAACAACAGTAACAACATCAACAACAACACAGATGAGAAATCTACAGAACGACCACATAGTTCGATTCATTGGAATCTGCATTGATGCACCCCATCAGAGCATCATTTATGAATATTGTCAGAAGGGCAGTTTACAAGTTGGTCTACGTTCATTTATTCATTCATTTATTTATTACATCATTTATTCATTTATTCATTAATTCATTAATTTATTCATTCGTTCGTTCGTTTGTTTGTTTGTTCGCTTGTTTATTCGTTCAGTTGTTTGTTATTTTATTGTTCTTTCATTAATTCTTTTTTCTTCTTTCTTTCATTCATTCGTTCATTCTTTATTTATTTATTTATTTATTATTTCATTCATCCATTTCTTTGTATTTTTTCCTTTCTTCTGTTTGTTCATTCGTTCATTCGTTCGTCTCTTCGTTCATCTGTTGGCTATTGCTGTTTTTGTTGCTGCTGAAAATGAAGATAATGGTGATGATGATGATAATGAGGAGGAGGAGGAGGATGAGGATGAAGAGGATGATGTTGTTACTTTAAAATTAAATGTTTGTTTATGATTTTCAATAAGTGGAGCTTATGCAAATGTTGTCACTTTTAAACAGCAAACTGGAAGTAATTTCAATCCCATACATTAGCATAGTCTTTCAGTTTGTGTTGATGATGACGATGATGATGATGACGAGGGAGATGATGATGATGATGATGACGATGACGACGACGACGATGATGATGATGATGATGATGATGATGATGAAGGAGACGACGATTCTACTCATTTTTCAGGATGTGTTGGAAAATGATCAGATAAAATTGGACCACATGTTTAAGTTCTCACTCATTCAAGACATCGTGAGAGTGAGTCGGATGATGATGATGATGATGATGGTGGTTGTGATGATGACGACTATGACAACGACGACGACGATGCAGCAGCTGCTGGTGATGACGACGATGATGATAGTAATGAAAACTACAACCAAAAACCAGGGAATGAATTACATACACAACAGCGAGCTGAGATCGCACGGAAATTTGAAGAGCTCGAACTGTCTGGTCGACAGCAGGTTCGTCCTGAAAATTACGGATTATGGCGCAAAGTGTCTACAGGAACGCGACGATCCGGACGACTCCCACGTTTTTTATAGATGTTCGAGTTCTTTGTCATCATTTAATTTTCATTATCATGTTTGGAGATGTTTGGGTTCTTCTATTTTTTTTACTTTTTTGGAGGTAAGGTCCTAAATGCCCTTTCGAAATAAACAATAACAATGATGACAATGACTAAGTCTTAATAATAATATTAATAATATGATTATTGTTGTTTGTATTGTTAAGTTCAGTTGTGTAATTGTAAAGTTTTACATGTAAGTACGTAAATGCTGAACAACGATAAAATATAGCACATGGGCTCGTTTATATCAACGCTGTTGTGTATGCCAATAAAGTTGCAAAGAAAAATAAATAAAATGATTGTGAAAAGTGAACTTAAATGAAATGACGTCACGATAAATTACACGCTTCAGCTAAATTATGGACCGCACCGGAGCTATTACGTCATCATTCGCCCCCGCTTGAAGGAACGCAAAAAGGTTGAGGATGACGATGACGACGATGATGATGATGATGACTATGAAGAAGATGATGATGAAGACGATGATGATGCAATATTTTTAACTCTATTTAATTGTCACTTAATTATCTTTGCAACAACAGATGATGAATAAAAAATGAAACTACCACAAAAATTATGAGTGGAATGTTTCTCTCTGACGTCATCTATGTTGTTTTTATCATCACCACCATCACCATCATCATCAACAACCACCACACCATCATCGTCATCACCCTCATTCTCAGGGGATGTATACAGTTTCTCCATCATCTGCCACGAGATTGTATATAGAAATGGGCCTTTCTGGGTCGATGGTCATAATTACGAACCAAGAGGTGCTTGCTGCTGCTGCTGCTGATGATGAGGATGGTGATGATGATCATTAAGATGATGACGATAATGATGATGATGATAACGATGTTGATGATGATGATCATTATGATGATGACGATAATGAGGATGATGATGATGATTATTAAGATGACGACGATGATGATGATGAGGACGATGAAGATTACTAAAATGATAATGATGATGATGACGACGATGATGATGAGAAAAATGATTGATAATGATGACCTTACTTATAAATCGATTTTAAAAACGAGATTGCATTTTCGGGGATTTATGGCTTCATTGATTCGTCTAGTTATCGTGATGATGACGATGATGATGATAATAATAATAATAATAAAAATAATAACAATAATAATAAATTATATTATTATTATCATAATCATCTTAATCATCATTAGCACAATCATAATCACTTTATTAGATGTTGTTTGTGTTTGAAGTTATAAATTATGACTATTATAACACGAACATTAATTCTATTGGTGATAATGATGAGATGATGATGATGACGATGATGACGACGATAATGGCTACGAAAATGACATTTCAAATTAACCGCCTTATAGATGATGACGTATATGTGGATGGATGGATGGATAGATGGTTAGTTGGAAAGATGAAAGAATGAATAGACGGAGAGAAAGATAAATAGATGAATGAATGAATGAATGAATGAATGGATGGATGGATGAATGGATGGATGGATGAATGAATGAATGAATGAATGAATGAATGAATGAATGAATGAATGAATGAATGAATGAATAAATGAATGAATGAATGAATGAATGAATGAATGAATGAATGAATGAATGAATGGATGGATGGATGAATGGATGGATGGATGAATGAATGAATGAATGAATGAATGAATGAATGAATGAATGAATGAATGAATGAATGAATGAATGAATGAATGAATGAATGAATGAATGAATGAATGAATGAATGAATGAATGAATGAATGAATGAATGAATGAATGAATAGATGGTTGAATAAATGAAAGAATGTTAAGTACGTACATTAAATTTTTAATAGATTTTTTGATGGCCTATGAGAAAAATACGTCATTGTTGCTCTTGTAGTTGATGATGACAATAATGATTTTGTTGTTGTTGTTGTTGATGATGATGATAATGATATTGTTGTCGTTGATGATGATAATGATGGAGATGAAGATTATGATGATGATGAGATTAACAAAAATAACACGATAATGTTAACAACAACGACGATGATTGATGATGATGATAGTAAGGATGATAATGACGACGACGACGAGGATGATGATGATGATGATGATGATGATGATGACGACGATGATGATGATGATGATAACAAAGACAACAAAACTACACTGATGACACACAAAGAAATCTACGAACGCGTCGTCAACAAGCAGCAGTCGCCACACTTCCGTCCGAGTATACTCAACAACGATGACTTCGCCTGCTACGGCGAGGACCTTGTGGCTCTCATGAAGAAGTGCTGGGCCGAAGATCCGAACGATAGATTCGATTTTAACTCGATAAAAACCGTTATTAAGAGAATTAACAAGTTTGTGGCTAGTTGTGGGTTGCTGAAAAGAGTGATTGATTGATGGTTGGTTAGATGGTTGGTTGGTTGGCAGGTTGGTTGGCTGGTTGGTTAGTTGGATGAATGGTTGGCTGGTTGGTTGGTTGGTTGGTTGGTTAGTTGGATGAATGGTTGGCTGGTTGGTTAGTTGGCAGGTTGGCTGGTTGGTTAGTTGAATGAATGTTTGGTTGGTCGGTTGCATGAATCTGTGGAAATAAACTGAATGATAATTAAATGAACCACAATTTTCTATGATAACGCCTATCATTTTTTCCTTCACTGATATTACCATATACTTTTTCATTCATCAATCATCAAATTTGTCCTTATCAGTTTTACTAGCAGAGCGTAGCGTACACCATTTCAAAGCACCACATTTCCCTCACATCACCTCACCACTACCACAAACTTCACTGCCTCAGAAGCTGCGATAATAGCGGCAACTTACTCGACAACCTGCTATCACGCATGGAGCAGTACGCAAACAATCTGGAGACGCTGGTTGAAGAAAGGACTGCTGATTATTTGGAACAGAAGAGGAAAGCAGAGGACCTCTTGTATATGATGTTACCAAGGTGAATAATGATGATGACCACTAAGATGATGACGAGTAAGATGATGACGAGTAAGACGATGATGATAATAATGAGTAAAATGACAACGAATAATTATATTGAATAATAATTATTATACAGTAGTTATAATAATTATAGTAATAATTATATTAATTACAAAAAATTAAAAAGAAAAAAAAGACGATGATGACGATGATGATAAAAATTTGAAAATTATTATAGCATGCAAAACATGTAATGTATATATATATATATATATATATATATAATATATATAATATATATATATATATATATATATATATATATATATATATATATAGGTCAGTTGCAATGCAGTTAATGAGGGGGCAATCAGTCGAAGCTGAAAAATTCGAAAGTGTGACCATCTACTTCAGTGATATTTGTGGATTCACTGCCCTGTCATCTGAAAGCACACCTATGCAGGTTGGAATGAGTCATCTTCATCACCATCAAACCATCATCATCACCATCACACCATCATCATCATTTCCATCAACATCACACCACCGTCATCTTTATCATCATCTTCATCGTCGTCGTCGTCATCATCTTCATTATATTCATCATCCCATCACGACCAACTGATCAGATAGTTGATCTGCTGAACGACTTGTATACAACGTTTGATCGCATTATTGATCAGTTTGACGTCTACAAAGTAATAACATTTTGTCATTCTTCCTTCATATATTTTTTCAATCTATGCAGTTAATAATATCCAACAAAAGTTTTGCTTTGAGTGACGTTTCGATTTCTATAATTCTGTCTTTCCTTAATGTTATTTACATTTTTTGGATCTGCTTCTCATTCAAACTCGACCAAATATATCGTAATGTATTTTATATTTGTTTGTTGTTTTCTGTAGACTTGCGTATTACCTTCTAGAACCTTCCTATCAAAGATATTTTCATAGCCAACCATCCGTCTCTCAGGTTGAGACGATAGGGGACGCCTACATGGTGGTCTCTGGTCTGCCCAAGCCGAACGGAACTGCACACGCACGTGAAATTTCAAGGATGGCTCTGAACTTGCTGACTGCCGTTACGTCATTCAAAATACGTCACAGGCCGAACGCGCAATTGAATTTGAGGATTGGTATCCATTCAGGTGAGGTGTGTGTGTGTGTGGAAGTGCAGAATTTCAATCATGGTTTTATCTTAATGAGAGTTACGTTAACAAAGAGGCTGTTGAATGAATATGATGAGGGATTACGTTCGAATGAAAGTTTTGTTTAAAAAAAAAATTTAACTCTTCAAAGTTCCTTCTGATACAACTTTATTGAAATTGCCATAAATCAATTAACGAAATATCTCTAAATAATCAACTGAACAATCAAATCAAACAAAAAACAATTCAAATGGCCGACCGACCAACAAATGACCCCTCTACAAAAGGGTCCGTATGTGCTGGTGTGGTGGGAATGAAGATGCCCAGGTACTGCCTGTTCGGTGATACTGTTAACACGGCTTCAAGAATGGAATCAAATGGATTACGTGAGTTTATTGCTGTTGTATTTCAGTAAATCAAACAATCATTCAATCATTCAACCCACCAACCAACCATATTCAATCATTCATTCAATCCACCAACCAATCATATTTATTCAATCATTCAATCAACCAACCAATCAATTACCAGCTCTGAAAATTCACGTGAGTCCGCAGACGAAGGAACATTTGGATGCCTACCAAACATTCGTCCTTGAACTTAGGGGCCCAGTCACTATGAAGGTCGTCTAATTTTTGACCTTCACTTATTGACATATTTATTTTTTGTTTATGAAACAGCGTTTTGTTCATTTTTTTAAATGACATTAAATTGAAAAAAATTTTTTTGATTTAATTACTACGTTGAATGATAAACCACAAAACATAGCATTATCATTAGACGTGATTTGCCTCAATCTCAACCATTCAGGGCAAAGGAGACATAGTCACGTGGTGGTTGCTAGGGGAAACTCAAGAGCATCAACCAATTGGAGTAGAGAGTTGAAAATGTCACTAGCTTTCTTCCTTTTGATTGGATGAAAGGGGTTGAGGGCGTTAAAAATTTAAAATTCCAGTATTAAAATATTCAGTTTTATTTGGTTTGATAGCAACGTGTGTACATATGAATAAATAATTTATTTTTCATAAACGAACTTTTAAAAATTTGAAATAAATACATGCACATAAGTAGTCAAACACTACTATAGTATCATTCGTGCTATTTTCGTAATTGCGATGACGTTAATAATAATACTATCAACTATACTAACTGTTAGTAATAGCTATCCAATTTCCTGCTTAGTATAAAGGAAGTTTTACTTTTACTACAACTAACACTCGCATTATTATTAAAAATAATAAAAATAGTGTTGTTATTATTATTAATTATAAACACATTCATATCATTCGATTTAATGCTTCAAAGCTGTTTCCAGCGATAGAGAGAAAGAGAAAAAGAGAGAGAGGAGAGGAGAGCGAGATGTGAAATAAAGGAACTACATTTGTAATTCGTAATTATTTATATTATATTTATTAACTATATGCAATACCATGCCCTACATTTAGATTACCAATACAAACTGAGTGTGGCGTTGTTATTTTTGCTTCTACTTATATAATTGATCATTTATTTTTGTTGTTTAAGAGTCAGTCATTTATAATACAAATGCAAGAGTTTATGTTTGTACGATGGTATATTATATGGAAGTGATATCGTCAAACCATTCCATGTCTATTTATAAATATTAATTTCTTTAAAGACTTGAATTGTTTGTCCAATTTGAATTCGCGTGAAAGTTGTTTTTTTTGCTGTTTCGTTACTTTGTCAAAAATTTTGTCAGAAATTCATTTGATTCATTTGATATTTTACAATAAATTTTTATTTCTAAAAATGTGGCTTCTTATATTGATATCTAAGAAAATTTGAAGTGTTAACGTGCTAACAAGAGCAATATGAGTATTGAAATTTTGAATAAGAACTGAAATAACAACCTGTATATCCATTACTTACACCCATGGATATCCATGCTTACACCATACAACTTACATCCGCATAAAAGCTAGGTTAGACAAACCCAAAATAAATGTAAAATAATTTAAAAAAATATTAAGTGTTCAGCAGAGCAATTAAAGGCAAGGCTCTTTACTTATTTATTGGAATCAAGCTCATAAACCTGTTTTACATATATTTATATTTTATGTTGTTTGTACCGTCCTAAGAATTTGAAATAATTAATTGTTATAAATATTTAGAGTATCAAGCATTTTAGATTATAGCATGAAGTACAATCTGTTCAAACCCATAAGACCATAGAATAAACATGCTAACAAATGGTCAAGATATAAATTAAATTTCTTACTTAAATTAACTTTTAAAATTTATGACCAGAGCGGCCTTGACTTTTGTAGAAAGTTACTGTAAAGCTGCATATCTATCTGGTCCTAAAAATCCGAATTTGACGCAAACAAACTTTTGACATTTCGTTTCGGTGTAATAAATTTGGGTTAAACCAAAGACCCGTACTTGTTGTAAGGTTTGCAGCAGTTTTTTTAAACTTAAAACAAAAATATTTTTTTTTACTGTTTGCAATTTTGCATGGTCGTTGATCTTGTTTTAAAAATTATTTTTTATAATATCCTTAACGCTCTGGAAAGATCTCCGGTTTTGCCTTAAATTCATTTTTTACCTAATTTCTTAATTTCTCTTCAAACTCTAGAAAAAATGATTCGCAATGTCTCAAAATTGACGGCCTTGAATTGCAAACACAGTGGTCCAATTTGCAAGTTAATTTTAGGAAAAGATGCATCTAATGATTTTACTAGTACGCAATGTAAGCAGTTTTCCACAAAGTTAGTTTCCGTCTAGAGAGAGCACAATTTCAATAATTCTATTGCCTCTGTTTTGTTTAATTTATGATTTTAATCTGTTTCTTACATTTATGATCATTATCTTTTCTTTATTTTTAACTTTATAAATAACTTTTTATTTGATTGGATATGTCATTAGTTTATTTAATTTAAAGAAATTCTTGGCATAGAAATTACAAAAAAGTACATATAATATTTTATAATTATAATATAATGTAGAAATAGCTTAAGAAATTGACTTAATTATAACATTCGAAGTATACCTGAATATGATGTCTGTATTGTTGGTACTGGTATTGTTGGAATGGCTACAGCCCAGGAACTGATCAAAAGATACCCATCACTAAAATTTATCAGTGTGGACAAGGAAAGTGTCATTGGTGAGGCAGTAGAATTTAATTTAATTAATTCAAACTTAATTAATTTAATTAATTCAAATTTCTTCCTGTAGCTTTATTTCAATTTTGTTCTTTGTTTAATTTTTCTGTTATTTTAATTTGTTTAAAAAATGTTTACTAACACAGTTAATCCCTTTTTTATATTATTATTTATGGAGTGATTCATTAACTACAATTGATTAGAGTTGCCACAAAATATTATTTGAAAACACATAAACAAATGGAGAATAAATAAGCTAAGAACTTTGTAAAACTAACAAAACAAAAATTTGTTTACACTACTAACCATTAGCTGCCCATCAGAGTGGGCACAACAGTGGGGTCATTCATGCTGGCATCTACTACACTCCTGGTTCTTTGAAGGCCAAGCTCTGCGTCGAAGGATTGAAGCTTTCATACAAATATCTCGATGCTAATAATATCCCTTATAGAAAGTGTGGCAAGGTGTGTGTGTGTGGGTGTGTGTGTAAATGTGTCGTTATTTTTTATTACAGCTTTGAGGTTTGCTATCATGGTTTGTTTGTATAAGTTTATTTCTTTGTTTAGATATATTTTCAAGGTGATTGATATGGTTGATAAAATTGGGATGGTATTTGGTTTTGAGACTATATAAATTCTATAAGAATGTTCTGTCACCATGTATAATTACATTTCATTGCTTATGTAATGTAAATGTCATTTATAATTTCACTAGTTATACACCCAACAAACACACACACACACATAATGACGAATGCACCAGCTCATTGTGGCAACAAATCCAGAGGAGGTTAAGAGGTTAGATGTTCTGCATGATCGAGGCATCAAAAATGAGGTCCCTGACCTCAAGGTAGTTGGTCCCGATGAGATTAAACAAATTGAACCAAACTGCGTGGTCGGTAACTGCTTACATTTTATTAGCCTGTTTATTTTGTTGTTTAAATTTGACCTTTAAAATAAGACTCCTTCATTAATCTGACACTGTTTTAATCTTAACACGACCCTACCTTGACCCATTTTCGCAGGGCCTCAAAGCCCTTCACTCTCCCCACACTGGCATTGTGGATTGGGGTTATGTGACGACCATTTACGGCAAGAACTTTGAGAAGAGTGGAGGCACCATCAAACTGAATTTCGAGGTCACGAACTTTGAGGAGGCCAAAGATAGCCCTGATTATCCTGTTCTCGTGACTGGACACAGCACTGTGAGTCTTCGACGATGGTGATGTGGTGATGGTAGATGATTACTTCAATTATATTGTTAATACATAAATGCCCTGCTATTTATGCGTTAATCAATGGTAGATGGTGTTCATATCTGGCAGAGCGTTGTAGGCTTGTCGTCATCAGTTCGAGCGAAGTACGTGATAACATGCGGAGGACTGTACGCAGACAAGTTAGCTCAGAAATCCGGTTGTGATCCCGTGCCCAAGATAGTCCCGTTCCGTGGGGAGTATTTGCTTTTGAAACCTGAAAAGAGGAATCTCGTTAATGGAAATATTTATCCTGTTGGTGATGGTTTTTGATGGTGTGTATGTGTGCTTTTGTTTGTGAGTCTGTTTTGTATTGTGTTTGAGTTCTTGTTAGAATTGTGCATTTTCATTTTCATGTGTGTTATATGTATTTTGTATTTGTGATGAATGAATCATAGGAATGGCTGCTGTGATACTTTGCGGTTTATCTTTCTGAAAAACGTATTCGTTGTTTGCTGAATAAGATTCATTTAACTTAAATAAAGTTAACAGGTTATGTTTGAATGACGTTTCAATTATTGATAAGTTAAACAAATGAGTTAACGTATGCCTGCTTTGTACGAATGAATGAACGGCTGGATGAATGAATGAATAAAATGAATGAATGAATGGATGAATTAACGAATGAATTAATTTTAATAGAAAGAACAAACTCACTTTACATTTGTTTATAAATTCTGATCAACTAATAAGTGTCCTGACCCTAAATTTCCGTTCCTTGGGGTGCACTTCACACCTCGCATCAACGGGGACGTCTGGCTAGGCCCGAATGCCGTGCTGGCTTTCAAGAGGGAGGGGTATAAGTTGCTGGATTTTAGTCCAACTGAATTTTTTGATGCTATCGCATTCTCGTTAGTTTGTTTTGTGTCTGTATGAAGTTTTTGTTGATGTTGTTGGTTTCATAGTTATGGATGTTGTTGAAGTTAAATCAGAATTAATTCAGTCCAAAGTCATATTTTTATTTGAAAACGTCACAACAACTGCAACAGTGGCCTCAGGAAGTTGGTCTTTTCAAATTTGAACTACGCATTTGGCGAGTTGTATCGTGGCGTGTATACAGCCGCTCAGGTCAAGGTGCTTCAGAGGTTTGTGCCATCACTGAGGGTCGAAGATGTCGTCAAGTTAGTTCGCTTTTATTGCTAGGAGTGTTGTAGTTATCAACAGTGTTGCTAGAGGTAGCGTTTATGGTCGAGACGGCAGGGGTGTCCCGTCTTGCGTCGTTTGTTGCTTCTTACTGCGCGCTCATTCAGCTCGAATGACGTCTGTCCAAAACTTAAAAACTAAGAACCATCCTAACACTCGTTCAAATGATCCATCTTATTATGATTTGAATTATTGATTTAGTAAAAAAAACCCAACCACGCATACATACAGACAGACAAACATTTACTATCACACACACAAACTCATCTAGAAATGAAATTTCACCCGCCAGAGGGCCATCAGGTGTTAGAGCCCAAGCATTGGACACGTCGGGCAAACTCGTGGACGACTTCGTGTTCGATAGTGGCACAGGAAGCATCGGAAGCCGCATGTTGCACGTCAGAAACGCACCATCGCCTGCCGCCACTTCGTCGCTTGCCATCGCTAAAGTCGTTGCTGATAAAGCTAAGGAAGTCTTCAAGCTGTGAAGCAGTTGACAGCTTTCTTAGTTGCTGCTGCTATGAGTTATTATTGTTTAGAGACGTGTTATCGGTTGGTTTTTTGGGTTTTGTTGATTGAATTTCAGAGTGCTCGAGATGATGACGAAAAAGATGAAGAAGAAAGTTTGAGGAATTGATTGATCAACTGATTGAATAATTTGTGAGTTAATTGATTGATGGATTCGCTAAACGAAGATTGATTGATTGATTAATCCATTGGTTAATTATTGATTGATTGACTGATTGTTTGGTGACTGGCTGATTGAAACGAGTTAACAATTAACATTAACACGATGCTTTTTTGTTTATGTTCATTAAATAGCTTTTTTTTATCTTAAAACATGTTTGTTAATTTATAAATCAATGTCCATTCATTGCAATGTATTTGTTAAATTATATTCTTAACTTAACCTTTTTTTTATTCGTCATTCATTCAATTTTTTTACGCGTTTTTTTAATTTGGAAGGTAGATACTTAACGGTTATAATTTTATTATTATTTGATGATAATAATAATAATTATTGTTATTATTGTCGTTAATTATGACGTCATCATAATAATGTTAATAATTAATATTAAAGTTCAAGTTATGAAATCTACCTATATATCTAACTGATCTTAACAAACGATCACTCATCACAATGCTGATGATGTGTTGTTGGCTTGTAGGATTTAGTACATGCCTATTTTGTCATCATCATAATTTGAATATTACAAATTAGTTGACTTATTAATTCTTTCTTTAATTATCTTCTATTTGTATATGATTTATTTTTATTCGAATTCGGTGTTATGATAATGTTATGGTTTTTCCCTATTTTTTGTTGTTTAGTTAATTATTTTCTCTGCAAATGTTTCATTCAATTTAATTCTGTAATTCTGAATAGTAGCTCCAGTTTCATATTTTGGTGTTTTTCCATTTTTACAGTAGAGTTTGCTCAGTTTTGCTTCGTTTTTTTTTGATGATTTTGAATCGAAAACGGGGTGGATTTATTTTGACAATATTAATTTTGTTATAAATCTGTCATTTTGATTGCAAAATTTTATCTATAAATTGAGTTTGTGTGTGCGTGCGTGCATGTGTGTGTGTGTGGGGGGGGGGGGGGTTAATAAAAAGAATATTGATTGAATGATAGTGTGATAATTGAATCGTTGATTATTTTTTCATGGTTATTTTTTCGAATTTTATTTTTTGGAAATTTTGAAATGGAAACATCCGGTTTTATGAAAAATATTTGTTGGAAAGATGCTGATGGTTGTACATTCATTCAATGTGCCACTGAATATGCGTGCGTACAATAATGATAAAACGGTACAAAGTTTTTATTTTGACTTATTTATTCAAAAATTAATAATTAAAAATATATTAGGTTTTAAAAAATATTAATAAACTTCAAGATCGATATTTACGAATTGACAGACATTATCTGGCAGAATAACAAAAATTATTAAAAGATTGGCCACCTAAACTGATTAATAAATCGAAAATCCATAAACGAGGGTGGGCAAACTTTTTGCTGTGAGGGCCGCATTGAGAACTATTTTACCTTTAAAAGGCCGAATATGTACTTAAATAGCAAATTTTTATTTAAGATTTTTCGGTCATAATGTTTGGCTGACGACTTTTTTGGGGGGGAACAAGCGGGCCGCATAAAATAGCTTAGAATAGCTTCACGGCTAGTTTGCCCAGCCCTGGTAACTGATAAACCAACGAACCGATTCAAAGCTATAACAATAGAAAATTCCGGTTAAGATCGCGTGTCTAGAATTACTTAGAATGTCCAACATTACCTAAAATTATCTAGAACTACCTAGAAATATCTAGAATTGCCTGGAACTATCTAGAATAATTTAGAATTATCTAGAATTACGATTAACAAAATCATCAGATAGTAACTCTCCCTACTTTAGCTTGCCTATTAGTGCTTTATCTTTACCCGAATAGAAGCTTATGCAAGAATTTCATATAATGTATTCTTTTTTAATTGGTCATACAGGTAAATCGTGACATCTTTCCACACATACATACACACATACATAAACACACACATACATACATACACACACAAACATACATACACACAAACATACATACATATACAAACAAACAGACAGCCAGATATTGTTTCGCATTGTATAACTGCGTAAAATTTAATTTTAACACTGCTCACATGTGAGTTTGTTGTTTTATTATTATTAATCTTCTTTTGGTTTTATCTATTATTATTGAGTTGTTTTGGTGTTGTTCTTGTTATTATTATTATTATTACAGTATAATGTTAGCAATGATAGAAAAGATATATAAAATCTTTGTTTGCGTTATAAAATAATATATAAACACACACACACAAACACACAAACAAACATAGAGATACACGTACGTACACACATTCGTTTATATATATACATACGACACATTATAGGCTTATGTTTTATTGCTTGGAATCCACTAAACACTAATCTATCATACCGTGCGTGATACCCAAGCTATATATTTCTTTTTCGAATGAGATTAGAAAATTTCTTTGATTAAACATTTTTTAACTAAATCTCATGAAATATTTTATTAATTTTCTAAATTTTAAGCCTGCAAATTCTTCGGCGTCAAACACTGGAGTTACCATTTTGGTGAATCAAGATTACAACTACTACTGCTGCTACTACTAATAATACTACAACTACTACTGCTGCTACTACTACTAATATTACAATTACTACTGCTGCAAACGCTACTACTATCGCTACTTCTGCTGCTGCTACTACTACTATAACAACTACTACTACTATTAATACTGCTACTACTACTACTAATACTGCTGCGGCTATTTTTACCGCACATACTATTTCAAGTAAAGCAACAAAAACAACGATAGAGATTATGAACGTACCAAAGTCTTCAGCTCTTCCAACTTCGACAACCACATTGCCATCATTATCAACACTCTGTACAACATATCTCTGCAACAACAACAACAACAACAACAATGAAAACAATAATAACAACAATAATAGTATTAATAATAATAACAACATCAACTCCAACAACATAAGGTTAGTTGATTTCAGAGAGATGTTTAAAACTTCGTTGGAGCTGCTCTTCAGCACAAGCCAAAAAAATATGTTTGACGAAGTTTATCCTGATAAGGATGATTGTAGTTGCAACAACACTAACAACAATAACAGTAATAATAATAATAAATTTTATTTTTATGATGGCTATTTTAGTTTATTTAATGGAATGAAGTCATCCAACTTACTCCAGTCAGATGTAAAAAATTCTGCTTCATCCTCACCACCATTATCGTCATCTTTTTCATCATCATCTTCTTCTTCATCATCATCTTCTTCATCATCATCTTCTTTTTTTCAATCACCTTCTTTTCCATTTTCTTCATCCTCATCGCCATCTTTATCGACCATAGCAAAATGCAAAAAGTTCAACAGAGAGTGTATAATAAACATTGACTGGTCGGTTGTTAGTGACCAGTTTTGCACCACTCCCAACAACAACAACAATAATAATAGTAATAATTATAGCAACAAGTTCTCAATATATCAGTTTTGTCCTCGACCTCCAACAACAACAGCAACGAAATTTGAACCAACAACAACAACAAACTCAGTGTCATCAAAAGAAATAAACATTCCGGCAGCAACATCTTTAAGCCGTCACACTACCACCACCATCAACAACAACCACAACACTAATAACATTAACAACAACAACAGCATGACAACAACTACTACAGACAACATCCTCGTCAACAACAACAACACTAATAACAACAACATGACAACAACTACTACAAACAACATCCACATCAACAACAACATTGCCGTAACATCGGCAGAAGGCTACAACAACACACCAAAGACAGTCATGAACCTATCAAACAACGCTAGCAACTATAACTTGATTCCTCTAGTAACAATTCCGATCGTTCTTGCTCTTGTTGCAACCGTTGTTCTTGTTGTCTGTTGTTGCAGGTAGATTTAGTGACACACACGCACACGCACTACATACACACAAACTACATACATACACACACACACACACACACACACACACACACACACACACACACACACACACACACACACATACTTTAATTTGCTTTTACTTTATAGTTTCACTAAACCAACGGAATCTGAATCTATTAACGCAATTTATTAAGAATATCCATTTACAAAATTATGAAAACATTCAATAAATGAAAAAATAAATGTGCGTGTGTTTGGTAGGTGTTTGTTTGTGTGACTGTGTGTGACTGTTGTGTGTTTTTTTGAAAATTAACATTTAGAAATGTAGTTAATAATAATATTTTTTAATGCAGAAAATCCAGATTAAACAAGGTATGTATTGGCGATTATTTGATATAATTATTTCTCTTTCTCTCTCTCTCTCTCTCTCTCTCTCTCTCTCTCTCTCTCTCTCTCTTTCTTTATTTCTTTATTCTACCTTCTTCTTCTCTATGAAAACATAATTAGCCCAAATGCTCAAAAATAATTATAAACAACCAAGATAATATTATAACGCTGGCAAAGTTAACACCCACAGGTCAAATCCCGTGACAGGCTACGTTCAAAGGGGTCCAACGCATCCAACTTAACAGCCGTCACTTCTCTGGCGGACACACCGGGCCCTACCCCCATGACACCCAGCGAACTTTTCGGTAATAAAACTGGCACGACTCTGGCTTCTAACGAGTTGTTTAACAGTTCGAATGGGGCTAGAAAACACCGACACGTCGGTTCAATTGGCGACTCAAATAACGATAGAACGACGATTGTTCTGGATGGAAACAACCATAATACTGACTCTAATTATAATAATAATAATGATAATAATAATAATAATAATGCTGATGATGGCGTCTTCTATGATGATGTCGATGGTTTATACGATGATAATAATATTCGTAATAAAGATAATAACAATGGCGGTAATGGCAATATGATTTTAGAGATTAAAACCATGTTGGATACTGTCATAGGTCTGTTCGATAGCCAGTTGGTTGTTGAGAGTACAGAAGCTTGAGTTTAATTGCAAACTGAATCATTTCTTCGTTCGTCCTTTCATTCATTCATTCGTTTATACATTCATTTATTTGTTGTCTCTTCAATTCTTTCGTTCGTTCGTTCACTCATTTATTTATATTTTTTGTATGGCATTTCATTAAATGGTTTCACGTAGATCTATTATTTCCTAACTTGAGTAATTTGTTGAGCATTTTTTATTCTTTTAAAAAAGGATTTAATACAAAATATAATACATTTAATAAAGGATTTTATACGCATACAATTTAAAGACATGAATGAACTTACACCAATTGTGCTCACGCATCTATTAAACATATCAGGCATTCTATACGTTGTACTGTGTGGATTAAATAGGCATTATTATTATTATTTGTTTATA
>NW_008705295.1:308721-331221 GCF_000326865.2 Helobdella robusta | reverse complement strand
TGGGATGATTTTTATACTGTTGTGATGTTGTTGTTGTTTTTGTTAATGCTATTATAATGCCTATGTTGTTGTTATGGTGATTTTGTTGTTGTGATGATGTTTATACTGTGTTTATACTGATGACGTCCATGTGACGTCATTAAGTTATGCAATGTCTCTAATGTTATGTTTGTTTTTGTTAATAATTTCTTTTGATTTGGTTTTGCACTGAAATGGCTTAGAGCTAAGATTTTGATTGCTATTCATCACATATTTGTTGACGTATTATTGCAGTTACAAAGCGGAAGTAAAATGCAGTAGTATTAGTATTAGTAGTAGTAGTAATAGTAGTAGTAGTAGTAGTAGTAGTAGTAGTAGTAGTATTAGTAGTAGTAGTAAAAGCAACAGCATCAGCAGCAGTGGTAGCAGTAGCTTGTATGAATATTTGTATATCTAAAGACAGTTTCAATCAATTCAATACGAACTTATTTGGTTGTGTGCATGATGTGTGAATTTATAATAGTAATAGTATCATTTTACTTGAACATGCAATCTTCTAACGATATGTGCATGCGTGTCTTGTATGTCTGTGTGTGTGTGTGTTTGTGTTTGTGTGTCTGTGCGTGTGTACAAAATTAATATATGTTCGTTAATTAATTAACATGTGCGTGTTAATTTTTGTGTACGTGTTTGTTTGTATGCGTGTGTGCGCGCACTTGTATGTTTCGATGATAGCACGCCATCGTAACCATCTTTGAAAGTTAAATGAAAATGAATAAATTTTTTTAGGTAAAATGAACAAATCAATGCAAATAAACACACAAACATCACATCCACGTACACATTACAAACACGCATACGCACGCACACGCGCACACACACGCAGGCAGGTAGAACAATATTTCTTAATTAATAAAATCATTATTCGACTCAAATCATCAGCCAACCATTGCCTCGAGTTATCGTATTATAAGATCCTTTTAATGCTGCTAGGAAATAAAAGTTGATGGGATGTAATAATTAAAATTAAGTTTAATGTTTGTGTGCTTGAATGTTTGTGCGATGACTGTATGTGTGTGTATTTGTATTTCCATGTGTGTTTGTATGTGATTGTATTGTTTGTATGTGTATGTCTGTCTATGTTTTTGTGTGTTTGTGTGTTTTGCATGTCAGTCACGGTGTTTGTTTTTCATGTCTGTGTGTGTGTGTTTGACATTGTGTTTGAGAGGAAGATGATTTGTTTGATGAAGCGGTATTTGAACTTTGAACTTTGGAATGATGTGTTAATGAAAAGTTTGACCACAATGCAATTCATCTTGAGTAGAAAACGATTGGATTAAAATTGCATAAATTTAAGTTTAATTAATAAATAAATTAGTTCTCTTGTATATAATTGCGCTGATTATTGATAAGTTCATTTTACTCATTCATTCGTTCATTCATTCGTTCATTCACTCAATCATGTATTCATTCATTCATTTTGATCATCAAATTTTTTACAATTGGTCACACATCGATACGAAAATTATGCTTATGATAATCAAATTTTTTACAATCATTTTTTACTGTCCTTTAGTCATCTTTACGACATCTTAAATTTTGTCGTGAATCAACAACACCTACACACACTTACACTCGCACTCACTCGCACACAGACACGCACACACACACACGCACGCAAAACAGAACCAAAGGTTAGGAACAACTTCAAAACAACTTTCCAGCCAGCCAGTAAAACAATACAACAACATAGCAACACAACACCGGCCACCATACTAAAAGGTACTCTTAAACATGGGATTTAACTATTTACATAACCTTACGCACTCTATATTTAACTCAACTCATCTTAATCAATACTGTATATATATATATATATAATATATATATATATATATATGTGTGTGTGTGTATGTGTGTGTGTAATACGTTTAACATATACATATATCTATACATTATACACATACATATATATATATATATTGCTCAAATGCAATATTTATATATACATATATTTTTCATTGCTCATCATATAAGAGTGTGAATATATGGTTTACTTATTTATGATGTTCAATATAGCCTAAACATGTATATGTGTGTGTTTATATATATATATATATATATATATATATATATACCATCATTGTGTTTTGTGTAAATTGAGTATTATACTTTACAACATGTATGTTTGTATATGTTTGTATATGGATATATATGTATATACTATCATTGTCTTATGTGTTCATTGACCATTATACGTTAAAACATGTATGTATGTATGTATGTATGTATGTATGTATGTATGTATGTATGTATGTATGTATGTATGTATGTATGTATGTATGTAGATGGGTTGTAAACCTGTTTATATAGAGCTAAATGTATATAAGACATTTGAGTAGTGGCACAAGAACATTAAGAGCGGAGTGCACTTTTAAACGTCTTCTCTCAAATGTGTATATTTGCTCTTGTATAATGGAGATTTATTTTTCGTACTTTATTTCTCTGAATTAGATTAATTCGTGAATGCGATTTTGCTGTTTGCGTGTGATAATTTAATAACATTTTGGTATAATTAGTTTTTGGATAAAAATCTTTCCTAATTTTATTGCTCTTGGTAGCATTTTAATTTCATTTTTTAATTTTATTAAAAAATATTAATTAATTATTAAATTAAAATTAAACATGCCTCCTGGAATTAGCAAAACGAGTAGTGAATTAGTACGTGAGAAGGTTCTCAGCAATTTATCAAATGCTGGGATCCATATTAAATCTAGCATGCTCACAGATTTTAGGGAAAGAAATAAGATAAAGAAGTTCCTATCTCCAGTCCATAGCAAAGATAAAAAAGAAAAGGTTAGTTTGTTTCTTTATGACTTTATGTCTATGAATTTTTGTAATTATATTATTTATTTTGTAATTTTTTGTAAATAATTTTGCCTCTTTGTTTAATACATATGTCATTGCTTATGTAATATATATTTTATATATTTATTCAATTTTCAATTGCATCACAAAATATTACTTTCAGATATCCTTTTTAAATAATTTAAATAATTTTTTTTTTGGTGATTAATCATTCACCATTTATGCATACATTCATGCATATGTATTGCAGAAATAAATTTGATTTGATGATGACAACCTCAAACAAATCATCCACTAATATAATATCTAATATTCTAATATATATGACATCTGTTGTTCATTAACAACCCACACACACAAACACAATAACTGTTTGATTGAAGTCAAAATCATAATTATCTCCACTCAATCTTTCAATTCATCCATCCATCTATTGATCACTTCCATTATTAATTACTTTCTAACTTTTTTGTATACTGGTAGATAAGTGGCACCCAGCTCATTGCATCTACTTATATTTAATTAGTTTTTTTATTAGTGTATAATATATATATATATATATATATATATATATATATAGAGAGAGAGAGAGAGAGAGAGAGAGAGATACCTTGTATTTTATATGAAAATATATACATACACATATACAAAAGAAAATTCATATAACTTTACATATTTGGATATGGTAATATGTTTTATTGATTTGTTTATCTTTGTGTTTAAGTAAAATACAAATAAGCATCTATATTTATACATTTTTTATGTACATGTTTGTTTGTTTGTATGTATATGTTTATGTTTGTGTGTATGTGTGTTTATACTAATTTGCACATATATTGACAGGTGTTTTTGAATGTTCACACATTTTTATATATAGCATTCTAGGCAGGCATACACTCAATTAGATAGAAATACAGATAAAAAATTATACATAATAGAACATATATGCATAAATTCACACATACATATCTGGAGATAGGCATGTTTGTGCATTATGTATATGTGTGTATGTATGCATGTTTGTATGAATGAATGAACATATGAATTTATGTATTTGTGGGTATGTTTATATATGTGTGTAGACTTGTATGTATGTGTGAATGCATGCACACATAGATAATGTGATATAGGCAGCATAAATATAGTTGGAATTATGTGGCACTTTGTTGATTGATAGAACAGTAGATAGATTAAAGGTAGAGATAATGAAAGAATGGATGATATATCTAATATGATGTGTGATATATATTTTTGATAATGTCATCATGTCTGTACTCCCCATTTTTCTGTGGATGTTTTGTCCTGATTTTGGATGTATATGTGTGTGCGTGTGTGTGTGTGCAAATTGCTAGTAAGTTTTTAAAGTATTTCTTTATTGTCATATTTATAGGCATTTAAAAATATAAGAATCAATCATTTATATGGTTGTGTGGCTTACATGCATGTATGCATGTATAATAAATACACATGGAGGGTTGCACACACCCAAGAACACAACATCTCAGATGATGTGTTAGCACAGACATTCTGAACAACTGACATTCATGGGTTTTGCTAGAATTCTGTTCCCTTTGTGTGTGTGTGTGTTTGTCTGTGTGTGTGCGCGTGTTTGTGTGTCTGTGTTCATGAATAGGTAATAATATCTTTGACTTAACATGAAACAAACAAGACAAACGCACATACAGTGCACGTACATACACACACACACATATATGCACTTAGGTATTGGATAATTCACACACTCTCACGCGTTCATACACGCACAGGCATTATGCAAATGTGAATGTGTACTAAAATATCTACATGCCGTATTTTGTATATCTTCTTAGATGTTATACAAATACATGCCCATACATTCATTCCAACAAAATTACAAACACACTTCACATACATATACCTGTTCATACACAACAAACATGCACATTCTATGTATAAACAGTATTTTCTTACACGCACGTAACCTGCTTCTACACGTACACACGCACACGTAAATTTGTGCGCGAATGTTGTTTGTATTACAGCAGATATCTGTTGCTTAATTACCTGGGTTGTTGTGTTGCTTGTGGTGTGTGGATCTGTTCTTACTACTGGCATTTTTGTTTGTTTGTTTGTTGCTTTGTTTGTTTGTTGCTTTTTTTATGTTTCTATAATTTGCTGTCTACGCATCTTTATTTTATGTGTTTTATGAATGTTTCATTTCGTTTGTTTGGTTCATTTTTTCATTTTCTACACTGACTTGTTTAAGACAACCAGAACAACAACTACTCTACCAACAAGTTCAACCCATTTTTGTAACCACAACAACAACAACGTTAACAACAACAACTAATCCAGACAACAATTGCATATATCTGCATGTATATCTGCTCAAACTAATTCCACGTTTTCAATTTCCTTCACTTCACAAGACTTATGCATGTGTGTGTGTGTGTGAATATATGTGTGTGTAGTGTGCGTGCGTGTGTTTATGTATGTGTGTGGTGTGTGTGAATGTATGTGTATGTGTGCGCGCGTGTATTCTGCATTGGCTTTTCTTGTTCTTCCAGTTGTAATATGCATAATGAGGAAGTGAATTCTTTCTTACCAATGGCTTTGTGTTTATGTATGTGCGTGTGTGTGTGTGTGTACGTGTATGTGTGTTCGTGTATATATTATGCATTAGTTTGTGTGTACATATGCGCGTGTTTGTCGGTAATCATCCTGTTTGCTATTATCTTCATCAATGCTCTTATCACATTTTTCATTTTAATCATTTATTTAATCATTGTTATCGCCGCTGTTATATCATATTTTATCATTTCATCTTAATCATCACCATCATCATCGTCGTCGTCGTCATCATAACTAGGAGCACACTAATTAAACTCTCATGTGTATAAATTAATGCACACATGAATGCTCAAACACAACATTTCTATGGGATAGCGAGGAAAACATACAAAATAATGCATTTTTGCGTTGTGGTGGGCATTTTGCTCTGGTGCATGCATGCATGCATGCACCTACGAGTATGTGGTAGTGTGTATGTGTGTTTGCTTGTATTTTTTCATATCATTTTGCTTATATTTGTAGAAAATATGTGAATATGTATGTGTGTTGTATATACTGATATGTGTGTGAAAGTTTTGTTGTTTTTGCTATTGATGACGACGACGACGATGGTTGTGTCATGTGGCTGCAGTTTACATTACGAATTTTTATTGTCACTTGATAACGCAAACGGGTTTTCATTAGCAATAAAACTCCAGGAATGAGAAATTTGGTGAGGAGGATCCTGATGATGATGGCTATAGTGGTGATGATGATGAAGCTGATGATGATGATGATTATTGTGACTTGAGCAATGACTACAAATACTCACGCACATACAATCAAAAACACATGCACACGAACACACACACGATATATACACATCAATATTCAACACACACACACATATGCCCGCACCATCCTCTGTGTGTGTGTGTGTGTGTGTGTATTAATAGAACTCTCTAAAAAATTTCTAATAGCCCAACACATTAACATTACCTTCATCAAAAGGTTTTTTGTGATGTTAATGGCCACATGTAGATTTCTTTTGCTCCAGTGGATATATTTATTTATACGCTTGCTTATTTGTATAGATGGATGGTTGGCTGGCTGACTGACTGACTGGCTTATTGATTTGTTGTTTTTTTAATGGTTTGTAATCGTTTTGAGCTAATCCCTAGCGCCAGTCTTAATTGCCACTATTGCCTTCTTCTTGCATGTGGTAGATTTTCTTTGATCTCAAGATGTTGCCCCCCCTTCTCTCTCTCTCTCTCTCTCTCTCTTTTTCAATCTCTCTTTTTGATCTTTCCTTCTCTCTGTTACGTTGGGTTTTCTTCCTTAGTCTTTTCCTATTTCTCATCTCTTTCTCTCTCTCTCCCTCTCTCTCTCTCTCTTTCTTTCTCTCTCGTCATGTTTTTTACAGTACTCACATTACTTTATAATGTTCAAGTTATGTTAACATATGCAAAATACCCACATGCATACAACATTTGTACATATAACCGCATACGCGAACACAGGCGTACAGGCACACATGCATACATACACACATGCACACTAATACATACACATACATACTAATACGCACACTCACACATACACACACTCGTACGCGCGCACACATACATATTCAGCACATCAGAGAACTTGTTTTAATGTTTGATCAGTCAGGTGTGAAGGATGTTGGTTGACGTCATTATCTCACTTTTTCCTCATTTATCTTCCGTTCAGTTCTGTTCAGTCGTTTATTTTTTTCTAATTCAAGAATCATGTCTTAATTTAAGTTAGAATTGTCACAAATATTTGCATTTTTTACAATATTTTGTCGATATTTTTTGCATTGTACTAAAAGAACAAATTGAAAACTTCAATCCGTAATTTACTTTCTACTGAAATACTCATTTCAAACACGAAACAGCAGCGTGCTTCGAAGTACTCACCCACTTTCTGTCCACGAACACCACAGATGCCTTTGAGAAGAAGGCTTACGATGAACAACAACACCATTTTTGGAGTGCAACTTGCCAGGGTGCCTATGGTCCATCTGAATGATGAAGAGATGATTGGCGATGTTCCGAGGTTTGTATTTGTTTGTTTGTTTGTGCGTGTTTGTTTGTGTGTGTGTGTATGTGTGTATTGTGGTTATGTGTGTGTGTGTTGTTTTTATTTCCTTTTCCCAGCATCTTATAAAACTATTTGGTATTTTAAAATACAGATTTCTGTATGAAGCATTCAACATCTTATCAAATCATCTGGATGTTAAGGGTTTGTTCAGGAAGTCTGGATCTATCACTAGACTGAGAGAGTTGCAGGTTTGTCGGTTGACTGATTGATTTGTTGATCGGTTTTATGATTGATTGGTTGATTGCTTTGATTTTTTAGTTCGCAGATAAGTTTTTTAATTGGTTGAACGTTTGATCTAACTGCCAAGAAGGGCATAGATAGGATGAAAGTTGAAATGTTTGATTGATTGATTTATGTTAGCAAGCAATATTTTTCTAGTTTGATGATTAACTGGAATGTTGTAGTTGCTGTTGTTTGTTCGTCTGATAGATCATTTTTCTTTGTCCAATTGTTTTTTGATCATTGTTGGAGTTCACTGTGTGACTGACTGACTGACTGACTGGCTGAATGGCTAGATGATTGATTGATTTTTTCAGTCACGATTACTGCATACATATTTCATATATTGTTATAGTGTTCCATTTATGTGTACGTGTTTGTGCGTGTGTGTGTGTGGTGTGTGTGTGTTCATTTAGATATAATTAAGATAGTATATACCCTTTGCTATTTATTCAGTGTATATTAAATTGTAAGAGTGTAAGCAAGCAAGCCAGTGTCACAGAAATGTCATGGGCATGTTTTATTGGCTCGTTTGACGGATTTATGAGCCATGTTTGAATTTATGAAGTTGTCTGGAAATTTGCAGAATCTGTTATTCTGTTGTTTTAGCTGCGTGTTGTTATTGGTTTTATGGTTTTATTTGTCCCTATCATTATTATTATTGTTAATATTATGTTCTGATTGTTGTTAGTTTTTGTTATTGTTGTCAGTGCGTTTATGGCGGGATTTCTCGGTTGCATGTTTATTTCAAAAGGCTGTGTTTGTTTCTGCGTGTGTTTGTGTGTGTGCGCGCGTGTTTGTGTGTGCAGTCTAATTAATGTGTCCATACGAATGTGTGAATTGATGTTTGCTGCCTGGCACAATTGAACAGTTTGAAATGCTAATTATACATGATGTATTTTTGTAATATGTTGAAGGTCTTGTTACGTATTAATGAAGATGTCACCAAATTTGTCCTACAAATAGTACCGATGTAGTTAATGAGACTAATATAGGTACCCAAATGTACCCTAACACAAACCCACAATCACGCACACTCTCTCTCAAACAAAGGCACTAACATGCACGTACACACAGACAAACACACGCACACATTCTCACGTTTCACATCTTTATCAGTCATTAATTGCCAAGTTGAACGCTCAGTTTAGCTAGATAAGCCCATTCATTCATTCGTTCCTTTCTCATTCATTCATCTGGTTGACACACAGAAACGTACACACATTCACACAAACACTTTTATACATATGCACGTACGTTGTACATATAGTGTGCTTTTTGTGTGCACTTATTGACATATGTATGCGTAATTAAGTAGGTGTTCAAATAGATAAAGGTTTTAGGCAATGAAGTGAGGCACCTATCTTTATGTAATACATATACTTATTCGTCTTTATCTACTTATTTGTTTGTCTGTCTGTCTGTCTGTTCGTCTGTCTGTCTATCTATCTATCTTTATCTGCCTATCTATCTGTCTGTCTGTTTGTCTATCCATCTATCTAGCTTATTTTTGCATTTGTGGATAAGTTTAATACGGTAGAGTGTATAGAAACACACGCACAAGTACACACACACGCACGCACACATCCACATATAAAATAAATACATATATTAAGAGAACGCCCATACATCAATGTCAGTGCTGGAGAGATTTGAAAATTAACATCTCTGAATATAATGCTGTTTGTCGATGGGTCTGTTGTTGTTGTTGCTGTTGTTGTTGTTGCTGTTGTTGTTGCTGTTGTTGTTGATGTGATGTCGTTGATGATGATGTTGTTGATGATGATATTGATGATGATGGTGATGGTGATGTTGTTGGTGTCGTGGTTGTTATTGTAATTTGGTTGTTGTTGCTTGGTGGTGAATAGTAGTTAGAAGAAAGCAAGCAATATTGATATAGGTGGTCTTATTCTGATTATTTGTATAAATTTGGTAACGCATACACAAATACACAATTAGGTATTTGTATATAACGTTGTATATGCGTTAGAAATGAAGTATTGAATGGATGTATGAATGTTTGAATGGGCGTGAAAAGAATGAACGAAGAGGGAATGAATGATAAAAAACTGCTTTGGTGTCATAGGTTAACATTTTATGATGTTGTTGTTACTTAGTTGGGTTGCTGTTGTTGGGGTGGTGATGTTTTTTGTGCAGTTGTTGTTTTTGCTGACGTTGTATCATTGTTTATTTGTGATATTGTTGCCGACGATGACGTCATCATAAATTATTAGGATGATTGTGCTATTGCCGCAAAATATTTGAACAATCTAATGAATTTTCTCCATGTAGGATGAAATCGAAAAGACGGGACACATCCGGTTTTCATCGTCATCGACTTCCTCGTCGTCATCATCACCGTCCTCATCACTGACGTCAGCAAAAACATCGACAACAACAATGTTGACAACAATGTTGACAACAAATGACGTCATCGATCTCTCTTGCCTGGTCAAGCAGTTCTTCAGACAACTTCCAGAGCCATTGATAACATTCAAAGTGTACAATCTGCTAGTCAGCTGCTGGGAAAAAATCAACAACAACAACAACATCAACGATGATAATAATAATGGGAACAGTGGTGTTGATGATAAAAATAATAATAATAATAATAGTAATAACAATAATAATAATAATAATAAGTTATCCTCGAAATCCATACTTCACGTTCTGTTACTTCTTCCTCCCGTCAATCTATCCACACTGAAATTGTTATCAATATTTCTACACAAAGTATCCCAACAGAGCTGCACCAACAAAATGGATTCATCAAACCTGGCCGTCTGTTTCGCTCCATCTATCCTCAAATCTGAACCCCTACCAAGAAAAAGTTTTTGCACTCTTGGAGATTTCAGTGGCGGCCACAGCAACCACCATCATCTGCAGCAATCACAAAAAGCGTTCTTGACAGAGTCCAACAACAGAACTACTTTGAAAAGTGAAGTTGCGATAGTCGAGTTTTTGTTGAAGCACTGGCAGGATATTGGAAATGTTGAGGAGGTTTTTCTGTCGACATCACCACCATCAACATCGTCAACCAATCAAATTGTTCCCAGTAAATTATCCCCCCTATCGTCGAGAAGCAACTTCTCATGCCACACGAACTCAACCACACTTTCGACGTCGACTGCACTTAGCACGAGCAAGAAGTTTGTTAAGAATAAAAACTGCAACAATTTCAGCACTCCTAGCAACAAATACTTATCGAAAGTGAACAGGAGAGCCGTTGATTTCAATCTGACACAAATTGGTAACTGCAGCGTATTTACATTTAAGTAGTGTAGTATTCATCGTACAGTTTAATAAGTGTTCCCAATACTTAGTGCTGGGTTATTTTAAAAATTTCATTACAAACCAAACAAGTATGCAACTAATTCAAAAATTGTTTTTATACTGCTACTTATACTAATACCAATCTAGACGACGACGAAAGGCTCAACTACACAACTACAACGGCCAGAGATGAACTATCCACCACCACCACAACAGCCACAGAAGCAACTTCATCAGCAGCAGGAGTAGAGCACTTGAATGTAACAACACCTGCAATAAGCATCAGTGACATGAAGAAGATGAAGAAGAAGAGGAAGATGCTGCAAGATTACAATAATGTTTCTACTCTCGCTTGCAAGTAAGTCACTCTTATCTATCTTCTCAGCTCTACCTTTAAATTTTTATGTAATTTTTTGGGGTTTTTGTTTGTACCAACGTAACTTATGATGATATGAATATGGTGGTTAATAAATTTGTTTATACTCAATGCATAAAGCTATGATTAACTTTGAAAATTTTTCAATTTTCACCAGAAAAAAGAAATTTTTGAGCATGTTTATGAGCGAGAAAAAGAAAAAATCAAAGAGCATGACCACTCGATCGCCATCGTCATCATTGCCGCCACCACCACCATCATCACCACCATCGTCGTCATCATCAACACCGCCACTACCGTTGAGACATCTTTCAACCACTCTTCCTCATCATCTCCATCTCGATAGTACGGCTGTTGCTGCTGCTGCTGCTGCTTTGGATATGTTAGCTGAATTTTGAGTTTTTGAATGAATGTGTGTAAATGAATGATTAAAAGAATGAATAGATGAATGAATTAAATAATTAAATTAGCTCATTAATTAATATTTTGCACAAATTTTAAAATATTAAACAAATATTACCGTTAATTTTAATTTTTGTCCTTTTTTTCTCCCCAGAAATCAAACGACAGTCACAAAGTCAAGCAAGAAGAACGTGAAGAATTTCTTCAACATGATCAGAGGCATCAAAAAGTCGTCTGAGGTTAGATTGAATTGAAACAACTATCTGAAACTTACAAATTTTTTATCACTCCTTCTCAGTTATTAAATTACAATCACATTTCTATGCAACACACAATGACTTTCTCTATGTTAAACAAGATCGTTTTGACAGTAAGGAATTTCCAATAATGATATTCAATATTTTATACAGCAGCGGGCGTCGTCGCCATCCGAGACACTGCCCAATAAATCAGTAATAACGATGTCGCTGAAGAAGTCGAAAGCAGCCAACAAGAGTCACAGCATTATTGAGAATAACTTGAAAGAAAACGTCGACCCGAATGTCACCACACGTACTACCAAACTCCACCACCACAACAACAACAACACTTCGTTCTTCAACAGTACTTTCTTCAACAAGACATTCAACAAAACCCAGCCACACAACACAACAGCGGCACACAACAAATCATCGTTCGATGGATTCAGTATATTTAGCAGAAGCTTCAAAAAGCGCAACAGCAAGAAAAATATCGACAACACACTGCTCAGCAAGTTGAACGTTACGAGCGTGGCCACCACCGCCACCGATGCAGTCAGTAGTAACTTGTATTCATCGACGAGACGACAGCGTTTTTCAGACGTTCTGACGTCTGCTAACAGAACGTTCAGTGACTACAGAACAAGCAGTAGAATGACGAACATGAGACACGGTTTACCGTATCAAGCTGATGCTGCTAACCATCACCGCCATAATCTCCCTAAATATAACAGCATAAATAACAGGGCTGATGGTGACCTGGAGGATGATTACAAATACAAAAATAAACAACTGAAGCGTAGTAATCAACTTTATCAACTACCGCGTCATCATCATCCCCACGGCAATCATCATCAGCATCGTCGTCATCATACCAAATATAACTTGGACCTTTCTTTCGTTGGTTCAAACGATGATGATGATGATAACAAAGATGATGTTGATGATGATTACTTCGTCGATGGTAATGTGAACAATCTAGACATAGCTATATTAAACAACGATGACGATGATGAGGATGATGTTTATCTCGATGATGACGAATACGACGATGACGATGATGACGACGACAAAGCAAAAAACTTCATCAGTCTCCGTGCCAACCCACTAAACATTGGCAGCACCACCAACAACATTACCACCAACAACAACCTCAACAACAATCTCAACAACATCAGCACTGTTGATGCAGCTGGTTATGTCAACTACCACAATGCCAATGAAGACACTCACCTATCCAACTCGGCTGATTATTCCTTGGATGTCCCGGAACTATCCAACCTCTCGATGGCCCTCAACAATGGGACCTACTGTGGACCGAAACGTCGCGGCAACAGCAGCAGTAGCAGCGGCCACAAGCACGTCAGTAATGTGACAAACAACAACACCACCACCAGCAACAACAACAGTATTTTCAACAACAGCAAGTCCTACCACAGCAACAAGAGTTTTTACAAAACAGACCCAGCCAAATGCAATAGTAAAAGTAACAACTGCACCAATAATTATTATTACATTAATTGTAATTTCAGCGAGGTGAGTCGTGATGCGTGTACCTCAGAATTTCATTGGCATCGTCGTCACCAGCATCTTGCCGATAAAACTTCCATCAAACCATTTAACATTGATGATGACGGTGATGAGATTCTTGAAACGGCAACTACAACAGCCGCAACCGCAGTTACAGTAGCCACAAACGCAGCAGCAACAGCTAACACAAAGCTACCTGGAAAGATCTGCCAGGACATTTCAACTCCAGCATATAAGAATAAACTGAAGAGGGAATCTTTATCAGATTCCTTCGTCACGTCCAGCAAAAAAACAACGAAACATGAACTTTTAATGGAAGAACCTGAAGAGCCACAGCAACAGCAGCAAGAAATTGCGCCACAGTATTTCGCGAACAGACCTCACACCAGCCAGCACCACAACAGCCAACAAAAGCAGCCACCACCGCAACGACAGCAGCTACAGCGACAACTGCACGCCAATGGCCTGCCATTAAGTCAGCTGAGTTTAGATAGCGGTGTCGTGGTGGTTGGGTCTACTGACTTCGAGAAATTAACCAGAACACATTCCAACGTTTTGTGCCAGAGCAGCTAAGACATCTCTATCACAATGACGACTCATGTACACTTATGTATGTCTCTGTATATAAAATATTGACAATGAACATGATACATTATAAAAGTGCCTAATAAATATATCGCTGTTAGGTACACTCTTTACATTAAGTAAACCTCTCTATATATAATATGAAAAATGAAATATGTGTAATACAGTTGTCTCGGAATCGAAAATATATTACAAAGCATTTGCCTATGAGATGAATTTATTAATAATAAAACTATAGTAGTGACTTATAAAGTTTATCGTGTAGCTGACCTACATGTCCCTCTGTCGTCTGCTTTTCGTTTCTTGTCACTACAGAAACAATTGTAAATATGAATGAAAATAAAGTGTACTATTGGTGATAAAAATATCGCGGTAATAATTGATTTTTGTTTAACAGTCCTCTCTCCATACGTAACATTAACATCTACATATGTTTGTATGTGCGTGTGTATTCAGTTAAACAAATTTTTTAGAATTTTATTTTAGAATTCAGTCTAAGAGCTAGTTTTAACTGATTAAGTCACTAGGGCAGCATTTTGTTTTACGATATATATATACACATCGTCGAATATTAATAATATATCTATAATTTATTTATGATATTCATAATATATCTATAATTTATTTATGATATTCATAATATATCTATAATTTATTTATGATATTCATAATATATCTATAATTTATTTTATACACGAATATGGCAGCACTGGTCATTTTAATTCGATACAAATTTTCGGACTTTTAAAAAATTCTCACTTTACATTTCATTAATGTGCCATGTGTGTGTGTGATGTATTTGTGTGTGTATGTGTGTGTATATATTTAAATCTTCGTGTTTGTGTACCTGCGTACGTGTGGGCGCTAATATGTTTTAAAGTTATTTTCAAGTCAATTTCAATTATCCATCTATCTATCTATCTATCTATCTATCTATCTATCTATCTATCTATCTATCTATCTATCTATCTATCTATCTATCTATCTATCTATCTATCTATCAACTTCCTACATTACATTCCCACATGGGCAAAATCGCACACACGCATATACATATATATATATATATATATATATATATATATATATATATATATATATATATATATATATATATGTTTGTGTGTGTGTGTGTGTTTGTGTGTGTGTGTGTGTGTGTGTGTGTGTATAAAGTACATAATTGCACGCATAATAGTATTAAAAGTACGATTGTTAGTGTTATTAAAAGTACTATTATAATACTGTACTGTCACATAGACAGATCATGGTTCAATAATATTAACATAAAACATCCATTTTTGAAACATCTTTTTTTAGGTTCTTTATTTTATATATATATATATATATATATATATATATATATATATATGTATATATATATATATTTCAAATTGTAACTTGTTTTGCTTGTAACCATATTGCGCTGTTATTATCGTGTTGCAACATTTCGGCTACTTTTATACCTATCATACTCAGGCATTTGTTATAAAATCGTTGCCAAACACATACGTATATGTATATATATTGGTTCTTGTACTATATCTAATACAGTCAACATCTAATTTGGATGAAATACAATATTTTTGAAACATTTTGTGTTCGTTGTTTAGTTCGTTCAAAATGTGACACAAATGACATTGCGAAAGGAAGGTAGGTCATAATGTAGAGAGTTGACGAAGCCTAGAAATAAATTTTTTAGTATATTAAAAAATTGTACGAATGAGCGAATGTAAAAATTTACTTTTCTTCTATTAGTAAAGTATAAATTACACGTCATACCTCGGGGAACTGGGTCTTTGGATGCTAAACGAAGATTGATTGATTGATAGTAAAGTATAAGTTGCGAGAATTTACAAAAATTCATTGAAAACGTAGTGGTCTCGGCTAATTTTATTTCAGGCTACTGCTACAACTATCTCTCTTCGATTGTTTAGTAAAATAGAACAGTCTGAACGTGTCCGTGAATGTTTAACGTTTTAGGTTGATGACTGTTCGTGATTTGGTGGCCGCAATGGTTGAATAATATTTAAGCCGCGTTTTGTTCATCACGAAAATTTTCTTTAAAATGTTTCCGTTCGCTCGTGTGAGGCAAATAATTCGTTTATTTTTTTTAATCTTATTTAAAAAAAATGAAAAACTTCAAATCAAGCCTCTGTTTACAAAAAATATAATAAACAAGTCTATAGCGTTATACGAGTGTATTAAATTTTTTATTCATTTACGTAATGATTATTTATTTCGAAAGAAAAATTTGAGAGTTCTAGAAATAATGTACCTATCTTCAACTATTGCTCGATTTGTGATAATAATGGTACTGGCCACAAATAATTTACTACCAACATCGTCACCGAGAGGCTTCCTCCGTGCAGCAGCAGCAGATCACGAGTCCCAGTGTGACAAGAGCGACAGACGGACACTGGCAAACAAATGGCGGAAAATCATCAACCACCCGAGGCAGGGACAGATGGTTTTCGCCATGAGTTTGTTGGACGGGTCGGTACAGTCTTGAGTTCTGTGCTGTTTGTATTGCTAAAATTTTTACCTGAAAACTAAGAGATAAGAAAGTTACGTTACAACAATTGTAGTTTAAAAACATTTGTTAAATAACAATAGGGTAGATACTAAAACTGTAACAGTAACAACACTGCTTTTAATGAACTTTATAACTATTCGTACTAGTATAAATGTTCGCTACAAAATCTATACTAAACCTATCGATTCAGCATTATAAAATACGTTCCCGGATCGAATTATATTCTCCGATACGACCACGAACGTCGGCAGCGCATCGCTTGGCGTCTTGTGGCTGCCATCGACGCCGTCATAACTTCTCTGCACCGCCAGGATCAGCTTGAGAAAGTTCTACATGAAGCATACGATGGAGCTCTCAAGAACATCGGAGAGGTTCCGTTTTCTGTCGTTCAGGTTTTCGTTTGGCTGGAGATTGAAGTTTCTATTTTGAGAAATTTGGTTGTTTGAGAACCAGTTAAAAAATTTTTGTTGATTAAATGATTTTCGTTATTTAAATTCATTCATTCGTTATATTATATTAAATAATATTAACGTAAAACGTGGTTCAGTTACTTATTTCCTATAAGTTACTTTCTCTACTTTCACATTCTTGGTTTTGTTGAAGTAATCCTCAATTATAGATGATCGATTAAATTTGTTAAAAATTTTCAAAATGAACAAACGGTCGAATGAATGAATAAACGAATGAGTAAGTGAATGAATGAATGAATCCAGGCGTTCATGAGAAGTTTCAACGAAGCAGGTAAGAACTTCAACTGGAGTGCGACAGTCTTCAACCGCTGTCTCATCTATCTGTACGAAGAAATCACTTCATTCCATTGAACTCTCAGTCGATAACTCAGTTGTTCCTAACTTAATATCGTATCTTTTAAAATTTCTCTGTGAACCAAAGTTTTGATGCGAATAAATATAGATCTATAATTTAAAATTTGATTGCATTTTTTAAACATAAACTAACTCAATTGAATTGAATTGATAAATTGATTATTTAATCTAGCTTAATATCACTAGTGTAACAATTCATTACTTTTATTAGCAATAAGTTTAACACAAACGAAAGCTATGTTGACGAGCGGACTGACAAAAAATGTTATAAAATAACATTAAAATGGAAAAATGTTTTGATAAGTTTGCCATTTAACATTATTATTTGCATTATCATTACCATCAACCTTAGATTTTCAGATTTTGAGAGGATTAACATTGAAAATTTTTTTGTCTGTTCGTGGAAAATAAATGTACAAAACATTTCACGTACGTTAACACACACACTCATCCACACACACACTCACACACACGCGCACACACAGATGCACTACACATGCCTGCTAACGTTTAACCACGCATTATTATATAGGTACATTCAAATGCATGACTCGCCTTGCGTTTGCGTTACATACACACACACACACACACACACAGAAAGAGAGAGAGAGAGAGAGAAAGAAAGAGCTGCGAGAGAAAGCTGCCTATTATGTTGTCCATCCATTCCGCTATTTATTGGTTGGTTTATTTAAGTATATGTATATGATATATAGCTACATGTGCATGATTTATGCTCTTTCCTATTACACATATACATTCGTTAGGTTTTTTTCTATAAACAAAAACAAAATATAGACATACATAGATATACAATGAATACACTTTTATCAACATTTACACATAATAAATACATACAAAAACGTGTAGAGGTATGTGTATTTAATTAACTTGTGTTTACTGTGTGATTATTATTTTATTATGATTATTATTTCTTTAATTTTTTAATATTACGTATTAACATATTTACTGAATAGTCTCAAAGGCCATTGCTCAAAAAGCAATAAATTAAAACGATAGAAGCGTCGATGATGACTTGAATCTATGAAGCGTATTCGTGATATCATGTATATGTTTATGTGTTTTCTATGACTATCCACATGTGATCATTATGTTTGTCTATATGTGTGTATGTGTGTGCGTGCGTTTGGAGTGTGCGTGCGTGTGTACGTATGTATGTTTTATTTGCATGTTATAAGCACGCATGTACTTTATCTATACCTCTATAGTTCTATACACACATTACACGCACACATACACGCACATGTGTATACAAATACATACAACATGATCAACAACAATACGCTATACACAATATATGTATTGTATATATATCTACATAACTCATGATTATAATACCCACCAAAAAAGAAGAAAGTGAAAAAAGAGAGAGTGAGTGTACACGCAAGCAAGTATATGTACAATGCATACACACATGTACAATGAAGATCGAAGCTTGTTCACACATACACATACGCACGCACACACACACACAGACACACGTACACGCACACACACACACATACATACATTACACATACATACATTACACATACATCTACAGTATAGAGTTGATTGCACACAAGCATACATATATGGCATACGCAGTACAGTATATGTAAGCTACTACCACGCATTTCTTTCGACAATATTGTATTGCTGGGTCGAGTGGGTACGGACGGCTGACCGGTAGTTAGGTGAGTCAGGTGATTCCATAATTAATTTACGATCATAACATATACATAATTTATCAATTTGTCATAAGTGTTGTAATTAAAATTAAATAACAGTTAAGAATGATTACTTATTTATTCATATATATATTATATATATTGATAACATGAGTGTTTAATTTAATACTTTAATAATCCTACCTAAATTATTAAATAACGATATAATACAATATAATACAGCATTTATTCGATCCAAAAAATCAATTAAGAATGACTATTTATTTATTCATATTTTTATTTATTCATTGATTGTTACATTAAGTTACATTTCATTACATCACATTACATTACATTACATTATTATTACATTACCAAAATTATCATCGAGTGTTTAATGTTTATTGTTTATAGAAGCATAGATGCTATCGCATTAGCCAAATTATTTTTAAATTATCTAACTAAATCATTGTTGTAATGTAACACTAACAAAGTGTGCTTTGACTCAAACTTTGCTGTCAGCCATTTTGTAAACAACATATCATGTGGGAAATAATAACAATAGAAGCTATATAGGCCGTGTTTTGATTTTCATTAGCTTATAAAGTACAGACCAATCTTGTCATTGTTAAATATCTTGAACGTCAATCTTATTTACTAGGTTAGTGCAGATGTTAAATGAGTGCATAACTTCATGTTTAATCACAAATTTCTAGCTAGGTTACTCACGGACAGATGATGTTTGTTGAATTATAACTAATTGTTAATTTAATTCCATCCAGTTATCGAATGCTAGTTAACTACATGAGTATGGCGTCATTTTATGTAAAATTTGCAAAACGGGCTAATCCTACCCATAATAATAATAATAATAATAACAACACCAACAACAATAATAACAAAAATGATAAAAATCACAGCAACAACAACAACCGTTCAACAACTACACCAACTTTCGACATCAGAGTATATGTTATAATTCTACTCTTATGTAAACTTTTTATACTACTACTACTACTACTACTCTATCGATCCAACAGCCGAGCATCAAAATCCGCAACTGACCACCAACCCCAGCCTAAGCCACAACAATTTCCCAAACTACATCCACCAAAATGGCTACTTCCGGTTTGGGATGACGTCACAGAAAAATACGTGATTAGGGATGTCAGCGCTGATGAAATAACTCAAAAGCTTTATCGCATTTCAAATTGCTCGAAGTTCATAGTGAAAAATGTGGGATATAAATATTCCAGAGTGGAAAAACCCGAATATCCGGAATTTCTGAATTCCGGGTGGACGAAAGTAGTTCATAAATTTATAAATGCAGACGGCAAAGTTGTGGCGCTAAAATCTTTCAACAGCGCCGGAAATGACGTAATGATTTGTTACCAAAAATCAAAAAATAACACCAAACGGTATCATCAAAATTCATTTTTCAACAATATGGTTTTCAGCGCCAAACCTTCTGACGACAACGGAAACAGTAGCAACAACATAAATAATAACATTAATAACAATACTGATACTCAATTTGATGGTGATGACGAAGACGACGACGACGAAACGAGCCACGAAAATGTGGAAATGATGATGAGATGCATGAAGACAGTTAAATGGAAGTTGTATAAGGAAGCTTACATCATGCATATTATGGATCATCATTCTGTAGCCAAGGTTATTGTGCGTAAACTCGCTTGTTTGCAAGATATATTATAATTAATTATAATATTATAGTGGTAAATTAAACTTTTTTTATTTCTGCCTATTTGGTTTAATATTTTTGATACGTATTAATTACCAGCTGGAGGATTTGTGCATTACAAATTTCAACAATTTTACATCGGCACCATCATCGTCGCCACCATCATCATCATCATCTGCACTCATTTACTCAACAAAACTCGGTGAGGAAGTGACGTTGATAAAATTGTTGCAGCTCTCCTGGGAAGATAGACTGAAAGTAAGAGGATCGCTCGTTAAATAAATTTTTAGTATAAACGCCATAGCCATCATATCATCGTCATCATCATCATCTTCTTCTTCTTCTTCAACTTTATCATCGTCATCATTGTCGCCATAGTTTTATCATCTTCATTATCAGTATCATCCTCATCATCATTATCCTCCTCATCAATCTCATCATCATCATCAATATCATCATCATCATCATTATCATCATCATCATCGTCGGTATCATTAATATCTTTCTCTTAAACAAAAACAAATTCATTATCCTCACGTATGGTATGTGATGATGATTGATGTGATGAGTTTGAACTTTAGCTAGCCAAATAATCTAACAACAACAGCAACAACAACATTTCTCCCGCCAACCATGCACAAGTGCTATTAAAATTGATGGACTTCTAGAAAATTTTTTTTATTATTTTTATTATTTTTATTATTCATCATTATTTTCTTATTATTTATTTGTTTTTTAAATTCTGTATAATTCATCTTGTTGTTTTTTTTCTATTTGCTGTATTTAAAAAATAAAAAAATAATAAAAGCGTATTGCTTCTGAAACAAATTTGTACACCAAACCTGTAGTGATACTTTACTGGATGAATGTTTCCAATGTTATTTAATCCAGAAGTGTATCTGATAATTTTTTCATTTTTCACTTTCATTTTTTTTTCTTTATACGTTCATTCATTCATTTATCTCTTCATTCATTCGTTCGTTCATCATGGCGTCAATCAAATCAATCATTCAATGGTTAAATACTTTATTTTCCTATGTATTTGTTTTTCTGTACTTAAGTACATATTTCATTCATTCATTCATTCATTCATTCATTCATTCATTCATTCATTCATTCATTCATTCATTCATTCATTCATTCATTCATTCATTCATTCATTCATTCATTCATTCATTCATTCATTCATTCATCCATCCATCCATTCATTCATTCATTCATTCATTCATTCATTCATCCATTCATCCATTCGTCCATCCATCCATCCATCTATTCATTCATTCATTCATTCATTCATTCATTCATTCATTCATTCATTCATTCATACATTCATTCATTCATCCATTCATCCATTCATTCATCCATCCATCCATCCATTCATTCATTCATTTATTTATTCATTCATTCATCCATTCATCCATTCATTCATTCATTCATTCATACATTCATCCATTCATCCATTTATTCATCCATTCATTCATCCATTCATTTATTCAATTTAAACGAAACAGATTTGCTACGGAGTCACAAAATTGTTAAATTACTTCCATCAGAGCAACAATGCATTCCGTAGAACAATCCTCATCAATGATTTCAGACGCGAGCAGTTCGTCATCGTCAATAATGACGTCATAATCAGTGACCTTG
>NW_008705295.1:286221-301221 GCF_000326865.2 Helobdella robusta | reverse complement strand
GTTGGTGTTGAATTAGGGTTAGAAACAAACCTTTCAAAACTTTAATGGCGACCCTTTTCTTCTTGTAGAATCCAGTGATGACCCTTCCAAATGCACCCTGACCCAATTCTTGACCTAATTCCAACTCCGCCGGATCAATTTCCCAGCCGTCCGTCGGTGTAGTGGCGTAGGCTGCGGCTGTCGTCACCGTTGAAATGCTATCTCTCTGTCTCACTATTGCACCTAAGATGTGTATATATGTATGCATGTGTGTGTGTGTGTTTGTCTGTCTGTGTGCGTGTGTGTGTCTGTATGTCTGGTTGTGCGTATTCGAAGATACACGCGTATGATAGATGTAGCAGTAATTGTATGCAGTGTAAATATCTCTGTCAAACATGACGAGTGAGTGTTTGTTTAATGTGTGCTTGCGTACATGAAGTTGTGTGGGTGGCATACCACATACCTGTGTGTACACGTGTGTGTACACGTGTGTGCTTGTGCGTGTGTGGGCGTGCATAAATTTATAAGCAAACTGTTGATATATTTGAAAATAAGTCTGTCTGTAAATACTCAAAGAAACAATCTTCCAATTTATTCTGCTCGCATTGAGTGACCTTCTTTCTGTTTGTTGATGGATTAGGAAGAGGCTTCACGTGTCCTTTCTTGTTCGTACATTTAATTCATTCAATATTATTAATAATTTCAATGTGCGCTTTTGTTTCTTTGTTTTTTAATCATGCGTATTGCTGTGGGGGCGTGTGTGCCTCTTTTCAATTGTACAGCGGAGAGAGATCTGTCTTTCTGAGTTCAACGGTTTCATTTGTAATTTTCATTCTTTATTGAAATGGTTTGAAAAATTCTGTTTTTTTTAGACATTTTAATTTTTAAACTTTTTTTTATTTCAATTTTACGTACAACTCAGAAAGCACTTTCTAGATACATGCATACATTTTGTACACTCACACGCGCATTCACACCAGAGCGTAAGGTGTGGTGTGGTGTGATATGTAGTATGGCTTATACATATCATCCATCATTGTTTATCTAATTGATTGCGTGCCAGAGGATGCGTGTGCGTGTGTCTGTATGCGCGTGTCTGTATGCGTGTGTGTACACGGCTAAGCCGGAAAGCTAGTAGGCTTAACAGTGCGTAACGTAACATTAATTTATCACGCAACCTCTCATATACTAACGTGCAGCTGATATGTATGGTACGGATACTCATATGTATCAATCTGAATGCATATATATATTGTATGTATGAATATTTGCGTGTTATCTATGTAATCATTGTAGATTGATGACCGAATGGAAGAACTCTTACTAGCTACCTACCTGTGCGTGTGTGTGCGTGTGTGTGTGTGTGCGTGTCAATATATGTAAGAAATATACATATATGCATTGTGTTATAGCATCTGTACATATAATGGAAGAAGTAATTTCAAGTTCAACAACCAACAACATTCAGGCAGAATGTATATATTGTAGAAATTTTGGAAACTTTTAACGAAAGCTGAGTGATATATTTGTTATCCACACATCACCAGTAAGAATGCGGCAAACACACACGAGCCCCACACCACAATAAACACAGAAATAACTCAACGAAACATAAAAACTAATGATAAAAACAAACACCACCACCAACAACATCCATAGCTCCGAATCAAGTGACTGACAATCAATTTCAGAGATAATTTATCATAGCTGTTGTTAAATATTAAACAAACGAACGAACGAACGAACGTACGAACGAACGAACGAACCGAAGACCGAATTAACGTAACTTATATATACGATAATTATTGTGTCAAGTAAATAAGGCAGCAGTGATAAAACAATCTCAGCGACCAACAAAACAACAACAACAAAAACACCACCGCCAACAACGAAACCAACCGGATGGACTCCTGTGTCGCTTTAGCAAATAAAATACGTAGATGGCCGCTACAATTACCAAAACGCTGATCGTCACGATGGTGACAACGGCTATCAGCTGTCGACCGTTGCTTACGACTGAAATTAAATTAAATTCAAAATATTGCCAATTTATGGGTTTAATGGAATTATTTATATTAATGGTACTCTCAGTAACTCTCTCTTTTATTCTTTATTCTTTCACTTTTCTTTTTTCTCTCCTACTCCTCTCTCTCTCTCTTTCTCTTTCTCTCTCTCCTCTCTCTCTCTCTCTCTCTCTCTCTCTTTCTCTCTCTCTCTCTCTCTCTCTTTCTACATAAACGATACAAAACGTACAGGATGCCAGGCACATGCTGGCGTTGTGTTTCTTCATAAAATCATCCAACCCCTCCTTGGTTGTATTGATAACCAGGTTCTCAAACGACATGTTGAACTCTTTATACTGCGATCTTATCTGTTGCGTGAAGGTGGCAATGTTTGGGGTGAGTGGTGAATTTAATTTAGAGTAATATTTTATGTCGGGAATGTGAAACTTTTTAAATAGTATAATAGATAGATTTAAATAGATGCAAATTATATATGCATCTGTGTGTATATGCGTGCGTGTGCGTGTATGTGTATGTGTGTTTTTGTGTGTGTGTGAGATGTGACTAAAAATGTTATTCTCTAAAAAAGGAACACGAAAAAATATCTTTTAAAAACGTTATTGAAAATCTTAAGTAGCGGTGTTGCAAATATGTACGTGGTCTTTTTGTGTAAAAGACAGGACAGATTTTGAACATGAAAAAAATTCAAAAGTCAATTTTTTATGTGCAAAAAATGGCACATCTAAAAATTTTGAATTTGAAATGTCGTTGAATATATAGATTAAAAATTGTATCAAACTTTAAATCTCGTTGTTTACAGTAATTTATACATTTGTGCAAACTTCAAATCAAAAGAAGGTTGTAGCAGTTAAAACATTTCACAAAAGGTTTGAAATATTATTGGGAAAAAAAATTAAAAATTTGAATTAGAAAGCTTTCATTGAAGAAATAATACCAAGCACATACAATAATATTAACAACAACAACATTTAAGACCAAAAACTAGCTACAATATTAAAAATTAACAAATCAAAAAAAATTTTGATAAAATTAATCGTCTGTCGGCAGTTGGAAACACCCACGTGGAATAGATGATTCCCGTCCTCCCTAAGTACCAAATGAACTTCGGTGCTGTTTAAAATGAACTCGTGTGATGCGGGATAGCTGTCTAGCACCACTATTGTCTTTACGTGATTGGCTGGCGATGGTGGGGTACGATGATGTGGTGGCGATGTGGTGGCTGGCGGTGATGGTGATTTCGTGGTGATGATGATGATGTCGTGGTGATGATGATGATGTCGTGGTGATGATGATGATGTCGTGGTGATGATGATGATGACAATGAGGATGGCTGTGATGTTGTTGATGATGAATTGAACGAGTTGACGTTTGAAAATAATTGAAAGTATTGCTAATCCAAGAGCGTGGCCAAAATTATCGTAACAGTGCTTTTAAAAAGATTAGTAAAATCGCACGGAAAAAATAATTTTAAATTATGCAAACAAAAAAACCTATCGTCGAATTCAACAAATACTCTCCAATATCCAAATCCAAATAAAACTCGACGTGAAACAATTCATTTTCAGCGTCAAATGTGACATCGACACATTCAACTTTCGGAAAAATTGAAGTCACGTTCGGTTTGAAAAAAGTCGCGAAAACGTTTTGAAGTTGTTGTTGTTGTTGCGTGTGTTTATGTTGTTGTTTTGGTTTGATTTTGTGTTTGCTGTCGGTTAAACGTCTTTGAGATTTTGGTTGCTGTTTAGTCCTGTTGTACTGTTTGTTTAAACTCTTACTGCTGTTTGGGCTGTTGTTTATGTTTCTGTTTACAACGTTGTTGTTGTTGTTGTTGTAGTTGTTGTAGTAGTTGTTGTTGGTGTTGCTGGTGGTGGGGTTATCTGTTTCGGTGATGTTTGTATCGCTCTGGCTGTGCACGGAGTTGGAGTTGGTACTTGCAGTAATGCCTGTGTCGTCTTGAACGATTCCAAGGGTCATCTTTTTACCATCGCTATTATTACTATTATAATTATAATTATTATTATTATTATTGTTGTTGTTGTTGGTAGTAGTAGTAGTAGTAGCGTTGGTTTTGAAGATAAAGAAGCGATAAACGTCCCCACCGTGATATCTATAATACTGATGATGACCTCGATAAAAATGATGATGATTGAAACTATTACCATCACCGCCACTGCCATCATCATCATCACCATCATCATCATCTTCTTCTTCTTTTACTACAATTACTTCCATTTCTCCGTCAGTATTAGCGCTTCGCCCGTTATCTGGATATTAAGTGGTCTTATCAGTAGATTTATAACTGTTAAAAATTATTTTACTCATTCAAGTAAACACCATCCATTCATCCACTCAATGCCTGTCTATGCATCCATCCATCTATCCATTTATTCATCCATATATCCAATCATTCATCCATCAATTTATCCATTCGTCTGTCCATCTATCTATCTAACTATCCACCAATCCATTCATACATTCATGATATTTATCTTATACAGTCGTCCATGCATACATTCATCCATTTATTTATCCATCTATCCATCAATCTATCCATCCATCTATTTACGTCACTTCATTTTTTACTTGAGAAAAAAAATTATCAACACAACAACAATATCAACATCAACACCACTACCACCAACAACAACATTAACAACATCAACAACAACAACACTAACAAAAGACACTAAAAACAATAACAGCAACAATGACATCATCGTCGTCATCATCATTTTGAAATTTCACCAACATATATCACGATAGTGAGTGGGATCGATGGTGAATGATTCACTCATGAAGTAACTTGGATGGAGATGATGGTTTGAGCTGTACAACCTCATTTCGTGGTATGAATTTTTTGTAAACTGCAGTTGGCTGCCTCGAAGCAAGACGAGGTTCGTCACCTAATTGTAATGTTAGTGATTAGTATTAAAGATAAGGATGGTTATAATTGACAATGTTATGGTGTTTTTCATTCGTTCATTCATTCATTCGTTTGTTCATTTTTTTTGTCTGTTCTTTCGTCTATTCATTCGTTCGTTTTGTTCGTTCGTTCATTTGTTTGTCGTTCGTTCGTTCGTTTTTTCATTCAGTCATTTATTTATTCATTCGTTCGTTCGTTCGTTCGTTCGTTCGTTCGTTCGTTCGTTCGTTTATTCATTCATTCATCCATCCATCCATCCATCCATCCATCCATCCATCCATCCATCCATTCATTCATTCATTCATTCATTCATTCATCCATCCTTCCATCACAATCCTCACAATCTCTGGCGTGATGTTACGGAAAAAGACATAGTGACGACAGATGCATCTTCTCATCGTCGGAACAACATCATCATCAGGACCTCTATCGCTATCATTATCATTACTTTCGGGATAAATGGTTATCATATTATTATTATTATTATTATTGTTGTTGTTGTTGTTGTTGTTGCTGTTATTGCTGTTGTTGTTGTTGTTGTTGTTGCTGTTATTGCTGTTGTTGTTGTTGTGGTTGTTGTTGTTGTTGCTGTTATTGCTGTTGTTGTTGTTGTGGTTGCTGTTGTTGTTGTTGTTGTGGTTGTTGTTGTTGTTTTTGTTGCTGCTGCTGTTGTTGTCACTATATCTCTTACTGCGTAGAATACCGTTGTTGTTATTGTCATCAACTTTATTATGATTATTACTACGATTATAATTATTTATGATACTATTATTGTTGTTATTATTATTATTATTATCATTATTATCATTATTATTATTAGTACCATTATTACTATTATTATTATTATCATTATTACTACTATTATTATTATTATCATTATTATTATTGTTGTTATTATTATTATTGTCCATGAATTTTCCAGGAAGTATTCCATCATAAGGATCGTAGTCCTCCCCCTCAAAGCCACTTAGATAATAATGCTCGACAGCTACAACCTCACGGTCGTCATCGCTGCTGTAACTATTACCATCAAGTCCGTCGTCGTCAAATTCGTTGAAGATATTGTCGTCGTCATTGTCGTCGTCGCGACTGATGACGTCATCGTCAGCATCATCATCATCATGGTAGTCGTCATTCTTAGATGCTTCCTCATCATTACCATAATCTTCGTGGCCATGATGATGGTCACGGTGGCGATGATGGTAATGATTATAAGGATCATTACCGACGAACTCTTCGTCATTGCTGCAGATGAATGATAGTATTTTCAATTCAACTGTCACGTTTCTCTTCGAAGACGATGATGATGATGATGATGACGACGTCGATGATGATAATGATGACGGTGGTGACGATGTTAGTAATGATGACGGCAATGAGGGTAATGATGATGATGATGTTGTTAAAGTGCTTGATGATGATGAAAAAGTAGGTGATAAAAATGAGGATGGAGTTGTTGTGTTCGACGGAGAGGCTGATGATGATGCTGAAAAAGATGATGATGATGGTGGTGATGGTGGTGATGATGATGATGATGATGATGATGATGATGATGATGATGATGACGGAAGTTTAGGCCAAAGAAAAGAAATGAACATGTGCGTGGCGTTGATGTGGGCGCTTAAATTGGCGAAAATTGTTTGGTTGTGGTGGTGGGTGGAGGCTGGCATGGAACAATGTTCTGATACTAATTGATGGAATTTGTCAACTGATGATAAAGATGAAGACGATGATGATGAAGAAGAAGATGATGATGATGAGGATGATGATGATGATAAGGATGATGATGATGATGATGACGATGATGATAAGGATGATGATGGTAATGATGATGATGATGATGATGATGATGATGATGACAAATATGAGCGGGCGTTAACCAGTGGCGAAGTTAAATTTTTACTTTCTTCATTTGGAGATTGCAAAGGGTCTCTGAATGATAACAATGGCCCTAGTGACGAAGAAAAAAATGATGGTGACGATGACGATGACGTCAGAGAGGGAGATGGCGTGGGTAACGAGACATGATTCGCTGATTTCTCTATTTCCTCTTCCTGTAATGTTTTTCGTGCAGTTGAAAATAATAGTAATGGAAAGCCGAATAAGAAAGAATTAAAAATAAATAAACCGAACGCAGCAACAACAAAAAAACATCAACAACAGCAACGACATCACAAAATATTAACAACAATAACAACAACAACAATAATAATAATAATAATGATATTATTAATATTATTATTAAAAATTATTCTGTAGCACCCAAAACAATAGTATTATAAATAATTAGAAAATAATTTATGAACGTTTTGACGGCTAATCAGGACTTCAAACGAAGAGGTGTGAATATTTTTTAGTACCGTGCAAACACAGGACCGAAACCCAAAACAAAATTAACAAAGAGCAAAATAAAATACATGGAAAAGAGTAGAAAACAACAACAACAACAGTAACAACAACAACAACATTGATAACGTCAACAACAATTTTGCAGCATCTACAACACAGCATTAAAGACAACAACAACATTAGCAATAACAAAACAACATCAACAGCAATTTCTCAACTGCTATGACAAGAACGACAACGACACACAAAACCACTAAACCAACACAGACAACAACATCAAAAGTTGTAACAACAACAAAAGTTGTAACAACAACAACAACTCCAACATCAATGCGATCAACACATTAAAATAAAAATAACAACAGGCAGCGGAAATCTATATAACAATCATTTTATCGTAAAAATTGATTAAAACATACAAAGAATCGCTGACAACAACAACATTAAAGATTATGATCAGCTACTAAAAACGTCACGAAAAAATAACAACAACAAAATAAATAACAACAACAACAAAATAAACAACACCACATCAGCAAATAAACAACAACAATTAGACGGCCCAAAATAGCATCGTATTTTTACGTTATCCTGGATCAAGATGAATCACAAATTGCCACTATTATCGCCACCACCACAAACACTATGTAGCAGCAGCAGCAGCAGTAGTAGTAGTAGTAGTCGCTGCTTTTACTGCTGCAACTACTTGCTCTTATTAGCACCACCAACACCATTACAACAACTTCTGTTATTAGTACTTTTTTTAACTACTGTTAAACGTCCAATTGTAATAATGTTGCTAATAGTATTACTACTACTAAGCTAATATTTTTATGCTATTAACAATTACTAACAATAATTCCAGTCACACAGATGACGAGCTGTATAAATGATACTTTATCAATACGAAATCATCAAACAACTATTACGAACCCTGTCACTATTACTAGAATTATCATAAATCATGCAGTTGCTACAACTACTACACTTACTACACGCTACTGCAGCTACTACTACACACTACTTAAACTACACGTTACTGTGGCTACTACTGTTACTACACATTACTACAATTATTGCAACTACCAACAATACTAATATTACTCCTCTACAACTACCGCTATTACGACTTTTTCTCCGATTACTACCAGTAACTACAGCTGCTGCTGCTGCTACTACTGCTGCTACCGAAAATTCTTTCTCCAAGACTTAATTATTAGCACGTGGTTTCTATAAAAATGCACGCTGGGCCATCTAATTATGAATAAACAATTTTTCCTTCGGTATTTCTTTGTATTATTTTTGCATCAGTAATAATTTATACCATTTATTTTTTTATAATATAATAAAATAATTTATTATTGTCACTAATTTTATTACTACTGTCAGTAGTAGTTCTAGCAGTAGTAGTAGCAGCAGTAGTAGTAGTTGTTGTAGTCGCATTTTTACTTTCACTTTTCGCTAATTATGACAAGAAAGATTTTTGAAGAATTTTATAACAAGGGAAAAAGGTTACTTTCAAAATTTTTACACGAAATGTAATTTCCTTATAAATTCACAAAGAAATTCTGCCAAAATGTGAAAAAAGTTATATGCTTGAGTAACTAACTTAAAAAGCAAGTAAAAATTACAAAATTAAAAATTGTGTGCGTGTGTGTGTGTGCGTGCGTGTGTGTGTGAGTTTGCCAGAGTATTAAATACAATTTTTTGAACTTCAACAACATCGGTATTTGTACTATTCTACATATTTCACACAACACAACAAACAGCAACAACCTTAACTTCCATCGACGCTTGTATAATATACAGTACATCTATGCAATGTTATATTAGTGCTATAATTGTTGTTATTTATTTGTTATTATTATTGTAGTCATAATTTTATTGTTATTGTTGTTATCGTAGTACGTACGTGACTTGAATATTTTTGAAGGTGTGCTGATCTAGTTAGATGGAGAGAGCGGATGGATGAATGCATTGCCAGCTAGTTTAGGATTCTCTGGAGTCTGAATGTTTATGCCTGCGTGTATTGTATGTGTGTGTAGAGTTGTATGTGTGTGCATGTTTGTTTGTGTGTGTTTGTATATTTTTATGTATGTGTGTGTGTATGTATTTTTTTTATATTTTTTTGTGTCCTTTTTAAGTATTTGTTTTAAAACGCATATAAGTTTGTTTGTGTTTGTTTGTATATTTGTTAAATTGAATCTTTATACGTAAGATTGTATTTATTTGTGTTTAATTTTGCGTTACGTTTTTAGATAAGTGAAACCTGGTTTAAATTAAGCAATCACATTAATATACCTCGATTTAATGTGAATAACCAAGGGCAATGCTTAGCACACACAAGTTTTTTGGTTGATTTTCGTGTATGTATGCATGGGTATTTGAGAGTTTGCATGTGTATGTATGTTTGTGTTTGTATATTCTTTATTTTTATGTCTTTTTGTATTTTAGAGGTATAAAATGTGTTCATACCAGCCAACACTTGTTTACTATTGATTGCTCAATCATTGAGTCGTATAACATTTTAGGCCCTGGAATAAATATAGAATGATTGTGTTAGATTGGTGCTCTATGTTTCAGTGTGCAGTGTGTGTGTGTGTGTGTGTGTGTGTGTGCGTGTGTTGTGTGTACGTGTGTGTGTGTGGGTAAGATTGAGTATGTGTGTCTGATGCATGTATATGGAACTAATACATACTCAAAATCAAACTTAAAATCACTAACTTGCCTATGTTTAAAACTTATGTATACACACAGAAATGTAAAATGGGAAACTTGGAAAAGGTTGAAAGCATTCTACCATATTAGTATTTTCTTAAGATATAATTAAAATTTGAAAAATATAAAGGCATTGCTATCAACAAAAGGCTTTTCAACGCAAAAATGTGTCTGCAACAAATAAGTTAGTCACTCATATTACCATCATCGGTATTAATCATGACAATCAACATCTTTATTATTATCTACCTCTTTATCACCACCATTTTCGCGTTTGCATTGATATGTTTTATTTTTACGTGGGTTGAAGCAGACACACAAGTAAGCAAAAATACTAACAAAACATACTCATATGACACATAGACACGTAAAAATATACATACAAACACACAAACATACAGACATACATACACACAAACAAACAAATAAACAAACATCAAAACGTACAGACATACATACTCAAACAAACCAACAAACAAACAAACATACATACAAGAAAAACGCAATAAATAGCGCACGCTCAAGAATCATATTCACTTAAGTTGAATTTATTACCAACTGAGAAGAGTTACTAAAATAAATAAAAAAATTTTTTGATTTTTTTTTCGCAGAAAGGTTAAAAAATAAAAATAAAATAAATAAACTAACATAAATAAAGAATTTTTATACATCTTTTCTAAGAAAATTACAAGTAAATAGATAAATATATTCTATATACACGCATACATACGCACAAACAAACACACACACAAACACACACCCACATTCACACACACACATATACATACATACTCACATATACAGATATGTACACAATTATAATTTATCATTCTCCATGATATGAAGGCATAACGTGTCTTTCAATAGCGTGTTAACTCTTTTGGCATATATTGATTTATCGACTTTCCATATATGCATTCATTTATTTCCATTCGTTCATTCGATCGTTCATTGGTTCTGTGAAGAATATAATTATTTATTCATTTGTTTGTTTGTTTGTTCATTGTGAGATTCGTCATAGGGTTCAGACTTGGCCTGGTTATTCAAAACAAATACATGTGCCTATGTGGCGTTGGGCGGACGAGTTTGAGCACCACGGTTTAGTTTGTTGCCTGGTTGGGGGCCGTCAACTACCTCACCAGCATTAGCCGGCTGCTTCTGCAAGGCTTCAACACCAATTCTTAAGGAGCCACCCGGCATTATAGCGCACAAAAGTAAGCGCCCAATGGATGCCCACTAATACCGTGGAGGGCCGGTAGATGTTTGGCGTGGGTCGTTACGGTCCCTGGCACCCTTGCCGAACGATATGTAACTCTGACAAGAAGGGAATGTGGTTTGGCCGCAGCCAGGGCAGCCGGCGAGAAAATGAAAAATATGAAAATGTATCGAGGTTCTCGGCCCGATGGACCCCATCACCCTTAAATTTTTTTAATGCAAACAAACAAACAAGCAAACATACATACATACATACAAACATACATACATATACATACACACACACATCTATTGTATATATTCAACAAAATTGATTGATGTGCGCTTAATGTCAGGAGATTTTTCTTATCAGTATGGCTCGAGTTTTGTTTGGCCGACTAGTGCCATGACAATTCTTCCTCACTCATTTTCTCTCTCTCTCCTTTCTTTCTTTATTTCTTTCTATTTCTTTTTCTTTTACTTTTTCAATATGTACTATATACTAAACATCAACAAGCTTCCATGAAAAGTTATTAATATTAAAAGAGAATATCTACAATCTTGTGCGTGTGCGCGTGCATGAGTGTGTGTGTGTGCGCGCGTGTGCGTGTGAGTGCGTAGATTATTTATGTGAGAGTAGGTACTTTGCGTAAAGTACTTGTGTGTTTTTTAAATAGATGTACATGGAAAAAAAACCCTAAAACGCTTTCTTTAAAAATTCATTCTCTCTGAAGCCTCTCTTAAAAATGCGTTTGAAATCAGTATTTCACGATTTACGAATCACGATTCATATATTTTGTCAAATTATCGTTTAAAAAGTATTAGAATTTCTTTATTTAATTTCAGAGTTCCGAAAATTTAGGTTTAATTAGATAAATTAGTTTGTTTCGTTTAATTTTGAAATTTTTTTACTACTTTTTCTGTTTTATTGCGTTTTAATTAAAAATAGCTGTGTACAATTTTGCCTCTAAACATTCGCGTATAACAACGTGCTAAATCAAGCCTACCTGTATAATATTGAAATATGTTGTAATGGCTTCTAAAAGGATTTGTATTTCAGAGATTTTATGGCTATTAAGTACGAATTTAGAAATTATATCAGATAATAATTTCAAAAATGAAGTTGCATCATTTTTTACGTGTGACGAGATTTCGGTCGGTAAAAAAATTTTAGTTTCCGAATATGAAATGTTGAAAAAGGATAAAATCAAACAGTTGAACCGAGGAAGTAATAAATATGAAAAAGTTTGTGACATTGTTGACATATTTGTTGAACTGATGGATAATAAATTATCTGAACAGCTGCCAATATTTGTTATTTTTAACATTGAAAGAGTTCCTATATGTCTGGCCAAGGATAATAGTAAAATGGTATGCGAAAGTTTAAATAAATTAAATGAAAGATTAGACAACATCGAAAAAAATAACCAGTTGTTCTTAAAGTTTATGCAGTCTCATAGTAGCGTCACCAAACCTCAATCCGGCAGTGACCAAGTAGGGAATGTCTCTTTCAACGCCAGAGAAACTGATGTCAAACAAGCCACTAAAATGTCATACTTGGATACAGCGAAATTAAATCTTCCAGCAGATAATGTTGCTGTTGATAGCAATAACAGCTCTCCTTGGATGGTGGTTCCCAATAAAGTTAATAAACGTAAACAAGATGATGCTAACATCAATAACGTTAATAAAAGGATTTTGAAGCCAACTTCGCTACCAATCAAAAAAACGGTCGGGAAGCTATGCGACACCACAGGGTCACTTAAACTAAAAGGCGCGGAAAAGAAATCAGTAATATACCTTGGTAACATTACCCCATGTTCAAAAGACACAGTCGCTGAACATTTACGAAATTTTGATATCAAATTCCACAATATATTTCCTGCTAAACGACCTCAAAAAAACAATGCTGAGAAAACCAATGACAACGATGAGGAGTATAGTTCTTTCAGAATCTGTATTCCTGAAATTGAAAAGGATAAAATTTTTAATGCTGATATATGGCCTTTACACGCCAATGTTCGTGAATGGTTATTTTACACGAATCTAGCGCCTAAAACTCCATCCGTTGATAATGGCTAGTATTTCATCATTAAATAATTGTGTTAAAAATGATTTATCCTGTGATTGTAAATATTACTACGTTTCAAATTCAATAATTAATGATTCAAATCTTGATAACATTAGTTCGGCAAAGCATGCTCTCACTATTATACATATCAATGCAAGAAGTATTTTTCACAAAATGAGTAATTTAAAATTTTTTTTGGATTCCTTTCCTTTTCGTTTTACTGTTGTTGTAATCTCAGAGACGTGGTTAGATGATATGACTTCCCCCTTAATTGATTTACACGGATATAAATTCATATTTAATAATAGACAGAGCAAAAAAGGTGGGGGGGTTGGAATCTTTGTTCTGAATGAGATAGCTTACAATGTCGATGGAAAAGTAATGCATGATTCAATAGAAACTTTGACATTAACAATCTCTATGAACAACAATAAATATGTTAAAATCATATCTGTTTACCGACCACCGGGTGCTGATTTAGATGAATTTATAAGTTTATTCGAAAATTTGTTGCTTGAAGGTAATTCACTCACTTATATTGCAGGAGATTTCAATATTAACATGGATTCTGCTTCGAAAGATAAATTGAATTTTGAGAGATTATTATTGTTCCACAAATTTCACGCCTTGATAAATTTGCCAACGCGAGTTACAACCACATCTGCATCAGTTTTGGATAATATTCTAACTAATCAAAATGGTTTTCATCAGGCTGGAGTTGTAATTGCAGATTTGTCTGACCATTATCCTGTTTTTTGTTTAACGAACAATATGGAAGTTCAAAAAGTTAATTCAAGTTCGAATCGAAATAATGTACCCAAATTGAACGTAAATAAAATAAAGACAATCCTAAACAACACCAACTGGGATTTCATTTTGAATGATGGTGATGTGAATCGTTGTGTGCAAAAATTTCTTGATTATTTTCGAAGGACGGTGGATGATTGTTGTAAGTTTTTGCCACCTGTGAGTTCTAAATTTAAAAAAAGCTGGATGAATGCGGATCTTCTGAAGCTCTGCAAAGAAAAAAATAAGCAGTATCTAAAACTCATTAAAGATCCATCTCCGAATAATTTATTTGTGTATAAATGTCTTAGAAATAGTTTTACAAAAGCTAAACGTAATGCAGAAAAACAATTTTACGACAAACTTTTTAAATTAAATAATAATAATATAAAGGCAAAATGGCGCTTGATAAATGAAGTGATGAATGTTAAAAAGCAGACCACTCGAATTGACCATTTGAAGTTAAATGATTGCACAATCTCCGATAAAAAAGAGATTTGTAACACACTCAACCGAAATTTTATTGATACGATAAATTCACTCCAAGGCGGATTTAACCAGAATTTGCAGCATGAAATGTTTTCAGATCAGAATATCAACACATTCTACTTAGATGAAATCAATACTGCTGAGTTGTTCAGCATTGTCAATTCCTTCAAACCTAACAAATCCACGTCTGATGATGGTTTCAATATGTTTATGGTCAAACTGTTTGTGGACGAAATCATTGTTCCACTAAAGCACATATGCAACCTGTCTCTAAAATCGGCAACTTTTCCTGATCGGTTCAAATTAGCCAAAGTTATTCCAATACATAAAAAGGGAGATAAAGGAGATGCTGGCAACTACAGACCAATTTCTTTGTTGTCTCCATTTTCTAAGATTCTCGAAAAAATAATGAGTGTTAGAATGATGACCTTTCTCAACCGCTTTAATATCTTATCCAGCAATCAGTA
>NW_008705295.1:258262-286171 GCF_000326865.2 Helobdella robusta | reverse complement strand
ACGTTCGTTCATTCGGTGGCAAAGAATGCACGCCCTGTTTTACGGTTTCTTTGCGGTTCTTTTTTTGCCAGTTGGCTGGCTTTTCCGGCGGGTTTCACCGCGGCTCGTTTTTTTTTTCATTTAAATTAGTCAAATAAGATTTTTCCATTTCATCCATTTTATTCAGGTTGAAGCTTCCAAAGGAATTCATCGTGGAAGATGTCAGGCTACGTTCGTTCATTCAGTGGCAAAGAAGATACGCCTGGCAGGGATACGTTTTATTCTTTTTTCTCTGTTTTTCTCTGTAATTTAACATTAAGTAAGAATGCTCACACGCACACGCACATACACACAATTACATTAAGTAGCTATATAGGTAGGTTAGATAGGCATAATTTTAATTGTAGGTAGGATAGATAGGAAGCATCCAACACTAATGTAGTTGTATAGGTAGGCAGCGTAAGTTTATCTCTTCTATTTTTTCACGCACCCACATTACACGCATCAGCGTATTATACACACACACACAAATACATACATAAACACATATTAGCATTTGAGTGTTATTTTATTTTCATTACACATTCTAATTTATTATTACTAAGGTTGAGAGTAATTTAATTTCATAGGTAGTTAAAAGCAATAATTTAATTCTAGGAACAATCTTGTAATTTAAATTAAATAAACGCTGTAAGTGTATCTAGAGGTAAGTTAGTTATTAAGTTTTACATTATTATTATTAGGTTGGAGCCCAAGGCATTACGTAGGTGGTGGGGTGGGTACATAATTCTATTAATCATTATTAAAATTAAATAGAATTACTACAATGTTTTTAGCATATTAAATCAAGTAAATATTTCATTTAGCTTGCTCGTTAAAATCCATGCAATTTCGTAAGCCAACAATCCAAGCACGACAAATAGCCCGACCGATAGATCGAATTGATCGATTAGTCCTATTATTCTAGTTATGTTGTTTGGAGCAAGGGGAGACATTACTGAAAATAATTGAAAGTTGAAAAAATTGAGGTTATTTGCATATCCCTGCTTCAACTCATAAGAAGGTGTTGTATGCTGGTAAATAGGCCTCCCCTTGGTTATGTTTCGTCCATAGATTTTATATATATCCATGGTTTCGTACGCTGCCAATTTTACAAACGTAATTCGCCTTTTCGGTAATTTTGTTTTTCCTGAGTCTTAAAACGATGGTTAGTGTGGGTCTAGCGTTAATTATACTTTCAGTTAAGCTATTTCAGTGTTGTAAATGTTAAAGCCTCTCCTTCTTTTGTTTGATCTTGTAACAAGTAACAAATTTAATAACTTTCAGTCTGTGCTGCTAAATTTGAAAAGTGACTATGCATTTTCTTTTACAATAATTTTTTAGCAATGGCTATCATCAGCCATCAGTTGTCAAAGCTCTTGTCTGCCATGCCACAGTAAAACAAATTAATTAAGTTAATATTTAATGACTTTAGCTAGCAAGTGAAAATTAATGATCATTAAGACATTGATTAACAATGGAAACTGTAATAGCAATTGTAATTGTGTTCATCTGTTTTTACTTTTTAAGCAGAAAGAAATCGTCTGTCTGGTGCAACTGAAAATTATAAATAAATATATCAATACTTAAAAAATAGAAAAGAATGTATAAGATATTCTTAAAATTTAAATAATTACTTGTGCAAATGTGCTGGAACTAAAAGCCAACAAACAATTTTTCCTAGAATGAAAACCATAATAAAAACTAATATTTTTTTAAACAATTGAACAGGATAGGAAAAATGGTAGTTTAAAGCTTTGAAATAAACTATGCATGTAGTTGAAGCAGCAGACTTTTGCTCTGACATTGATTACAGATTTATTATATGATTACAGATGTTGTACATGTTTAATGCAGTCTATAGAGACACACTGTAACATATTTAGTGCTGTCTGTAGACATACTCAATACTGTAACATGTTTAGTGCTATCTGTAGACATACTGTAGATTTGTTAAGGAATAATGTGATATTTTTATTTAACTATTATATGTTTTGAAAATCATTTAAATTTATTTTTGTATTATTTAGTTTAGGAACCAGTATGATAATGATGTCACGGTTTGGAGTCCTCAGGTTTTTCCTTTTTTTCATTTTTATTTATTATGTTGGTTACAGTTCAGGTTTTTTTTCTTGTTATTAGCTAATATTTAAATGTTATTATTCTAATGGCTAATATAGTTAATATTTGAGTGGCTTTATTTCAACTTTTAGGGTAGAATTCATCAAATTGAATATGCAATGGAAGCTGTGAAGCAAGGTTCTGCAACAGTTGGCTTGAAATCAGATGATTATGCCGTTCTTGTGGCTTTAAAGGTATTTGATAGCATGTCTCATTATTGATTGTTATACAAAAAATCATTTGTTTGAAGATTAATTGTTATATAGAGTATAGAGTGTTCGGTCTGTGCAGATGAAATGGTAGTAATATTATCTTAAGTACGAGGTGCTGCATGTTAAATCATAAAAGATGGATGAAATGAGGTTAGTGGGAGTTTAAGGAGAGTTTAAAGATGCTCTAGAACAAATTCGTTTTTAGACATTTGATGCAGAAGTTAAAATTTGCAACAACGTTCACGATGTAGATGATGTTTAGAAAGTGGGAATAATTTGTTACATAGAGATTTGTTATATTTTATTAATTATATCAAGCTCAGCAATGCATGAGAAAGAAAGTTTTATGATCAAAGTTTCGCAGTTTCAATTTTGTAACAACCACATGAAATTGACAAAATAAAAGATTTGTATATTGTACATTAGTTTTCAGTATTTTGGATGCAAAATATTTAGTTTCCTAATTCAACATATTTTAGAAAAAGTTTAAATATGTTGAGTAAAGGTATGCTGCTTTTGAAATTTGATCATGCCTATAAATAATTTATCCTCAGAGAGCTCCGTCAGAATTATCAGCACATCAGAAGAAAATATTACCAATTGATGATCACGTTGGCATATCAATTGCTGGTCTCACTGCTGATGCCCGCTTGTTAAGGTTGCTTCATTTTATCATCACATTTGCACAGTCTTAAGGCTGCATAATGATTAAAACAAAATTTAATTGCTAATTTCAGCAAATATATGAGGACCGAATGTTACAACTCAAGATATGCTTATGACACTCCGATGCCTGTGTCACGCTTAGTGGCCATGATTGGAACAAGTACTTTTTTCCAAAGTTCACAATTTTTTCCAAATTTGTGAAATTGTCATTTTTCGTTTTAATAAAACAGAATCACAAGTACCGACACAAAAATATGGAAGGAGACCTTTTGGTGTTGGATTGCTCATTGCAGGATATGATGTAACATTCACAAAATTTATTTTGGGATGAGTCATTTTATGAATAACTGTGCATTATTTTAGGAAAAAGGCTCCCACATTTATCAAACATGTCCATCGGCGAATTATTTTGAATGTAAGGCAATGGCTATTGGAGCAAGATCTCAATCTGCTAGGACCTATTTAGAGAGGCATTTGGATGAGTTCAAAAATGGTAATTAAAATTCTTCTTTGTTGTTTTCATAAAGAATGTTCATTTATTTATAAAAGAATGTATGTTTTCATTGTTATAATTTCGTTTTAAATAGTAAAAATAAAATTTTGTGTTTTCTTTCGCATGGCTTTTATATGTATCTGACTTCTCTGCTATGTTTTCAAAAATATTTGTTGTCTCCAGAAATTTAAATTATTGGTTATAGAACTTTTTATACCCACTACATTGATCCAAAAAAACTTTCTGGTTTCTTGCCGTCCATCCATCTTTCCATTTTCTCAACTAATCTACAAAGAATGCTTTCATTTCAAACAGTACAAACACCTTGCAGGCTACTTTTTCATTTTATTTTCCAACGGCTTGTCATTTATAATGTCATTCCATTTTTTTAGTCAGTTTTTCCTTCACTCATGCGTTACATGAGCTTGTTCTGTCTGCAACTATAATTAATGTATACATTTCCTTATTATTTATTTTTAGCTAAGTTGGATGATATTATCAAACATGGATTAAGAGCATTGAGAGATACGCTACCTAATGAAATCGAATTAACAACAAAGGTACATGTCTCCATTACTTTATTTATATCTACATAAATGCTTTTGCAGATATGAGTTTTGAAATTTTTCAAAGTTTGTCTATCTAATTTATCTTTTGAAACGACCTGTCGATCAATCAGCTTTATTTATTTTTTATGTTTATCTAATTTTTGCCATTGAAATTAGGTGAATATTAGTTCAGCTGCTCTTATTTGGTTTAATCTTTCGATGTAACGTTTAATTTAAGAATTTTATTGAAATACAGTCATTTTATTAGATATCCTATTGATATATTCTGTGCATGCACTTGTTATATTTATCCTAAATGAAAACTGAAAGTAATGATTTGAGCAAGTTATATTTTTACTCTAGATGCAGCCAACAAACTCTTATATTGTTTCTCTACCTTATGCTTATTTTTAGTAAATTTTCTGCTTCTTATAATCAACATTGTAAACTTCATTGAAATATTAAAAATTGCTTATTCGATTTTATATTTGTTTTCAAGAACTGTTCAGTCGGTATTGTTGGCAAAGATGTTCCATTCACTGTTTATGATGACGACCAAGTTCAAAGATATGTTTGTATAATTTTGAAAGATTTTTTTTTTTAACATCACATTTTTATTAGCAAATTTCAAATTTTGAACGCACTACTTAGCTGAAGCTAATAGAAGGTGAAGAAAGATCCCCTGGTGCAGGAAAAGACGATGAGGAGGTTTGCACTATTTTTGTTCCGAGTTGAAATCATATTTTAAATTAATTTATTTTGTAAAGGCGGCGTCTGAGGCAAAAAGTGCGCCAGAAGTTGAAGCAGAACCAGAAGACAGGTCAATGGAGCATTAGCATTTGTCTTTATTACATGATATCAACAATTTAATTCGCTATAACTTTATTTCAAATCTTATCTCAGTTAATATTTGTCGTTTTGGTTTGCACATTTTAAAATTAAAATATTGAAAAAGTGTTTGAATATTTGGAAAAACGAAAATCTGATCGTAATTTGTTTTTTTCGTTTTCTGATCATTAAAAAAGTACCGGTGGGAATGGCGCAGAGGCTTAGCGCGACTAGACGTATGCAACGTGTTCGTCTGAACTTTTAGTGGCGGCTGCAATATTGATACTTCTCGTTTGTCAAAAGCTTTATATTCACTCCAAAATTTAAATAGAAGGACTTCTGGATCTAGTTATTCAATATAAAAGTAATTAATATTGTTTGGTGGTCGTTTTACCTGCATCTATATATTTCAGTCTGAATCCTATATGTATATATATATATTGTATATAATAGATTACAATTCATATATTTGGATTTTTTTCATTCTTTTACCATAGTTATCGTTTTATTTTACGATGATCACGTTATTAGTGGCCAGCTTCACCTGGCTGGAAAGAGTTGAAAAAGTAAAGTTTAATAAGTGAGGGGTAAAGAAGATTAGAAAAAGTAGGAGGCTTTACGTTAAACTATTTGTTTGTTCATTAATTGCATTTTTATTTATATGTTTGTACAGTACATGCATTATAACCGTATAACATGTAATTAATAAATGTACATTTATTAATTTATTTTATTTTATGTGCAACCTTTTTATTTTTATAAAGATGATAAAAAAATCAATAAATGAGAAAGAGTATGCTGGACATTGTTTAGCAATGAGGTTACTATTTTGACAAATTCATCAATATTATTTTTTTAATGTATCTGGATTGTTGTCGTATAATATAATAATTATTATTATTATATTGTGGACATTATTTCCTCTAAGTCAAGATAATCTCAAATAATAGAAATTTTGTACATTAAGCAAAAACTGACTATAACAAACAGACAAAAAACAAACAAAATCAACTTTTAGTCTGTTTTCTGAATGGCTAATTCTGGTATACTTGACCTAAGCTGCAACATGCAATACAAGGTTACATTTTTGTAAACTCAGTTAAAACGGACAAACTCAATTAAAATTCTACAATAACTTCAATGGCTTCCAAACCAAATTTTGCATTCTATTTAAAATATCAACAATAACGTTTTAGATGTTATTAGCATCACAGCCATTATATATTCAAGAAATTTAATCATTAGCAAAACCAACAAATGCATACACTTTTCCAATGCACCAATAATAATCAACACAGCAAAAAGTGCTTTTCGTCATTCTTCACCAACAATCTGGAACATACTGCCTGCATACATCATAACATGTGCTTCAGTGGCAACTTTTAAAGAAAGATTAAAAACTCATTTGTCACAAATTTGATATGCTTTATATTGCTACCAACAGCAATATTTTAATGTCTTTATATCTTTTTTAAACTAATACATTACTTTTTAATAGATTTTATATATTGCATCTTGGTTTCTGCCAAAGAGTGCGTTAGTTGTTTGTCTTAGTGTTACATAAATTATTGTTACTACACACACCTATTCATGTGCTGTTTATGTAATATTTGCATTTGAATTTTTTATTTTATTGACTATATGAAGGTTTAAAGATGGCTGGAGTGATATTCATGAAAATACAAATGGATTCAAAAGTTTGCTCGAAGTAAGTTTTTCATTACACAAATTTTTCGTTACTACATATAATGAAGTAATGTTTTTCAAAAGTGTTTATATCATGTGTGTTGTATTTGTTTTCATAAAAGATGTAAACTTTGATTTGACCAACATTGGTCATTAAAAACCCTCTGTAAAAATATTCCAACAAGCGTAATAATTAAAAATTGCAGCTATCTTACAATAAACAATTTTGTTACTCTTGGGTTCCTATTTTGTTAAAATCGTGCTTCTCATTGTGGTTCCTAAAAATCTAATCTTTCTACTTTTATAATAAATCGGTTTGAAGCAGTGGTCGTTTTTGCAATTTATCTTAATTCAAATTCTGTATACCTGAATTACCTTTTAATGTCATACTCTTTTTTTGTATAAAAAATCAAACCTTGTTCTTTTTTTCGTTTTTGACATGCTTCAAGCAATTTTACTGCTGTAAAAAAATTTAACTAAAAGCATTTTTTACATAAATTTTAATCAACAGAAATGTAACAGTATGCTAGAGCAACTGTGTTCTGATTCTGTTGCCACGGATTGTTCATCTATAAAATTTCTTGAAGAAGTTAATTCGATTCCGAATGTCGAACGAGACATTTTGAACGTTAAAAAGAATTTATGTAAGAAATGGACAAAATACTTTCTTATATTCATTATTTAATTTGTTTTTAAAATTTGTTAGCTCAAGCAAATCAATTATGCAGGCAGCTAGAGCAGTCATTGATTGAACTTCAAACAATAAATAAAGCCCTCGAAGAAAAAAAAAATATGAACTTGAAGGAAGATAGCTTAGAGTTGTATAGAATAATGAAAATGGAAGATCTTCAAAATAATAAAAGTATAATCGACATTTATTTACTTTTTTATGCTTTTGGCGAAATTTTACATTGTGCGTGTGTTTAGTGTCAAATTTAAAGATAGATTTTATACTAACTACTTGATTGTGTTTATATATTCATGCACAAACATATGCAAGCGTGAACATTGGAGATCGATTACGTAAACCATATCGGAACTTCACTGAAGTGAATATTAAGCAACTATTTTGACATAATGTATCATTCTACTTCACGTTGGATACAAAATTTATAGAACCCTTTAGAGCTTAATTTTTGTTATAAAGTTTGCTGAATCAAAAATTCCTATTATGTTAAACCTTGTTTTGGTTTCACGGATTTATATGACCAGGTCATAAACATACTATGTATTGAACTTATTTTGTGCTATGTCCAAGAATAACGAAAGGATCAAACAAAACTTCACAAGAGAATTCTAGATCAAACAACGCAGCACCAGCAATGAAATTTCAGGTAAAGGTTAAAATATTTCAAGGATACAAATGTTCAAGAAATCACAAAAATTTAGATTTAGCAAAATTTTCGGTAAAGAAAATCACTAAAAAATTATAGCTAAACAGAAACGTAAGAAAATTTCAAAAATAGAGCCATATTGTAGCATGAATTGTTTTTAACACAAGAATGTGTAATGATCATCGACAATTCTCAAATGATTTATTATAATGATACTGGATAAAACTAGACTACATTCAAAATGTTATTATTTTTATCAATTTTTTATTAGGTTTCTGTGAGTTTACTATGTTTGTTCGCTCATTTTGTATAATCGCGCACCTCTTATAGGGAAAGAGCACTGCACCTTAACCTTAGCATGTAGGGAATGGTGTGTAATGAATTATTCAAAACGAATTAATGGGAACTATAAATCTGACGTGACAACTACCAAGATTCTTCATTAATAAATATAATTTGTAAATAATGAAGATATGCTGGCTCATCGTCACAATGAACTGACGTTGAACCATGAAAAATTGAAGAAAGCCAACATGATGCAGAGATCTAAAGTTTTTGAATCCGCTCATAATGAACAGATGGAAAGATATAAAAAATACGGAATTATTGAATTACCAAGTAACTGTTTTTTATTTTTGACACAATTTACTATTTTACTTCATTACCGAATCCATTGAACATTTTGAAAATATTAAATAGCCTCATATCCAGAGCTTTTCATACAAATACTTGATCTAAAAATTTTGATTTTTAATTAGCAGACAATGTCTCTGTCGTTATTTTTTTAAGATAATATGATCACTTCTACTTTTAATACAGAATGCAGCCTCTCCAAACTTTTAGGTTTAAATTTTGACATTTTACCAATCTACGTACATTTTTATATGCGCGAGGAAACCCCGTCGTAGGACCTACGCGCGACACAAATGCATTTATACTTTGATATTGTTCCATAATTGTGGCGTAAATAATAATTTATTTAGCAACCATGAGATCTGGTGAAGACGTGCGAGAATTAGATATAAAAGATATAGAAATCTCTGGCGACCAATCAGAACTTGAATCATTTTTGATGGACAATGAGTTTGATATTAATACTTCTGATACTTCTCCATTCAACGTTGATAATGACAATCCAGAATACGAGTGACACCGGTTATTATTACTCTATTGTTAAATTAAAAAGAGTCAACATTATATTTTTTTCTATATTGAAACGTGAAATAAATTATTTTTCAGCGCAATGGACCTGAGAAATTTTCCATCTCAATGACATTTTCACGTAAATCCGGCTTTCTTGTGATGCTAAGAAATGAAACCTATTTTTAATGTTTTTTTTTTAAACTGAATGTTAATATTATTTTTTACAGTTTATATTAAGTTAACATAGTTCGACATTATTTTTTGAAGAGTATCTTAAATAAGAAGTAGAGGAAAAAATTGGCTTATGTTTGTATCTAATACTTAATACGGTGATAAACCAGCTTTTTACTTGTTTAACGAGTGCCTTTTCAAAATGTTTGTAACCAATGCGTTGTGTTGTAATGAAATATGACCAAATTGTTAAAACGTGTGTTTAACTTCAGCTTGTTCCAGGGATCGCAAACTGGAGTCGATTGAGATCATACAACAAGAGATCATACAACAATGCTGATATGGTGCTCTCAAAATTCAGATTTGGAAAAGAAATATCTTCTGGGGTGTATTTCTTGCAACATGAGTAGACATGTATATAAGCGTCTTAAGTACCATTTATTCAACAAACTCAAGCGAAGCTAGCGTCATTGAAGTTTTTCAGCAGTGAGAAGCACTCCACAAAATTTTCAACACAGTACAATACAAGCAGTCGAAGCTGAATCAACAAATGCATATATAAAAATACAATAAAAGTAGATACGACAGACAGCTGGAAGACTGGGGCACTAAAACTCTAAGCTTCATCAGATCTTTGGTATTCAAGTATGGAAAATGATCTAGCCCAGCAAAACCACTAATATTTTGGAACAATTTTGATTTTTGAGGCGACTTAAGATTTTGTTTGTTTATTTTCAATTTTTGTCATCTTGCGGCAAACCATCATTTTGAAAAACATCGCATTTAATGGTTAAGTATGATTAATAGATTAAAAAATTGCAATTCGAACCTTAGTGATACAATAAATTCCAATTTTATTCTATATTAAAAAACCATAAAATTATTTAAAAAAATATTATGTTTCCGTATTGATTGAATTAGCTGAAAATTCAGTCTTTTATGTATTCCTAAGCAATTGTTAACAACTTCCCGTCATGGGGTGGTGTTGGTTTTTTTCCACATCCGCCTCCCAGCTCATATACTACCAAGCTCACTTCATACGCAAGCCAATCTGCGTTCATCTGCATAGAAAATTTAAAAAATTTTAACGTTCACCGTTATTAAGATTAAGGTTTAAAATACAAATTTACGAGGTCCAAAAATACATTTGTTGCTAGATTTAATACAGGCTTTCGATGGAAGTATACGCCATTTAATAATGTTCGCACAGAAGCATTTACGCCAGTTAATCAGTTAATGATAGGTTGAACGTCGTCTAAGTTTCTAATCATTAATAATGCTAACGAGCTACGTCTAAAATTTTATATTTATATTCCAAAAACAAATTCTTTCCACTAAAAATCGAACCATGGATTAAATAATAATTTTTTGAAATGGGAAACAAATGTGTCATGCCAGCCAAAATCTGCGCTGATGAGTGTAGAGACATCTGGTATAGAAATAAACCAAGACATTTGTGAGAGGGATGGAAAAAGTAATACTGCGAATTTCAAAGCCATTCATCAATAGGATATTGCAGAAGAAGTGTAGGATGGTTAGAGAGAAATTATTATGAAAAAGGATGTTTTAAAAAATTATTTTAACTTACTTGAGTGTCAGCTTCTGCGTAAATTCTTACCACATCTTCCGTTCCCGATGGCCTGATTATATTTGTAAAATAATGGTAGTTTATGAATAATAAATAATAATTTATTACACAATGTAAAGAGAATCAATCACCTGACAAAACTTCTGCCATCTTTATATTTGGATACCAGCTCATCAATTTTTGGCTGTATTGATTCTGGTTTAACAACTTGTTGCTCTGCATTTGTTAGCACAAAAATACTTCGGTCGCAGACCTGGTTTTGAGTGAGAGGTGAACATGAAATGAATGAACCAGCAGAAAATGTTACAAAAGAGAGATTATTTCAACTTTGGCAAAGCACAGATGAGAATACGAACATTTCAACTATAAAATAATGCGCTGTTGAGTAACACGATGGCATATTCGAGATAAGGCACGGGAACCAAAGGAATTCAATTCTGGAAAACTACAAAATGTGATAGTGTGCAACTAAGCATCGCCGATTAATATATTTATGTTCTGAAAAATGGCCATGAATGTTGCAACTTGTCATTTTGTTACTGATTTCAGGTTGTGCGAAAAATTCATAAACAAGTAATTTTTTTATTCAGGTATTTATGTTCAACTTGGTAAGGCTTCCGTTTCTATGTACGTTTATAAATAGAGCGTAATATGGACCATCTTGAACGTAAGCTATAAGTGTTAACGTAGACAAATCGATTACTTTATGAGTGTTCATAAATTTATTAAAAATAAAAAAAATAATGGTTGGCACTTTTGAGGCTAAAACTTTTTCATTGCTAACCTGTGTCTTCAGTTGCCGATTGGGTAGATCGACATACATGGCATCCCACATTAATACATCAATTGCTTTAATCTTCAATGCCGTCTCAACGAGTAACATGTCTGATATGGAATCTCCCACTGTCTGTAATTACAATGGTTTAGAAATAATATTGTACACAAGAACTAAAGTTTTTTAGCGTTTTCCAAAATGGTATAAACACTTGGCCTACAAGTGAAATATCGTAATAGTCTAAGGTAGTGTTCGGAAGACAGAATTGTGATGAATCAATTTAGTGCAAATCTCTCAGAGTGACACTTAACTACAAAATGAAAAAGGAGATTCAAAGTAAAGAAAACTAAAGTTGCTGCCAAAGTTATCACATTTTATAGAAAACAAAAAACAGAAAAAATTTCCAACATATAAAAAAATGGATATCAAATTCATGTTAATGTTATGTTATAGTATCTAACTTTGTCATGTTATGAAATGCGTTATCTAACAAAGAAATGGAAAAATTTGAGAAAATAAAAATATTATCACCTCATTGGTCAAATCAATGAAGTTCAACAAGTTTTCTGCTGCAACTCTGCAAGAATCATCCGATGAGCTGTGTAGTGATACCAGGTTGAAACAATTTATAAACAAACCAACGACAGCCACAAAATACAAATCTTAACTTCTATCTTTAGAGAAATTATAAATCTAACAACGACAAAACGGAATAATAAAACGAGTTCTCGGTATTAACCTTTTTTGGTAAAAAAAGATAAATTAACAAATTGTAAGATAACACTAAAATGAGGCTTTTTAATTAATAATATATAAAATATATTTGAATATATGATTATCCTGAATTCAAAATTGAAACGGTTCAATGAAATGATCGTGAAAGAAATTGAAGATAAGCCAAATGATGACTTCATACATTCAAAACTGGTTGAATTAAGATTATTATACGTCAAACACGAATGAATGAATAAATGAATGAATAAATAAAGGAGAAAAAACTCAAACCCATTTTGGATGACTTGGTTAAGCTTCTGCTTAACTGATGCTTTATATAAAACCTGAAGTAATGATGAATAAAAGTATTCAAACGTCAGGAACTTGCACGAAAATTACATTTAGCGAAAATTAAAAGTAATAGCTTGGAGGGAATAAACAAAGAAAATATTAGCATCTCATGAAAACAACCCAAATACATACAATTACTAACAGTTCCGTGGCCATTAGCTTCAAAATAAACCCCCACTTCAAACTCCTGGGCTTTGCTGTGCAAATGCTTCACACCAGTACAAACGCAAGCAACTTTCAACATCTAAAACGATAAATTTTTAAAATTATCACATTCGTTTCACCTGGGCATGTTTATCAATTGAAATCTGTGACGTAGTAAACAGACAGTAAATGTCTCATTCTTCGAAAGGAGCAAGAATAACACCAAAACAAAAAAAATCCAAAATTTGTCGCAGGAACTAATGTGAAACTTGAAAACGATATCGTAAAAAAACAAGAACCAACATTTTCTGGAGCACCTAATTAAATTAATAAACTGCTTAATGCTTAAAACAGATAGTTTTTCCCGTCTATTTTCGTTTATTCAACTCACGTTTATTCAACGTTTGTCGTAACAAAGTCTTAGATATTTTTGGTTAGGAAATTCAGAGCGTTTTGCAAAGAAATTTGCTTGAATAAAAAGTGAGTACTTTTCCAACTTTATTAGAACCGTAATTATAATCTATTTTTTGGGTGCATATAGAAATTGTAACACTAAATATAGTTAGGATTAAGAGCGACAGTAGGTTACAATCGAAGTTGAGTAGAGTACCCGGAGTCATTAGTCTGCCTTCCACACCATTCTGCCCAATCATTAAAATATACTTGAACGATTTACAAGAATTTGATCAATTTTATTTCAACTTACTGCTTGGCTCCAGGTTCTAAAAACTGATGGTAACAACTGATACAACTTTCCGTGATTTACTTTATATACGGTGTATACTGTTGACTGACGGATCTACGCACTCTAACTAGATTACTTGACAATAAACATAATCCAAGTATGTACCATATCTCAACGTAACAAACGAAGAGACCAAAACATTTTAAAACTGACGGATCTACGCACTCTAACTAGATTACTTGACAATAAACATAATCCAAGTATGTACCATATCTCAACGTAACAAACGAAGAGACCAAAACATTTTAAAACGAGAGAAGCCAAATAATTTTTATATACTTTTGTATCTGTCAAATATTTTGTAGACGCTCCATTTGCATAGGCCGTCTGTACGACCCCGAGATCAACGGAGAGACCCGCTTGTACACAAAAGTCTGATATACATCCGGCAATCTAATAAAAATTATTTTTCTTTGAGAAATGTCATTTTAAAAATGATGTAAAAGGCTTACAAGAGCTGCTATTTTGTCACCATCTAACATGTGAAACCTTTTATCTAAAAAGTTAATGGGTGGAGTTTGGGAAGAACTTAGCTTAGCTTTAATTAAATTATTAAATAAAACTTTACAAAAATTCGAAAACTTTACGACGAAGTTTAAAAAATATTAAAATAAATCAATTATTAACCACTGTCAAAATAATAATAAATAACTCGATCAGCATCTCCGTCAAATGAGGCGCATCGTTCATATGGTATTATTGGTACACCTGCAATCAGTTTAAAAAAAATTATTATTACAAAACTATAAATAAGTTTCATAAAACAATGAAAACTATTTTCATCGGTAAACCTTCTGGAGCTTTTTGTTGAATTTTAACATAGTCTGCTCCACACTGAAAGTTTAAAAAACTTATATTTTTTACACTTTTAAATAAGTTTTTCAATTTATTTTATAATAAATTTTTACAAAGATATTCTGGGTTTCAAATTTTGGAAACGTATCAACTGAAATAAACGGATGAGCCAAAAATTTTTTAAACAACTTGAAATATACCATGTGATTGAGTTTACCACTGGTAGCATCATTGAAGACTTCAATAGTGATGTAGCTTTCGATCTCTTTGGACATCTTCTTTACCTGCAGCGCTCCCACACCATTGGCTCCATCAACGAAAATCCGAGGTTTCTCAAAAGGTGTAGTCTCATGCTTGATCTAATGGATGGCATGTTAAAAAAACGGTTCATCGATTTGTCAATTTCAATCTTACAAGCTTTTCAGAAATATTAGAGTGCTATATTTCAAAAAAGGCGCAATCATTTTCTACTTGCCTGTTGTAGCAAATAAAAGACAATGTTTTCCATTAATAAAATTTGCGCATTGAGAATTAACTATTCTAGAAACATCAATGTGTATAAAATTTTGAAAAAAAAGAAAAAAGCCACAACTTTAAAAATTAAAGTTTTATATAAAAAAAATTAAAATAAACATTGGAATGAAGCTGATTAAACGCAGCAGATAATTTTTTGATATATCCCTCTGGCGTTGGAGTACCATAAAGACCATTTGTGTTGATAGAATGTACTAGGTAATGTAACTGAGGAGTGGTTAAGATCTCTGTTTAAAAATAATTATTCAATTTTTTATTTTTTTAAGAATTATTTTTTCAATTAATTATTATAAAAATCAAGTAAAATTGTGTGCGAACTAATAAAAATAATTTTAATTTTAAATCAGTCAAAATTGAGGTGATTAAAATTTGATTAAAAATATTAATTACAGACACTATTATGAAAATATTAAAAAAAAAGTTTTGAAAGCTCTTCATAAAAAATCTAATAAAAATTTAACAGGCTGATAAAGTGTAATGCACAAAGCTAAAAATTTTGTCACAAATTTCATTTAAAAAATTCAAATTAAAAATTTGAATGTAAAATTTCAATTGACAAGAGTTTTTAAAATAAAACAAGAGCACTAAAATTTTAATTAATTCACAAATTTAGATAAACAATTGCAATATGAATGGAACAAATTAATTAATTAATTAATTAACTACTTAATACAAACCGAAATCAGTGAAAGAAGAATTTAAACTTTTTATTCCATCAAGCAATGACGCAGATAAACTTGATCCAGATGGCCTAAAAAATTATTTTTCACTAAATTTTTCTATTTCGACATTGAAAATTTTGTGCAAAACCAATGAGTTTATTTCATATTACCTCATCACTTAACAAAACTGCAATCAGTAAGTTGTCACACTAACTTTTTTTCTATTAGAATTTCAAATAAAACATCATAAAAAAATCTCCTCTAGCTAAGTTTAAATTAAGTGATCTTGAGCACGTATTACAAAACTCATCAATAGTTTATCCATTGGCTTTGCCGAACCAATGGTGCATCAATTACAAAATGATTACAGTATTATATTTCCATTTAGTTGATCAACTGAAATTGTGATTTCAAATGAAAATGCTAAATCAAGAATAAAAAAACCTCAAAAAAAAAAACATTTGTTAATATTGAGGTAATTCAAACAGCCAAAAAAATAACGAAAGATCTTGAAAAGAATGAAGAAATTTCAACCTGGTATCTCGGGCAAAAATAACATTGGATGGGGATGTTATATCAATTTCCCACTTATGTACAATAGAGTCAATTAACGACGACAGCCGATCATCACTGTTTAAATGAAATTAACCCAATTAATGAATTACGTTTAAATTTTTCTATACATACAAACTTCAAACAATTATCAAGTATACAAGAGAAGTCCTTACCTAACGTTAGCGAGGTCAGTGGCAATGACTTCCCAATCAGGAGCCAACATTTCGCCGTGAGGATCCACCAGTTTTACTCCATTATCCTCAACAGGATTATGCGAAGCCGTGATCATTACTCCAATTGTTGCTAAATTAGGAAGAAATGATATTAAGCATAAAAATATAAAAATTTAAAAAACGAATATCATTTATTCTGCCTACAAAGCCTATTCTTCTCTCAGTTACCTTAACATTTAATTTTTTTTCAGAATCACATCTAGATAGCTTTTGAATTCATGCAAACATTTTGCTCAAGCTAAATCTAATGATAAATGCTGATTACAATAATTTGAAAGTATATGTGAATGCTAACACTGAACCTTTCCTAGGCATACAAATTGATTATCAAGAAAGAAGAAACACCGTTTACCAGATTTTTTCAACTGGAGAATAGAATAGGATTACTATTAGAAGCTCTCCAAAAAAATAGTAAGTGCCGTCAAGCAAAGATTCTTCAGCAATAGAGTGGTAAACACCTGAGTGATGAGACGGTCTCCACAGAACCAATCAACAGTTTCAAGATCAAGTTTTGAAAGTTAGGATATTAGGACACTTATCTCACAGTGGTTCTCTCACAGACTCTAATCTACTAAACCACTTTAAACCCTGTTATGTTATGTTAAATTTAATGACCATTCTTGTCCGTTTTATCTATCAAGGAATGAAAAAACATTGAATGTATCAACATGACTAATATATCATGTTGGTCATTAAATAAAAACTAAGAATAGCTATCAGACCAATTGTTCTACATGCTCCATGATTAAACATTAAATGTACAGATATTTATGAGCCGAGAAAAATAAAAAAATTTATATTAAAAAATCTACCTACAAAACATTATTTAATTAATCTTAGTATATCATTCAAGTGAAAAGTGAGTAAAAACTACTAAAAAGTTTAAAATATATTTTTAAAAAATATAATGATGCAAATGTCTTTAAAACCTTTTTTAAACTTTGATCTCAGAACAGCCAAAATACCAACTCGGTAAAGAACATGATCTAAAAGATTGGCCCTGAAAAATTAAATTTGGTGGTAATCTATTAATGATGATCTTATATCATTACACCAGTTTTAATAATGTATTGATATATTATAATTACTATTATTAGTGCAATAAAACAATAAAATTAATTGCATGTTATGTAGTATTTTTGTTAAAAAAGCTAGGAAGTTAAAACTGTTAAGTTAAGCTAGCTAGGGAAATGCAAATCGCACTTTGTTCTGAATCCTGCTGTTCCATACTCTAAGATCTGATTAATTAACTTTGGATGATTCATCATTTATTAAATTTAATTTAGTTAATTAATTTAATTAACTGAATCCAACCCAACAGCACACGACAACAACAGAACGTCGCCACCTGAGTTGTGAAAGTTTGCAACGAAACCGTATAAATAATATGAGTGTAGCATTGTAGAACTAAGTTTGTTTTAAAAAGTTTTTATATAGATACAAAGCACATTAATTACATTAATTGATGGATTATTAAAGGTTAATGGATAATTAAAGGTTAATTGCAGAATAAAGCATTATCTTCAAGTCATAAATCTTCTAATGCAAATAAGTAATGACCCAGTTTGTAACAATTTTATTATAATTCACACAGCAGCACTCATACCACACACACATAGGGCTAGTAAGATTAATGCATCATTGATATCCATTGTGTTTGCATGTTTGCGACAACTGTTTGATGAAAGATTCAGCCATAAACTGTTTTTGAATTTGAAGGAGTAACATGGGTCTCATAAAGGAAAAAACTAACACCATATTTCAAAACAACAACGAATTTGCTACTTTACGTCCACGAACACACTTGAAAGATTAAGAAGCACATATGTAGAACACATGTAGGTCTCTATATGAATGCATACCGTTTAATAGTGTGATTCTTGTTTAAATTTGATATAAATTTTGTTAGATTTATTTTCTTTCTTTTTAATCTTCTTCAGATTTTAGTAAATTTTTTTTATCTGTAAACTATTGTTGCCATATATGTTTTTCTGTGGCTTAAATTTTACCTTCGACCTTCTACACAACGTGCAGTAATTTGGCATAAATTACGCACAATGATGAACCCTACGTTTTGTTGTTTTTTTTAAAACAAATTTATTGATGATGTCACTTCGGGATTAAATTTATTTCTCCACAGCTTTTTTTCATAAAAGATATCGTGATAAATTTGGTAAATCTTTTTGTATAACGTATGAAACTTTTCAAAGTACATTTTTACAAATATGTTGTTTTGCGCGTAGGTTGCGAGCGTAAGCTCGAGTGTACGACGCGGTGCTGATGTGCACAAACAGACGAGAACGTATAACGGACTTATGCAGCTTATGTGATACGGTGAGATAATTGCGTGCAAGCGGAGAACTTTATGGTAGCAGGTCTGCTTTGACATATCCTCACAGCTATAAATAAAAGATAACGATTTTTGAAACGATACTACCTATTTATCTTTACTTTTGTGAAAAACACATGAATGACTTTTTCTGATTATGTTTGTAAATGCAGATTAATTTCAAGGGCAGTAAATTAAAACCTTTAAATAATTATTTGTCAGTATCCAAAAGTCTAGCCATCTTTAATAAAAAAATTTTCAAAATTTTGGTATTTTGCAATTTTTCGGATATAAATTTTGTCCTTCCAATTCCGGACACATCGGGATTTATTCGAATTATTAGTGACCCCTAAATTAACACGGAGGTTTACGCTAATGCAAGCACGCACACATACACGCACAAACGTACACACACATACATGCGTGTGCGTGCGTACATAGAATCCTGTGTGCGTACATAATACAATATTGTATAAACGTACAAGTTTTATACAACGCCACACATTGCCATTGATTACATATTTCTACGTGAGTGTCGTTTCTTGTGTGGAGCTGTGTACAACACTTGCTCTGCATCTATGTGCTGCATCCGCACCAGTGTTCTTCCCATATCAATACATTCCATACATACCCGATACACTATTGTAATATATTTCACGCAAGAACCTATCCAGGCAAACATTACAAACGAGCTTATACATGAATATAAATAAACATGTATACGCATATAATTCATATGAATGTATCGTTGGTACTTCGCATTTACAAAATTGACGGTTTTAGCAATAATTACACTGGTATTAAAAACCGTTATCCAACTTTGATTAACAGCCGAGCAGACATTGTTTATTTTTTATTTTGTTTATTTTGTCGGAAAATAGGTTTTCAACAAAAAATTTCTTCAAATTTCGGTTTAATAAAAATTTATTATTTCCGCGATAATTTTTTTTAGGTTCTACAGTTTGTTATATAAAATTATGACGCCGAAAGTTATGTTATAATGTCATTGTATATTTGACAGCTATCAATTCAAAAAAATAGAAATTGAAGTAGTTAAGGTTTCTTATGTAAAATGACTCAACTGTCATTTGAGAATGGAGTGGATGAAGATGGTGACGTGAATTGGAATGGCGTCATGGCAGGAAACGATGAAACTTTGCCAAAAGTTGCGAAAAAAATTGATAAACTAAACTTGCCAGGAATGAAAAAAAAATCTAGCAATAGATCTCTTTTTATATTTAGTAATGAAAATTTCATCCGAAAATATGCTCAACTCATCATCGAATGGACATATCCTTTACATTCTGGTTGTTTTTTTAAATTATTAGATGATGCGATTGTTACAGTTTTGCTAATTTTTTTAATTTTATAAAAGGAATATCTATATTTTCCATAACTTACACTATAACACTCCGTTCGAATATTTAGTTCTTAGCACTATTATTGCTAATTGCATCGTGTTAGCCCTAGAGGAACATTTGCCAGAAAATGATAAAACTCCGCTAACTCTTGAACTAGTTAGTGATAAACAAATTTTAAAAATTGTAACAATTTATTGTGCTTGTGTAATTAACATTTTCAAAAACTCTCCAATGGATGCTAGAAATTTTAAAAATATTTTAAAGTCTTATTCAAATTTAACAACAGGAGAAAACCGAAGTATACTTTTTAGGAATATTTTGCATTGAAGCAACTTTTAAAATCGTGGCTTTGGGATTTGTGCTACATAATGGGTCATACTTGAGGAGTGCATGGAATATTATGGATTTTATAGTTGTCGTAACAGGGTTGGAAAATACTTTCATTCATTATCTTAAATTGTATGATATATCGCATATCCTAATCGCTATCGTTTGGGCTGTTTCGGTCACTGACAGAAAACGGCAGCCTCTGGTTTGCATGTTTGCACATCTTGATAATTTTGAACCACAAATTTTAGACTTTACGTTTTTCATTGCGTCAGCAATTTATGATATTAATGGAAATTAAAAGCAGATAGCAATTTAAATTTTTGTACTGCGCTTATTTATTCAAATGTCTCCTAATGTATTTGCCATATCGATGAAAAGATAGTTGACGAATATCGCCAATACGTAATATTGTTTCATTTATTTCTAGTTATTATATTTCAATAAATTATGCATTTATTGAAACAAAAAATCAGTTGCTCCCTAACCATGCAACGACGCGTCAATTAAAACTACAATTCTCACTTAATCGAAATCATTTTTGTCGAAAACTACTTTAGGCTAGGATGGAATATCTAATTACTCCATTTTGAGCATTATTTTATCGCTCAAAATTTTTCAAGATCAATTTTTTCTGTCAAAATAAATAATTTGAGAAACGCGAACTATTTATAAATGCTTTTTCCAATAGAACTTGATCTGTCGAAATTTGAAGCGTTCGCTTGAGAACTCACAAAAATTCAACATGCTACTTTTAACATCTGATAATAACTCTTATAAAGTTGTAACACATTAACTTAACAATTGAACGTTTTAGGTTTTGGGCGTGCAGTCATAATTTCAAATTTATATTCGGCATACTTAAGAAAACATTACCAATATTAACATACAATGAGAATGACAATAAAAAACCAAAAGATAAACACACATTTAAATGGAAAAATTGCAAAACATATCAAAAACTTTAAAAATAACAGTCACAGTTAAAAAATTACTTGCTCAAAGAAAATATGTAATTAAATCATAAATTCGCGAGTTTAAGATAATGAATATTTCGTTTAATTAAAACAAAACTAGATAAAATTGTGCAACATTTTGATGAAAACTAAATTTTTAATAATATTAAAAATTCCTCAACTGAAATATCAATATAATAATATTAACAATGAGTGGATTGTTTCTGAAATGGAACAGTACGCTTGCACTGACCGACAAGAAACTATTGATCCTGCTGCATTCATTCCACTCCACTCCACTCCAATATTGCACTCCAATATTGCACGGCGTTATGATGATGTTAGGTTGCGAATCATTGTGATACAAATCGAATAACAAATAAGAAATCAGCTGATTTGATGGCGCGTATAGTTTCAATAACATTTTAATAATGAAATTAATCGTGATTTCAAGTCGTATTTTTTGGGAAATTTATTTTACTTTAAAAATTTTCCCAGATCAGGAAATTTTTTAAAATTAAAACGGTATGTAAAGAGAGTAAATTTAGTTGGTTTTTTTGTTTTAGACAGCTTGTCAATATTCTTCATCTGGCTGGTGCATATCAGATTATGCATTTATTAGGTGCATGTTTCGAAAGTTACTTGCAAAGCTTGTAAACATTTTGCTGTTGTTGATATTTTAGCAATACCGTAGCAAGACGTAAAGACGTTTTGATGTGTGATTAAAATATATTATTTAGCGATATATATATATATATATATATATATATATATATATATATATATGTATGTATATGTGTGTGTGTGTGTGTGTGTGTGTGTGTGTGTGTGTGTGTGTGTGTGTGTGTGTGTGTGTATACAAAGTAGAGACGCAGTTTATATATATTTGAGCATCTGGGCATTTGAGCATATTTGAACAATTGTGTTGAACAACCACAACATATCAATTTGAACACCGAAGATGGTATAGGAATACCGAAAATATAATAGATATATATAATGCAGGGTTCTATCATGCATAAAATAAACAAAAATTTTGGCTTTGAACTAAAGAAACTTAAAAATGATTTACGATCAACCGTTAGAAAAATCGAAAAGTTAAATTGGAAGTTAATTAACGCCGAACATGCCGTGATTTTCATCAATAATTGCATTTCTGACAGTCTTAATCCAATATATATATATACGAAACGAAAGTTTTTTGGTCAGACTGCAAATAGAAAGTTTGATCCTACTTCTTCTCCGATTGTCAATCGATAAAATCTTATCCATTTTAAACCTGCAGTCATTTTGCTTTTTCTTCAAATAGGGATCAATATTGCATATATTAATCGTTTTATGATGAGTGACTATTACGCCGCAGGCCCTCTTCCAGATCAGTCAACTCTTACAAACAAACACTTCCAAGTTTAGTTGATTTGGCTCATACATTTTTTAAATGTTAGCCATTGGAACATTGAAATATATTTCAATGTGTACTGAACAAATTCATTGCAGTTCTAAAAACGAAATCAGGTCATTTTATAAATATTGGCACCAATATTTTGATAGCAATATATTTTATTATACTGTATGTGACGACGTATTTGATATTTCATTTGTTTATTTAATTTCATTTAAAGATTCATAACGATATTTGCGAGTGGTGGAGGAAGTAACGGCTTCGACCTCCGGACGTTGAGAGCAGTCAGAGTACTGAGGCCTTTGAAATTAGTTTCTGGAGTTCCAAGTAAATTTTTTAACTTAATTTTATTTAGTTTGGATAAATTTTATTATTCGTGCCTTTAATGATCGTTCGCTTGTTAGTTGGTGACTTTAGTCATTCGCGTCGAAAGTTACGCCAAAAAACTTTCTGGTTGGAGTTGAAGGGCAATAAATGAATCAAACCTTATTTTAATATTTTTTTCTTGATTTATTTCAAGAGGCGATTTCAAAATAATTTTAACTTTTTTTAGTTTTATATACTTTTTGAAGAGATAAAAATTATATGACAACGAAGAACCATCATCAGTCGATATCGTGATAAAACTTGCATGCTGGTCAATGAATTTTTTAATTTCAGACGGTTTCATTTGAAAAATAACGACACAAAATGTTTCAATTTTGCCTAATCTGTTTGTTTTACAGTATCGAAAATACGTTTAATTTTTATTAGTTTAATTTCGTTTTCACAAAACCCTTACGATGAAGCTGGTTATTACCAACAATCAAATTGTTGAAATAATGTACTTAAGTCTTTTTTTGAAATTTATGGTTAAATGGATTTAAATTTTGCTAAATATGTTAAAATAATTGTATATCTCAATTTTAAAGGTTTGCAAGTGGTGCTGAAATCAATTTTGAAAGCAATGGCCCCACTGTTACAAATAGCTCTTCTGGTGTTGTTTGCTATTGTTATTTTTGCCATCATTGGTTTGGAATTTTTTATGGGAGCGTTTCATTCCGCTTGTAAGGCGGATGCTTTCGGTTAGTAACCACTTTTAAATAGTTTTCCATTATTCAAAAAATATTTACCTTTTTACCTTTCAAATATTATTTTGAAAATTTCACTACTCAATTCAGTGCTCTTTAAATATTTTTATTTTGTTTGAGACAGCAAAGTTTTTGAAAACATTCAAACAATTTCAATAAAATAACTTATGAAGGTGAGATAGTTTTGAATCCAGAAGAAGACGAAGTGAGTCCGTGCTCTTCAAATAAAGGCTGGTTCACATTTGGAGCCAATTTTTGTCCTGCCAACAGCAGGTGCTGGGATGACGCGTACATCGGTCCGAAGTATGGCATCATCAGTTTCGACAACATCGGTTTCGCCATGCTGACAGTTTTCCAGTGCATCACTATGGAGGGGTGGACAACAGTCTTGTATTATGTGAGTTCACTTAGTTGAATCTTGTGGTATGTTAATATGATGCGTGTATTGTGCAAGTGGAGTCATAAATTATTTAATAGAATAATCAAAAATATGACAAAAATATTATTTGATATCTATGTTGATATGAATGATATATTTCATAAATATAAGATACAGAACTTTGTTGATATAAATGATGTTTTTTATATCTACGTGGATATGAATGATAGCTTATATTTAATTATTAATGAGGTTTCATAATTGTTAACGAACGATGTTGATATATTTTTATCATCATGTTCTTTTTTTAATTATCAATGTACTGTTGAAGTTAATCACATCTTGTCATTTTACCATTTTGATTTTGTGTGCTGAAGCTTAATTACAAAGTTGTACACACTTCCGCAACAAATGCGATAAGAACAATAATAAATTTTACCATCATGATTTTAAATACTTTTGCCTCTGTGAAACTTATATTAATGTTTTTAAATCAAGTTTGAAAATTGAAACAAAATTTAAAGAAAAAAAAACATTTGTTTTTTATTACAAAATAAAATTTAATACAATTAATTAATAACTGAATAATAAATTTATTAAAATTTACGCAATTAATTTTTTTCATTTTAATTTTTCAGACCAATGACGCTTTAGGAAATGCCTTCCCGTGGATGTACCACGTACCTCTTATAATTCTTGGCTCATTCTTCATGCTCAACTTGGTACTTGGTGTCCTAAGCGGGTTAGTTGTTCAGATTAAATACTTTCATTGTCATTCAATTCAACTCCGCTTTTAACATTTGTCACATCAGTTATTCTATTCTATTGTGTATTATTATTATTATTATTATTATTAGTGTGTATTATTATTATTATTATTAAACAAGTTGCGAAGCACTCAAGTCGGATGTTTTAACGCACTCATTGTATTTTATTTAATTTGGAGGGAAATACACATTTGAACCTAAGCTGATTGTGTGTAAAGTTTATAACTTTTTATTGTTTTGAAAGCATTTGAATGTTTCCATAATTTTCTGCAAGTAAATACTTAAATAGATGTGGATGGTACTTTCGAGAGTTTTTTCATTCATGAATGATAGGCATCACCTGTTTGAGAATTAAATGAATAAGTATGGGTTTTTGAATAATTAATTGATTTAAAATTTTTTAAAAATTGTTCATTACGTGCTGTCATTTTGATTGGTTCGTACCCACAAACATGGAATGAATATTTTATGTAGTCATCAGAGCAATTTCCTAAAGATTAGCATGCAGCCGAAGTTTTAAAAATTACCAATCAAACAGTGTTGTTTTTATTAGGTTCTAAAATTAAAAAATATCTATTACAATCAACCTTCTGATTTCTTTATGACCTAAAATCACGATCGTTGTCATAAAATTTAAATAGATATCATAAATTTTGAATAGATGCAATGTGTGAGATGCAATGTATTCAGCAGACTTGTTAAAACGATATTTTAATATTGTCGTTTTAAGCACTAAAGTCTCATGAACAAAGAATTGCTAAATTATATAACGTTATTTGATAAGTTTGTATACACACACACACCACACACACACACACACACACATACACACACGCACACACACACCACACACATGCATACGTATGTATAGTTTATTATAAATATTATTAACTATTCAATTTATACTTTCAATTTGAACTACAATAATTACATTTGTATAAATTATGTAAAAAAATTTTAATTCGATGTTCGTACACAATGAAATATTTAAACTTATTTAACGCTGTATTTATGCAAATTATATGAAAAAGTAATTTTTTTGTTTATCCAATACCTAACTCGATAGTAATTTATAAATTAATCTTGTATGAAACTGTTGTTCAACGATGCAGAATGTTCTGAACGTTCGATTGGAGGTTTTTGATAGCACTGAACAATATTTGATACTAAATAAATTTAGCGAATTTGCGAAAGAAAGAGAGAAAGTGGAGAGCAGACGGGCGTTTTTAAAACTACGGAAGCGTCAGCAGGTAGACCGCGAATTAGATGGCTACCTAGAGTGGATTTGCAAAGCCGGTGAGGCTCTTCAAGAAAAATTAGTTTTGAAAGATGGCTGTGCTCTTTTTCATTTCTTCATTTTTTCATTTTTTTCTTGCTCGTTTATTATTATTATTATTATTATTATATTTATTGTGTCGGCTATTTTTGGCTTACATTATTGGCGTTCTCACTTTTGTAGAGAATTCGCCAAAGAAAGAGAAAAAGTTGAAAACAGACGGTCATTTTTAAAGTTTAGAAAGCAACAAATAGTAGAAAAACAAGCTGAAGCCTATTTAGAATGGATTTCAAAAGCAGGTATACGGTCACTAGAACGTGCATCTCTTGATGTTGTAGACCTACCTTTCCTGCTTTCATATTTTACATTTCTAGATTTTTGCCACTGCCGTAGAATAGACTTGAAATTATAGTTTTACACACATTATTTTTTGCAAAACAGCTTATTTTTTGTAGTGATTAAATACACTTATAGTTTACCATTATAGAAAATGTTTACGCGATATTGAGGTATTTGTCATGCTTTGTTTCATTTCTTCATAGTCACATTTTTTGTTTTATAGTTTTTCATTGAACCAACATGCCTTCCCCGACTTTTCATATAAATAAGCAACAAGTGTGGAACAAATTAGTTTTTTGAATCTTCAATTTTTTATTCGGAAAAAAATTTACATAAAATCTTGAGCACTTTACATACCCCCAAAAAACAATTTGTTTTAAATTTTTAGACTCCAATTTAAAATTACAAATTTTTTAATCGTTAATTGGTATTAACGCAAAAGAAAAAATAGTTTTCAGCATTAAATTAGTATATTTTCACACAGGCTTTCACTCTCGTAATGTGGAGATAAATATTCGGCTGCCATTATAACGATATGATAAATTTTTGAAATTATTTTTATTTGTATATCAACACAAATTTGTATACCAGATCGGCATAAATTCTTCAATACCACAACTATAAAGTTAATGACAGTTGGGATGCATCCATCAATTAAGAGTTGTATCACTTTCAGTTGATTTGCCAAACTTTTTTTTATTTACTTTCACATGAATAAACCTGTTAAAATGAACCTGGATACATTATTAAATACGCTCTGACTCACTTGGACAATTCAACAACTTGCTACCAATGGTCATCTTTGTCTCACTTTTGACCAAAAGTTGCGTATCAACCAATTTTTTAAGATGTCTTTTTTATTATAATTTAAAATATAACGAACGCCATTTTAAGACAGTTTGTAATGAAAACTAAAATTTGCGCGCAACAATGGCACCGACTTTGATTGAATGGAGAAGTTGTGTTGATTAAAGATAGGTAGGTTATGTCAGTTCTGCTTTTGAAATAGGTTCACACAGTCGATCTCTATTTGCACATAAAATGTTCTTTTATGATAAGTGATTCAATCTTTCTTTAATAAACATGACTTTTAAATCAAACTTTTAAAACGCCCAAACCTGTGAAAAATTCACGATTTACCTCAAAGATGTACAATATAACTACAGAGTAACTAATTATAATATAAATATAATATAAATATATAATTACTACCCATCATAAGTTTTTAATTTTTTTTTATATAACAGACTGAGTTACGCATTACGTCCCGACGCAAAACATGATGTGATTAACTAGTTGATATATATATATATATATATATATATATATATATATATATATATATATATATATATATATATATATACATACAATTATTTATAAAGAA
>NW_008705295.1:40157-258029 GCF_000326865.2 Helobdella robusta | reverse complement strand
AAAACAGTATTAATAACGTTATCACTACAGAAAAGCTCTTTTCGGCCATCAACTGTGTAGTTATATAGTATTGTTCTACACTTTTACATTTTATTTAACTTTTATAAACTTCATTAAGATGATAAAAGTCTCGTTAGAAAAATTGAGAAACTCAACTACAAGTTGAATAATGCCGAAAACGCAGTGATCTTTATAAATAATTGTGTTTATGATAGTCTAAACCCAAAATAAATAAATTTATATAAATATACATTCAGTAGTAAAAACACAAAATTAAAAATCGAATTGATCATTGTGAGATATTTGAAGCTATGAAGCAATAACTGCCACTAGAAATTTTTCTCATTTCTCTAAACAAACTCTTTTACTGAAATTCTATAACGACGACTCAATTTTTGGGCATGTTGAAATTTTTTTAATTTTTTGTATCGTTATGTTTCGCGATTAGCTAACGTAACTACGTAGCACCTTATTTCCTAATTAACCTAGTGTTTGTAAATATACTTCGCTTTGCTTGTTGTACAGTTTTTTTTATTTGAAAAAATATTGTTTAAAAGATGAATTGCATGTTTTTGAGATGTTTTGTTTTCATTGCTCACTTCGTTGCCACAACATTTCAATTATTGAATTTGTTAAGCTTAAATCAAAGTGTGACAAATATCTTTAAAAAAAAATCAAATTTCGAATCAAAAACAGCCGTGCACATTGTAGAAATCATTCCTATGTTGTTTTTCAGTTGAAACGTTTAAAACTATTTTTTATTATGACGATTTTCATAGTTTTACACATCTTTAAACATTTTTAATAATCCTTTTGTGTAGAAGAAGTGATATTGAGTGAAGAGAAGACAACAGATGAAGAGAGGCTAAAAATTATACAAGGTTTTTAGTTCAACATAGTCTTAAAATTTTGTATATAATATGTTGATAAATTTTGCTCTAATAAATTATTATAATTTGGTAGCCCGCCAAAAAATAGCAGCCACAAAGATGAAACAGATGCAGCAGTTGGGTAGTAAGGACGAGACTGACCTTGACGACAACCTGGAGCTCTTCACAGCAATGGGTCGGTAACATCCATTAATAAACCGCGAATATTTTCAATCATTCTTTTAAAAAAAATATACTCAAACAGTTTTATCACGTAATTGCAAGTGAAAAATATTGTACAAAACAGATTAAAACAAATTTTGTAAAAATTAAAGTGATTCAATTATTATTTTTGTAATGGATTCTTCTTACTGACTCTATCAAAAACTTGACTGTTTGATTTTTTAAAGGAGTAAAATAACTCACAAAGATCATTAATTATATGAATTAAATTAAATTGAACATAGAAAAAATAACATTATTTTTTACATGTTAATTTTTTCTTATCAAAACAAGACATTTAATTTTCTTTGCAGGATTCCTTAAAAATCAGAAAAAGCCATCTTACAGCCGGTTTTCAGGCTTGTGGAGAATAGAAAAACAAATCAAGTATTTCTTTCCACTTAATAAAATAGATATATTTAAAAGTACACTGGTAAAGTTTGAGGGTATTCATGTTGCGTTTTTACGCTTCATGAAATAAACTTGTTAAAAAAAATAGGTGTAACTTTTTGATATGAAGCACGAAATATATCGCTACCTAACTATACAACTAGATAAATATGTTAATAAAATAATAAAAATAATATTTAAATTTTGCGTTGTCAGGTTCAAAGTTCGCCACATAGTCAAATCTCAGGGATTTTATTGGTTGATAATTGTCCTCGTCTTCCTCAACACAGTCTTCGTGGCAGTTGAGCACTACGATCAGGCTGCTTTTCTTACTGACTTTTTATGCAAGTTCTTTTGAAGGGTTTAATTAGTTTGTTTAGCACTTCAGATGTTATCTTGTTCAATCACTGTAGCCGTTTAATGGAAAATTTAAAAAAAACCGGAAAGTATTTTAAATTTGCTCTTTTGTAGATTGACAAAAACATTCACATTTTTAAGAGTTGTATCAACTTTTTCATCACTGAACAAATTACTAACAATGTAACCTAAATGTAGAAAAAATATTTCAACGCTCAGACTATGCAGAATTTGTATTCCTTGGTTTGTTCATGTTTGAAATGCTCTTCAAGATGTACGGTCTGGGCATACAAATTTACTTCCAGTCTTCATTCAACATATTCGACTGCGTGGTCAGTCTTCTCTTTTATTCAATTTCCCAATAGATACATCGTTTCAATATTACATTACTATTTTTTACATATTTTTGCCGTAAATAATTTCTTAAAAAGTTGGCATTCAAATATCAGACATTGATTTTCAAACTTTTTCACGTTAACTTTTGGTTCTTTAATTGATGTATGTGCCTTTTCCGTGCAACTAAATCTTTCAGAATGATAGAAGCAGCTAAACGAAAGAAACAACAAACAGGAAATTTATTTTGATACAATAATCTCAGATTTAATCGCCTGCTGGTACATTTACCAGCAATATGTGTGTTATTAAAATGACGGTTCTATCATTTTCATTCATTGATAATAAGATTACTACAATTTTGCCTTTTTAAACTCTTGATGTTCTTTCTATAAATTGGATTGTGCATTTAATTTGCAGCAACATTATTCTGTTGAAAAAATGTTTGGCAAACGATCGAACAAATAACTACTGAAGAAGTAACGATGGAGAATTTATCAAGTTTGTTAGAATTAATCTTGTGTGAAAAAAGGGCAGAGTTTAGTCGCCAGTGAGAGAGGGCTTAAAGAGTCTGTGTGATTGAAAACCAAATAATGTTTACTGCTAGTGTAAGAAGATGTTGAAACGATGGAACGACTTAAAAAGATGTTTGAAAGTTGGAACAGCTTTAGAAGATGTTGGAAAAAGAACACAAGAAGGTGTTGGAAAATGTAGAACATCATAAAAAATGTTGGGAGGGGGATAATGAATAATCGTAGCAAAAAAAGTCATGAAAAATTGAGTCCGGCAAGTTTTAAAGAACAAAAGGGCTTGGACAAAACATGGTTGGAAAAGTGCAAAACGGTTAGGGTTAGGGTTATATTTTATTATTTACAGTTGGAAAACTGATTAGGAAAATAGGAAAATCGAAGAATGAGTAAAATTTTGTAATACATTTTTTTAAATTCTAATTTTATTAGGCAAATAATTGCATAGCATAAGTTTTGTACAGCCCATCAACACAGTTATATTTTTTTAAATTTCATAATTTTACCGTTCTTTACTTGTTAAATGATACATTTTTGTCATTTTTGAATTTTACATAAAAAAAATTCGCATTTGCCAAAATGTTATTATTTAGAATTATTTTAAAATCTGCTGTTGGTTTATATTACAATAAGCCAAGTCAAAGCCTCGAACAATTCAGAGCTCAACATTATTATTAATATGCATTCATTGGTTACATTTAATCGAATTTATCTTTTACTGAACAGTAAAATGAAAAAAAAACATTTTATTTAAGGTGATAGCGGGAAGTTTGTTTGAGGTTGTCTGGGCTGAATTCTACAAAGATAGTTCATTCGGTATCAGCATATTGAGAGCTATGAGATTGTTGAGGATTTTCAAAGTCACCAGGTTTGGACATATAAATCATCTATTGATAACATTTGAAAGATAACATTTTTTAAATTCATTTGTTTTTCTTTAATTGTTTTGATGCATTTGTTACGTACCAACATTTGAATTGATCTCCAGCATTTCTTTATATTCAGTAGCCAACTCAATAAGATGGACTTAATAAAATCATATCAGTTAATTGCCATCCTCATCGTTCAAAACGCTTGATTGTAACTAACGAATGATGATAGCATCACCCCACAATTAATAAGAGACATGACCAACAGCAATCGCTTGATTGTTTAATTAAATTGTGAATCACCCATACACCCACCTTAGAGTTACGTTATGAAGTTGTTGGTGTAATTTTCACATTGAAAGTTTTGAATGAATTTCCAATTCGATTCGATTGCCCAACAAATTTTGAAGAACTTATTTAGAGTACTTGCAACTTAGCGAGTACATGTACAAATGTAGCACTACATTGAAGAGCAAATGTGAGTACAAATACTTAAGTACCTAGTACATGTGCGAGTACCATTTGTTTTCGATTTGCCTCCAAGTACAAATAGCAATTACTACACGATTGAAAAATTTTGTACGTCTATTTCAAGTTAGGTATTTTGAAACAAACAGGTACTGGTCATCCCTGAGGAACTTGGTGATATCGTTGCTAAACAGCATGAGATCGATCATCTCTCTGTTGTTTCTGCTCTTCCTTTTCATACTCATATTTGCTCTGCTTGGAATGCAACTATTCGGAGGAGAGTTAGTTGCTTTCCGTCACCTAAAAGTCATTTCAATCAATTTCTTACGTAAAAGTATTTTATTGTAAAAATACTAGTTTCAAATTTAAAAATCCCTGAACTCATCGCACACGTTGCGTGCGGATATCTCTGCATTTGAACCATTTACTGCCACTATTCATCGCCCATACTGCCCAGTTGCAGCTGATGAGTTCATTAAAAAGTTCACTTCTATTCTTAAATTTTTTTTCGTTAATTTGAAGGGTTAAAAGTGTCATTGTCAAACTTGGCCAGAGTTTTGATGATATATCTATATATATATATATATATATATATATATATATATATATATATATATACATATGCAAAAAACTTTAGTAGTAATTATAATAAAAATATTGAACGCAAGATTCAACTTCTCCACCGGACGACCGCCGTGCCACTTCGACACATTCACTCAAGCCTTATTAACCGTGTTTCAAGTTAGATCAATATTTGGTTTATTATTGGAGAAATTAAACAAAATCATATCAAACAAATTTGAAATAAATCTTTAGTAAAAGAACACAAAGTTTTAATAATTAAATCTGAAAACTATGACGCAATTGTTAAGAGTGTTCCAAGAATTGTTGAAAGTTTTAGAACGAAATTGCTATAAAGTTAGCAAAAAAACACAGTTTAAAATTATTGCAAAATATTTGACAATAAAAAAATTAAAAATCATTCAACTGTGTTTTCCAGAAAGTAATTTTGTTCATTTTAAAATTTTCCAGATCCTAACAGGGGAGGATTGGAATGAGGTGATGTTTTTCGCCATACAGTCACGCGGAGGCATTCAAAAAGGCGGCATGTTGTACTCCGTATACTTTATCATTCTAGTGCTCTTTGGCAATTGTTAGTTTTGTTTTTGAAATAAGATTCAATTAACTTTAAACGAACAAGCAATGTCGAATTATCGAAATGTGTAAAAATTGATCTTTTTTTTCAAGCAATGAAAATAATTTCGCGGCATACAAACAAATATAACTTATTTTTTATAGTGAAATTTTTAAAAATTGATAGTTCCTTGGCTCCTTAATTTCATTTTTTGGAGATATTTGAAAAAAATTTTGGCATTTTTCTATCTAAATAAAAATCTCGCAGATACGTTGCTGAATGTCTTTCTTGCTATCGCCGTCGACAACCTTGCCAACGCTCAAGAACTGACTGCCGCTGAGGAGGAACAGGACGAACAAGTACCTACCAAATTGAAGTTCTTCAAAATAATTCCATCACTGAGTTACCTAATGGCAGTTTTTTAATGATCGGTTGAAGACAGAACCATTTTACCATAAACCATTAGCTTAATTTTTTTTGTATTCGTGTTTAGTGATGCGCTGAATCGAATATACACGCAGCAAATATTGTCTTCTAAAAAGTAAAGTTAACAGCAATTGTTTTAATATTTTAAAAAATAATTATTGATTTATTCAACTGCAATACTCAGATTGTAATTTTTCCAGCAATATATGACGTAACGTTAGTGAATACGCACAAATCAACTCAGCGTTGTACACTTTAACGTGTGGTAGGTTAGGTAGAAATCTCTTTGCATTCCTAAATCAGTGCTAACGCCAACCCACGTTGATTGAACCATTTGTAAGCCTTGAATGTAAAAAAAAATCTACTAGATGATTTCGTGTTGGGTTTAATGTGAAATTTTTAAAAATTGATAGTTCCTTGGCTCCTTAGTTTCCTTGGCTAATATTCGATGAAATTTGACCTCAGAAACGTCTGAAAGAACTGGAGAAAGATGGCCTCTGTCTGGCCAACATACCTGACACCTTGCCAGGAAGCATTGATCCGCCCCACGTTAACATCTGCCCACCGAGTCCGCAGAACAATGTCGATCCAAAAACTATCAACTTCAACGTGTTAGCAGTCGAAATGTTTTTGTTATTGAGTTATGCCGCAGAATAATGGGCTACGGAGAAAATGTAACTTCTTTACTACTTTGTTAGAGTTATAAAATGGAAATTATTATATAATTCCTGTAACCGTTTTGTGGCTTACGATTTTGTCATTCTTTTAAATTTTTTAAAAATTTAACATGTTTTTGAGCTAGTGTTATCATAAAGTAAAAAAATAGAAGAATTAAAGCAGACATAATTTCAGACAAAAGAGTCAATCTTTATTTTTTAATGTGTTTCAGATTTTTTTTTAGGAAAATTACTCTTAAAAAGAGGGCTTGGCTCATCTTATTAAAGTGGTGGCCAATTTAGTTGACAGTTTTACTCAACAATCAATTCTTAAAACGTTCAATTTTTGCGAAATATGCATTCCATTTTATAATTCAGGATACAGTTTGGCAGTTCGTACAACAAAAACAACATAGAGGCCTCCTTAAGACGTCTGGATGCACTGAGAATCATCAACAACAACGACGTGGGTGCAAGTCAACAAAGTTTCGACTCCCATTCGGCGAGCTCGGAAGGTAGGGAGTGAAAAAAATTAATTATGAAAAAATATGATTGATATATTGTTCTTTGAAAAAATCAGAATTTGACAGACTGCTATAACATGTAGACAATATTATACAACTTCATTCACATTTACACGTACCTATTTTTCGAGTGTTTTTGTTTCAAAATTTTATAAACTAATCCATGTGATGTAATGAAGTTATAGTGATGTAAAAGACAGCTTTCAATGCTCTCATTACACTTTAATATTTACTTTTCACAAAATGTACACATTAGTTAACGTACTTATTTCATCTTTCTTGGGTTTAAATTGTTTAATTTTCAAAATTTAGTCTGGAACGAAATTTGATCCGTCATGAACTTTAAAAATAATTTCAGTTTTTAAAAGACCAGTTTCAACTTTCAATGATTACTTATAGAAAAAACAATACAAATGATTAGAATGGAATATTGAAACGCAGGAGAGAGTGATGATGATCAGAGTGCGTTTGACGGGCCCAAACCCATGTTACCATACAGCTCCATGTTCATTCTAGGCTCAACTAACCCGTTTGTACATTGAAACTTTGAAAATATTTCGCTACTGAATAAAGAAATAATTCAACTAAATAAACTACATAAATGCCGCCTGTTTAAAACTTAAAAACTATCGTACAGTTTGTGACTTATGTTTTCGATATTTCTAATTTCATATGATTTATAAGATATACGCGATTTATAATTATAAAATATTCATTAATATGTTTACTAGATTTATATGTAACCTGAAACCGCAATTGATATTCCGAAAAAATCTTAAATTTTTTAAATTAGAAAAATAACTGATTATTTAGAATTCGACGATTCTGTCACTTTGTGGTCAACTTGCGATATTTTGACCTGTTCATAATGATCGTCATATGCGCGTCAAGTATTGCACTGGCGGCAGAGGACCCAGTTCACGAACATTCAACCAGGAATGAGATCCTCAACTATTTTGATTTTGTTTTCACAGGCGTGTTTACCGTGGAGATGACGTTGAAAGTATGCGCTATAAAAATTGAAATTTTTATAAAGTAGAAAAATATATGTAACTCATCCTCCAGGTAATCAACCAAGGAATTATTTTCCATCCCGGATCGTACTGTAGAGATCTGTGGAATATTCTAGATGCAACGGTTGTCATCTGCGCTTTGGTTGCATTTGCTTTTTCGTTAGTGGCTTACTTTATGAAATAATTTATGGAGATAAGAGTATGAAAAATTAAATTTTAATTGAATATTTCAGTGGTGATACAAATTCCGCCAGCAAGAATTTAAATACAATCAAATCTCTGAGAGTATTGAGGGTTCTAAGGCCACTCAAAACTATAAATCGTGTCCCAAAGTTGAAAGTATTTCTTAGTAAACTTTATTGACATCGTCTTTGCTATTTACAAACCAACTTTTAAATTAAAAGGCAGTATTTGAATGTGTGGTGAATTCGTTGAAGAACGTGTTCAATATAATGATCGTCTACATGCTCTTTCAGTTTATTTTTGCTGTAATAGCCGTTCAACTCTTTAAAGGAAAATTTTTCTATTGTACGGACGAATCAAAAACTATCAAAGCGGAATGCAGGTTAAGATTGTGTTTATATTTTCAGTTAAAACAAATTTGAAGAATTATTTTCAACTCATGCCAATTTCAGAGGTGATTATTTTGAATACCAATTGGTGCGAGGGGCATACGTGCCTGAGGTCAAAGTCAGAAAGTGGGATAAAAGAGAGTTCAATTACGACAATGTCCCGAAAGCCATGTTGACGCTCTTTGCCGTGCAGACTGGCGAAGGCTGGCCACTGTGAGATGAGAACTTTCTTTTTCTTTTAAATATTTGAATGCGTATGTTTGTTTTGTCTCATGAGGCAAACATGAATCAGTTTTTGTTGTGATAATAAATTCAAAGTAAATGTAGATTCAAAAGTTAGAATGTAAATGCAGAGTTGCGATTTTTTTTAATCCTTCATTATACAGCTCTTATTTAAAGCTTGTTTGTTCTTATTTACCTAGGATCATGCTTTTTTTGTGGCGCAAAAACCGCATGCAGTTCGGCGCTGTTCGTTGTTGCTCAGCGACACTCAGTTTGAAACTTTATCGTCTGAGTTAACTTGCCAATCAGAATGGACTATCTATCTTGTCCATTTTTTTTATTAAATATTGACTTGCAGAAATGAAATTATTCATTGCGAAACGAATAGTTTTTAATCTTCGTAACTGAACCAGAGTCTATGCGACTCAGCTGTTCATCTTTTCAAATGAAAATCTCTTCATGATATATGCTATTTCCTTGTGTTAAACATATGATGTCGTGTACCACCGTGGCAGCTTGCAATATGTCTAGAGAAAAAAGATTTAATGCAATATTGTAACTCTAGACATTTCTAAAGATCTATCAATTTAGCCTGCTATGTGTACCTTTTTGTAAAGATATGGGGACTGTTGATGAGCAGTTATTGATGAACACATTTAATTTTAAACTTTAAATTTTTACTAATTTATTTTCTGTCAGCTACACAACAAATTGTGACATTTTAGTTTTTACTGCACAATAAATTAACTATGTTGATAGTATAAATAAGTCACAAAAGCTATCGAATTCAAATGAATATTTTACATGCAAATAAAAAATATTTTGGAAATTAGTAATTTTTGAAACGGTACTTGCAGTGTCCTGAGAAATTCAATAGATGCAACGCATAAAGACGAGGGGCCACAACCAGGTTGAAATTATTTTTTAAATCTTTTTTTTTGAATCACCTGATAACAGCGGGAGACCAAAATATTAATATTATTAATTATACAAAAATGCTTAGGTGTTGCACTGCAACAGAACTTTGAGCTTAAATTAAATGGATTTTAATTCAGTTTTTCAAAATAATACAATTTGTTAATTAGAGCTTTACCATATAAAAAGTTAAATTTTGACGGCAACTACGTAAGTAAGAGAACTAAAAACCGAAAACTAGTAGCGAAAATGATGACGGATGACCCGAAAACATGTTTAATTGTTTCATTCTTATCAGGTGCACTTATAACTTTAGAATTTAAAATGTTGGAAAAAACTTAATTCAATTTATAATCATTGAAAATATGCTTCATGTATCTTTGATAAATAAAAGTTATGGTTCAAAGAAAGCAGAAAAATAGAGAATTAGCAATCTAAACATTAAAATAAAAAAAGTTACAGAAAATGAGAGATTTTATGCTAAAAAGAATGAGAAAACTATTTTTAAATCGCCGCTCGATCCTCAGGTAGCATATAACATTGAATGGATCTCATTTTTTTCACACAAGGTCCTAGCCAATACGCTATTTGGGTCATGTCATATTGGCTCAATATTTAAAAGTTACCAACAATTTGTAACTGCTAATCTGTGGGATATGCTGACAAAACTCTGTTAATCTATTTAAAATTAATTTAACTGCAACAATGGGCTGTGTATTTAGACGTTTGATATTTAAAAAAACTAGACAGAAACCTCGTCAGAAATTTTGGATAAAATAATTAAAAAATTCTTGTATTTATTGCTCGTTAGTTGCTAATAGTTTAAAAAACACCTCAAACTTTTAGACGTCAATTATATGTACGTATATAGAAAATTTTTTTAATTGAGTCAAGGTATTGATTGTGATTTATAATTTTGTTAGCCCAAATAATTTTGGGCTCCCTAACTTATAAACTTATAGGATCAATTCATTCACTAAAATGTACGTCGTTGATGAACGTGAAAATTATTCGAAGGTTACCGCATGCAGATGGCCATATTTTACATAATCTATTTCATCGTTTTCCCGTTTTTCTTCATCAACATTTTCGTTGCCCTCATCATCATCACGTTCCAAGAGCAAGGAGAACATGAGTTGGAAGACCAAGAAATGGACAAGAATCAGGTTGGGTCTTACTAATGAATCAATACAATCATTTCGTGATCGATGGTTAATTACCTTCATGCGGAAACATTACGTGTAGGCTCTTCGTTTTATGAAACATGATTAAAATTTCAAATTATTAAATTAAATTTTTTTAATTTAAGTATTTTTAACTGACCAACGTTTTTTGTTCAATAACGTTTCCCGACCGATTAACCGACCAATTGACCGGTTTAACTCATCGTCTGACTAACCGTAGATTGACTTGAGTATTGTTTTTAAATATATTAAACCCTGTGGTTGCCGCGCCCACACCTATAGGCACACACACACGCACACACATAGGCACACACACACACGCACACACATAGGCATACACACACGCACACACATAGGCACACACACGCACACACATAGGCACACATAACTTATATGTATATTATACGACGTTCATTTTAGATGAGATCATCTGCAGCTAAATGTGCTTATACGAAACACTACGTAAAGACATTATTGTTTAAAATCTGTGTGTAAATTTTAATATTGTCTTTAATTTCATTAAGTTTACTTTGAATTTTTTTATTCAGAAACAGTGTATTGATTTTGTGATAAACGCACGGCCTATGTGCCGTTTTGTTCCAAAAAATAAAAACTCTCTGAGGTATTATATATGGAAAGTCATCGTGTCTCCGATTTTTGAATACACTGTCATGGCGATGATCGTCTGTAACACTCTCCTACTCATGATGAAGGTTTCGTGTTTTACTATTTTTCTTTTTTGTTCATAAATGAAATTGAATTAAAAACATCCAATTTTGTCTATGCTTGAAATGTTTTTTTTTATCTGAACAGTTTTACCAATATCCGAAAGTGCTGAAACCCGATTCAGACAACCAATACTCAAATTATCTCTCAGTCCTGGGGTATCTCAACATGTTTTTTACGTTTGCCTTCTTGTTTGAAGCTATTCTTAAAATTGCAGCCCTTGGTCCCAAAGTAAGTTGTAAAATATTTTAGCAGCACTGACATTAACATCATCATCATCATCATTATTATATTATCATTATTATTATTTTTTAGATATTCCTCAGAGGTTATTACAACAAAGACACGGTGCATATAAATACACGTAAATCAACGCATCACACACTTTTGTATGTGATAGGCGTGAATAATTTTGCATTAGAACCCGGACACTGCGTCAACAATGCCAGGCACCTTAACCATTACGCCATTGTTTTTGTATGACGGATGAACTTTTTATAAGATGATTTAACTTAAATTTTCCAGCTGTACGCGAAGGATAACTGGAACAAATTTGATTTCGTAACGGTGATGGGCAGCTGTGCTGAAGTTCTCATATCTCACTTCTTCAAGGATGTTCAAGAAGTTCGTTTTTGCGAATGCACCGGTTTTCAATGCATATCAATGACTGTTTGTGTATAGTATACCGAAACTTTGCCATTATTGGTCACTAATTAAAACTAACCCATTCGACTATCCATTTTGGACGTTTGCATATAAAGACATGGTTTAAAATGTGTATATTAAAAATCGTTTAAAAATAATATTTTCAGTCGATGATAAACATCGGGTTTTTAAGACTGTTTCGGGCAGCTCGCCTGATCAAACTGTTAAGACAGGGCTACACAATAAGGATACTTCTATGGACATTCGTTCAATCATTTAAAGTTATTTCGATTCGTTATTCTTCATTTATTTATATTAATTTCATTTAACTTTTTTTATATAAACTAATTTTATTTTTGAATATTTTTTCATGAAGGCTTTGCCCTATGTCATCCTTCTCATAGCTATGCTCTTCTTTATATACGCCATCATTGGAATGCAAGTTAGGGTTCATTCATAATTTATTCTCTAAATTAAACGGCTCATTTCTTTTTTAATTTTAAACTCTGCACAAATCGTTTGAAAAAATGTGGCAATAATTCAAAAGGCATTTTTGATTTTGACAAATGAACTTTAAAACGTATGGTCCAAGGTTCTAATAACTTTTTTATATATTTTTCTTATTGCAATTTGGCGTAACTTTTGAAAGTACAAAATGCTTCATTCTTATGGTTATTTTATATTTAAATTTTGTTTCGTGCTTCCTACACGTTCTATAAAACAACGTCCTTCGTGTTCGATGTTCCAAGCCTGATTTTCTACCACTTTTTAAGAAACTTTCACAGATTAACATTAACATATTGTTCTTTTGATTAATCAATTGGTCAGAAAATAATAAGACAGCAATGTCACAAAATAACGAGATTAAAATTCAAATGAATAATTCTACAATTTAATCTGAAAAAAATTGTTTGAAATTTTTCGCAGATATTTGGCAACATAGCATTAAAATCAAGCAGCGATATAAACAGACACAACAACTTTCGAACGTTTTTTAACGGAGTATTGTTGTTATTCAGGTTCGTAGCAGATATATAACTCAAGAATAATATTTATGACGGTTGATGCTATTACATCGAACATTTTTAAACAGATAACCTTTCAAGAAAACACACATAAAAATCAAAAATACACTTCAATTTTTTCTAAAATTGAAAATCCCAAATTTGAATGACGAAATTGTTAGGTGTGCAACAGGCGAAAGCTGGCAGCAGATAATGTTGTCCTGCATGGCTGGCAAACCTTGCGACCCTGAGGCTTCTGTCACTAAGCAGAACTCGTGCGGGTTGGACATCGCCGTTCCATATTTTGTCTCCTTCATATTTTTCTGCTCTTTTCTTGTAAGTTAATTAAATTTCTTTCAGTATTCATTTTTCTCAATTTTGTTAGAGATGAATTAATAAAAGAATGGATAACTTACACTTTAACATTTTAAAGATATTTTTTGGCAGTGGAAAATTAAAAAGAATATAAAAAGGACTCAAAGATTAAACAAAATTTTGAACAAATGCTGCTATTTACTTGAAAATTTTTTCAAAAATTGTTTTTCGTTGTAATGAATTTAAAAAATTGAATTCATGTCAGATGCTGAATCTGTTCGTCGCCGTCATTATGGATAACTTTGACTATCTTACGAGGTTTTTTGATACTTTAACCTTTTCAGAAACAAATTTTATTACTCAATAAAGTTGCGTTGATTCATTTTATAACTTGTGCTTTCTTTAATTCAACACATACAAAATTTATTCATGTTTTATAATTTTGAAAACAAAATTTATTTTGAGATGAAACCAAGAAACTCTTATATTGATAGTTTCGCCATTGAAATGATTTTTAAAAAATAAGTTTAGTTTACGAGTTTACGGTTGTTTATGTTTTATATTGCCGATAGAATCTTACAGCTTGCAAAAAATAAAAAAATTAAACACAGAGACTCGTCGATTTTACGAGTTTACGGTTTACTCGTCGATTTTAGTTTACGAGTTTACGGTTGCTTATGTTTTATATTGCCGATAGAATCTTACAGCTTGCAAAAAATAAAAAAATTAAACACAGAGACTCGTCGATTCTCGGTCCTCACCATTTAGACGAATTCATCAGAGTCTGGGCTGACTATGACCCTGGAGCGACGTTAGTGAACTTGGTGACGTGCATTCATTACTGCGACATTAATTAGTCAATTCAGCATTTTATTATAGAATAATAGTTTAGTAAAAGTCTTCATGTGAACAAATTTGATTTGAAGAATGTTCATTCAAATTTTCAAAGTACGAAACGCGCTCTTTTTTAATTATATTTCTTTGTAAAGTTAAATTTCCTTTATAGGCGTGACCAGGAAGGAGTCTTGAGTCCACAGCCTCCACGATAATTTATATTAATTTATGTAAATTTACGGAAATGTATGCAAATTTAGACCCTACATGGATAAACGTTACAAATTTATTAATAAAAACTTTTAGGATAGATTTCCAAACTTCTCGCCGAACAATTTTCTTGACGATTGCGTCATTGGTTTCATCTGAAATCGGATAAATTTAATTAATAACTAACAAACTTTGCCTTTTCCATCTTTGTGTGAGGCAATAACTGTAAAAAACTAACTATTTATGAAATCCTTGTTCCATCTGACCAAATTTTACAATGTGCAGAACAAATTTACATCTTCGTTTCTTTATAACGCCACTTTGACAAAAATTTTGCGTAGTAGCTTCAGTTTTGTTTCTATGTTGATATTACTAACTAAAGGGCAAATCCTCGCATACATACAGCAATCGCATCTCCGTCACAAACATGTACGAGATGATGAGGACCATGGAGCCGCCAGTGGGTTTCGGGAAAAAATGTCCTTACAGGCTTGCTTACAGAGTTAGATTCAGTTTTATTTATTGCTTTTTAAAATTACTTATTTAAAGTCAAACGTCTTGCAATGCATTAAAGTTTAATGAAGCTAAACCACGGCTGATTTTTCTGTAACACTATAACACTGAGCCTGCTCATTATTTATTCAACGAACAACATCTAGCCAACCCCCTAATCAATCAGTCAATCAATCATTCAAATAATCAATCAATCTATCTATCAATAAATTTATCAATCTATCAACTAATTAATCAACTAATCAATCAACAAATCAATCGATTGATCGCTCAATCAATTAATCACTTTAATTAGTGAGTTTGTGCGAAATTACGCATCATAAATAAACTTAAGTGTTTCTTGTGTGCGAAACTCCAAATTATAAATACTTTAAGTACTGTTTAACTTACAGTTATAAATTTTTGAAACATACATAGAGGACGAAATTTTTAAACTCACAACATATTGTACAAGTTCACGTTTAAATAAGCGGCACTATCATTTTTGAAAAGTTAATAAGTATAAATTTTAAAATATTTTTTTCAAAGAAACTCATCCGGATGAACATGCCAGTGGACGAAAATGGGACGGTCCACTTCTCGACGACGTTGTTTGCGCTGATCCGGGAGTCACTGGGTATCAGAATGGGTCCTGGTCAGTTTTTTGCGAAATAATAATTATATTGTTATCTAATTAATAAGATAATTAAACTAATTTAAATACTTTCGTTTAGTTTTTTATTTTCTGATTTGTTTTTACTGTGTGTTTATAAGTTTATTAGTTTTTTTTAACAAATTAATTTCATGTAACGCATTAAAAAAACGAAACATGAAAAAGGGCCCTAAAAAAGATATAAAAGTTTCATTTTTTAACAAACAGCTTTTACAATGTTTGCACGTTGTTATAAACATTGCCAAGCCAATTTTTTCTAAAAATAATATACCGTTTATTAAAGAACAAATTCGTTTAACAGATTTTTAAATTTCACCATTCAACACTAAAATTATTATTTTTAGCTTCACTGTTACTAATTTATCTCAAAAATTGTTTTAGCTGATGAGATGAATAAAAACGACGACTCGTTAAATATGAAGTGCAATTTATAAGAGCGTGATTTTTATACAGACAAATTTCAACAAAAATGTTTTCAAATTTCTTTTTCAATTAATATGTGGAGTTTTGACAAATTAAAAAATTTTCATCTTGCTTTTCTTTGTCGCAAAGTGAGGCAATTTGAAAAAAAACCTTCATTGAAAAAAAATTTTTTCAATAACAAAGTTGACGCAACATAGCAATAAGTTATTTTTTACACAATCCAAGGAATAAAATTTTCGATTTATTTATTGTTGGCAGTTCAAAATACTTGTTATGAAGTAATTCGATCAAAATATTTTATATTAGTTATTCAAAAGTTTTTTTTAGCGTCTGTTCAGTAACGTGCAATAGAATTTAGAATTTGGATAAATGTCCTGTAAAAATATTTAACACTATTGCTAGTCAAATGCATGCATTTACGCAGTTTTGTATTGCTGAATAAACACACTTCAAAGGAAGTGTTCCAGCTTAAAGAATGCCTGTTTTTGTGTGTATTTATATGCCTGATATATAAATAAATTTTCAATTATATGCTTAGTGTAATAGGGCAAGATTTTTCGTGAAAATTTTGTTTTGTGAAAAATGTTAAAAATTCAGTGAACGTGTTTAAAATATCTTTTTTTTCAAAAATCGTTTTAGCTGATGAGATGAATAAAAACGACGACGCGCTGCGAGAAACGATAAAGAAACTCTGGCCCATTGAATCGAAGAAGATCTTGAACTTTCTAGTTCCAACCAACGAAGGTTTCCTCAAATTATTTGTTTCTCATCTGATGTAAGCATTCGATTTCATCTGTTCTAAGATTTGTTTTAGTTATATTTCACTTAAGCTTGATGCTTTTTGATTGCAGTCTTAACTTGAATCATAATCAAAGTGATGTTTTGAAATTTTGAAGCAGCAAGCAAGCTAAATTAAGCTTAATAAATCGCCATCAACAACTGCAATAAATTTTGAAATTAGTCCAATATATAGTTTATAGATTTTCCTTGAAACGTGAATTTTTCTTGCAGTATGGTTTTCCGTTTTTGCTTTAAAATATAATAAATTTGCTTATAATATATTGAAATTTTTTTTGACAATTTAAGAGCTTGGCAATCATAAAATGACAGTCGGCAAAATATATGCAGGCCTCTTGATTGCAGAAAACTGGAAAGCATTCAAGTCCAACAAAACTGAGGTATTATATTATGATTGCTATGAATCGATGTTTTTTATTAAAAATTATTATCGTACAACCGATGGTTTCATAGTCCCATTTCTTTACAATTGATCTTAAAATTAAATTATTTTACAATAAATTTACATACCTTACCGACTTAATTACAGAATATTTACGGCAAAAAATGTGATTCACTGGAGGTTTGTTTATCATTTTGTCATTTACATCTTAAAAACTGTCTCTTATTTGAGCAAATATCAAATGCTTCCTCTTTGTTGTGTAATGCCAACAAATTAACAAATTAATTTCAACTTTTTAACTTTTCATTTATAATTTTTTCAAAAAAAAATATTTTTTATGTGCATTCATATGTAATCAGAAATTTCAGTATATGTGCGGTACCCTACATATATAAGAACACTACATCGGCAATAAAAAAATTAACTGAATGAAAAACCCTCAAAAACCAATGAACAAGAAACACTAACAGACACATTCACTTGCAAGCAAACAAACAAACAGACGGACAAACAAACAAATGAACACCACACACACTAATGAGAGACATGACACGTGGAGTGCGAGATATGATATGATATAAATAGATAATTTACTGGTTTACAGTAAAAATTATAACAAAACCTCGGCCTCAGCTTTGATTTTTGTCTATGCGGTGTTTACACCGTGTTATCTTTTCGGATAATTATACAATCCAAGATTGACTCCATCAAAGAAGAGCTTCACTCTAAAAAGTAATCCTCGTGATCTCTGGCGATCGCTCAACAACCTCCTTCTTTCTCGTCCGCCACAACACTATTTTGATGATGAGTGCCAAATCTTTGTCAACTCTTTCGCAAATCATTTCTTATCAAAAATAAATAATATACATCAGTCAATTAAAAACAATGTTGAAACAGATAACATAACACCTTCCAAACACAGACCACAATCAACAAATATATTCGACGCCTTTCCTGCTGTTTCGGTTTCGGAGGTGTTAAAACTCATCTACTCTCTTGCTAATAACACATCTCCACTTGACGTTTTCGCATACTGTTCTTTTCACAAAATTTTCCCAACTCCACGCTCCTGTGATCTCAAAGCTTGCTAATCTTTCTTTTAGCAAAGGTGTTTTTTCTACCATCTTCAAAACTGCCCAAGTTCTTCCATAACTTTCCAAAACCTCACTTCTTAGTTTTGACTCAATTTGGTATGGCTCTCGTTACTGTTAGTTATTCTCGAAGAATTTTTGCAGATTATATATTTCTTCAATTTAAATTATTTATAGGTGAATTGGTAAATTTTTAATAAGCTATGCAATCTGAATAAACCGGTTTAGTGCTTATTTGTTCATAATCAACACTTAATTCGTTTGTCCACATTCATTCATTTACATTTTGGGAACTTCTTTTGAAAGTTCCGGACTAAATAGTAAAATGATTTTAGACATTTATCAAAAGCTATTTAGGTTTTTAATAATTTTTAAATTTTATTAAAAGCAGAAGCCAAATTTGCTGCAAAAAATATTTGACTTGAAAGCGTACAATTCATCGGATTGTCTGAACGTTTTTGAAAACTTTGATCCACTTAAAAAGTCTTCCAACTACAAGTACGTGGTTTTATAAGGTCTTATTATTTTCATATCATCAAAGGAACTTTTTTTTATCAGCATCAGCAATTTGTACAACCAAACAACTTCTTTGGAGAACAGCGATAATGAGAAGAACAACAGCAAGTGTTTCAAGAATAACGAGCAGGTTAATCTCGTCTCTTCGTTAAATTATCCGGTAACACATTAGTCATAATTTTGTCCTAAGATATTTTCAGAACTTCAAGAAATTAATTATAATAATAATTAATAAATTAGACATTACTGTTTTACCATACTTACTAATCCAAATACATTTACGCCTAATTTGATTAATTTAATTGGTTTACGTGTAATTATATGACGTAAAACATTAGTGGCATGATGCAAAACAGATCAAACATCCACATGAAGCATGTAAGTTCGAATCTTCCACTCACATGATAATTTTTGGAGTTTTTTTATTTATGTGAAAATTATTTTTAATTAAACGAAATAAAATTTCACGGTGGTGTCTGAAGAAAAATAAAATTTATTTGCAATAAATTTCGTTTTAAAATTCCAGAATTCCTTTGGAGACGATTGCATGAATAAAGCAAACGAAGAGCATTACCTCAACTTTGACAGCCAGGCACGCGAAAATTTCAACGCTTACAATACTCACCAACAACAACTTTCCCATCAACTTTATCAACAAAATATGAGTGATAAACAACAATCCTTGTACAATCCTCTGAATGATCTTCAAGGCCATCAAATGTTCTTCAATAAAGACATCAATCGACTCCAACAATCAGATAAAAATACTTTGGAAACAATTAAAGTTGCTGATTTAGCATCATCGACAGTGTTTGCCAAATCAATAAGTACTATTTTTTCGTCGTTCAACAAATCGGTAGCAAGTGCCTTCAGCAATTTTCTATCAACAACTGCTCCCATCAAAGTGAACAGCGTTTCATCGTCGTTCACAGAAACAAATCTAAATAATTGCGCGGTAACAGCAACTCTGTCTCAGACGAACAGCTCAAATATGCAACACATGCAACAAATTCCGATTCAGCAACAATATTGTCAGCCCAGCCAGAGCAATCAGGAATATCTTGATTATTTGCAACAAAACATGCCGTGCAGTCTGATTGATAATAACAATTTCATGCTACAATCACTGAAACCTATGCTACAGCCGCAGGAGTTTCAACAGACAATTCAAAATCCGACAAATTTATTCAACAATTCTGTTTATAATGCAAACACTTTTTTTGATGAACAGTTCAACATACAAAATCAGAATAAAGAAATTGAAAACTATCAAAACTGGATTATGCAGCAGCATCAATTTCAGCAACCCTCCCAGCAACCTGATATCCAGGCAATGCAGTACCAAAACCACAGGCTGCAACATGGCCCGGATATTATGTCAACTTTTGAACAACAAGAAGGTAAATAAGTTTATTACATTCATTTTTACAAATTTAAAATAAACGAGCTGATTTTCAAATCTTTCTGAACAAAAATTTTGAAGCAATAACAAATTTAGAAGCGTCCTTACATAAACAGATTAAGATTTTTGCCAGATCTTTGTGTAAATTGTTTATTAATGTTAGTGCATAATATGAAGAAATAATTTACAATTTGAAACTAAAATAAGTTTTTCATTTGATTAAAAATTGATTTGTTCAATGATTTCAATACAGATAGCCACCAGCAAACCTTCTATACTCCACCGACAAAACCACTCCAACAAAATTTTTTTTTCAAAAACCGGCGTCTTAAACTTAACAACAAATCTATTGCAACTAATAACTCCGATGGTTTTGACAAACGAGAAAAAATATTCTCCATACCTTCAGATGACATGAACTTCAGGGACAGACAGTCGAACACTGTTTTGCACCAGCCTATGAATGATTCTTGTCAAAGGCAGTACGACAAATACGACTTCAGCAACATTCCAATGAGTCAAAACCCAAGATACACGCAAAACAAACTTAACCAAAGTACAACTGCATTCGGTTACTCACCACATCGCGCTCCAAATAATTCACCAACAAAGTTACCCTTAAACGAAGACAGACGAAAATGTTTTCAGCGCTTACGACATCGTTCCTATTGTGATAAACTACCAAAGATCCTACCCTCTCCGACCGATCTCAATAACTGCATGATGCTATCAAACTCCTCCATCAACTTCCCCAGGCTGAACAAGTCACCATCCAGGTTTGCAAACAACGAGGAAGATGATCAGTGGCAGGAAGCAGAAGATTCCTTCGACTGTTCGTTGCGCTCTTCATTTTGAATTTCATCATTTATTTATTTAGAAAATTTGCAATTGATCATTTTGCCATTAATTGTAAGTCACAATTCAAATTCACGCAAATTCATACGTAGATACTGTCATTGATATATTGAAACATTCACCTGGTTGAAAATAAAAAGGATGAGCGTACTTAAAATAATCGAATAAGCGTATCAAGTTTTTTATATTTACAAAGTTTCAAATAAAATTTCCAGCCACCTACCCACCATCCTCCTCCACCACGGTCACGATACACCCACAACAGCAGCAGCAGCAACAGCAGCAGCAACAACATTATTTTGATAAAGTGAAGACGTTGCAATCGCAGAAATTAAATGAGTTCAAGCCAGACAGCAGAAGACAACAATTCGAGAAGGGAGACGAAAGTGCAAATTTTCCTCGCCAGCAGCAGAAGTATCCATCGCGAAGTAAAAATGATTTCGAAGAAACCGACTGGTGTTAGTATTTCAAAGGATGATTCACATTTTTCATTTCATTTTTTTCTTCTCATTTGTCTTCTTCAATTTTTCCTCGTTTTCTTATCAATTATGATTAACTAAAATGATGGCAAACTTTGTATGAGGATCTTAGCGTATAAATTGTCGTTTTAATTTCAATCATGAATTTTATAAAAACTATCGACCCTAGTGTAATGAGATCAAGTGGAATAGAATAATTTGAGCAGACTTAACTTGATAAATTATCGCTCGAGTTTTGAAGTCACTCACTCCTCATGGTCATGTTTGGTTTTTAACTTCAATATCAAAACGAACTCATAAAAATAGGTAGCTACTGATCAACTTTTTTTTATGTAACAAAATGTTTGTTTTTGTTAAAGTTATAATCATTGCATCATGTGTGTTTGTGTGCATGCATATGTAATTACTAATGTTTATCATTTCATTTTCATCGCTATTAAGTTTGCAATTGAGCTTTTCTATTTTACGCATTGTAATTTCATCTTCAATATTTAACCAATCAACGTTGAGCGGGCTTAGGCATGTTAAGTAAGAGGTGGGATTATTAGCGTGGAAGTAGGAGCGTTAAGAACGCAATTTGTTGGATGGTTTTAGCAGCTTTATTTTTAAAATGTCGTGTGATTGTGAATGAAAATGAGGTCAAGAGCTGCAGGGTCGGTCTGTCCTGATGTTGCACTGACTGACTTTCAATACAAATAATTCTCACTCGCCTGTCGCAGCGTACCCAGTTGACATGCTGTGTGGTTTTGTTGTTCATACCTTTGAAAATTAATAACAATAATAATGATAATAATGTGGGCAGAATTTTAGGATAGTTGTTTCAATTTTTTAATATTTGAGTTTGGAGATTGTGCGAATCATGGTGGTGCATTTGAATGTGGAAATCATCTATTAACCGTTAATAGAAAAATTGATAAAGTGTCAAATATTTTTTTGAAGGTGTCTGAAGTAAAATTTCATGTAGATGGCAGGAGGAGTACTGCATATAAGTAGTAAGAGTTCAATAGTGTTTAGTCAGTTTGTGAATCTGAAGACTTGATTGTTGAAACCGCCGAGTTAACTATACTATGAGCTACTGCATATTTTTAAGATGGTGCTTGGAAAACAAATGGTCCTAGTACATTATAGACAAAAAATTTAAGATAATTAAGATAAAATTTAAACTTTGCCATTTTTAGCAGTGTTTTTAAGTTTTGTTTGATATTCCTTAAAATTTTTAAGTTTTTGTATACATATTGTAAACTATCTCTAATGTTAATAAAAAAATTGTAACTCTTATTAAATTTTCTATATCAACATGAATTGAGTGTTATTAATTATTACTTAATCCATCTATTTAAAGTAAATTTACTCTGAATTTACAAAAAAATGTAAATGTAAATAAACAAGTAAGTGCGTATGTGTGCGTGTGTGGTGTGTGTGTGTGGTGCTTGTGTTTGGGTGTGGTGCGTGTTTGTGTGCATTGCGAGTACTTGTGTGTGTTGATTTTTTGTAGTTGATTCAAGTCAAAGTAGAAATGTTTTGTAAATGAATGTAGCATTTGGATATCTCTTCTTTATATCTTATGTATTTAATTTTACCAAAAACTAGAAAGCGCTGCCTATATAACTTTTTTCCCCTGTCTACCAGCAAGATGATCGTTTCTTAAATAAATTGCTATATTACACGAATTTTTAAATCTAAAATGTTCACGGTAATTCTGTACTGTTATAACGCGTCGTATCATTTTTTCATTCAATAATATATATATATATATATATATATATATATATATATATATATATATCTGTGTATGTTTGTCTGTTTGTCTGTGTGTGTGTGTGCGTGCGTGTGTTTCTGAGTGTGGTCATGCAGTTATGCAGGGATGACATTATGAATTTCTAGGAAACTGTCCCATAAGGTCAACTGACTTGTAGGAAGGTTTTCTTTCTTTTAACATTGAATACACATCGTTGCCATTTTTTAATTTCATAAAATGAAAAAGATGTACAGTTATTTGGCATGAGATGTAGCATTATTTAGATTCAAAACTTTATACATGATTGTAAAAACTAACAAAATAGAAGCTATAAAATACTCTTATGATGAAATATAAGTTGAAAAAATCTTTTTAATTCGTTCAGACCGTTATTGACCATTTTTAAGACGGGTATCTTCTGCAGGATCATTCACTGTGTTGTGGTGTTTTTGCCGTTTTTAACCGGATTAACCTCCTTTGGCGCTGCACAAATGTCATTATTATTAATATTAATATTATTATTGTTGTTGTTGTTGTTGCAATTTGATAGTTTCAATTTCAACGATCCAACGGATGTCTTTCTACTAAAAAATTGGCCACATTTTTAACTTGGCAACTTGTTTTACGTTCAGATAAACCGTATTCTTTAGAGTTTTTCATTTCTGCCTTAGCAGATTGACAGAAATTGTTATAATTTTGATTTTAAACTTCATCGGTTTTTAGGTAAATTTTGTTTTTGTTATAGTTTCGGAAAAACTGCATAACTCATAATCAAAAATTTTATGAGAGAACTGTTTTTTAAATCCTTTTTTCTACGTTTCAATGATCTGAATTCTCAAATTTAACCAGTTCGACGGCTTGTTTTTCTATCTAGAGTATTATTACTTGAAGTTCTATTGATGGAACCTCACATCGGATAAGGTGGCATTGACAATATTTTGTGGAGAATAATACCTCGACAGAGATTACGGCCTGGTTTCACTATTAAACGGCTCACAAGTTATGCTGTTACCTTATTACTGAATTAGGTTAGGCCATAGTACTCCATTTTCTTTTATCAAACATTCCTCTTAAAATTTTATAGTTTTAATAAACGTTCGGGTGAACGAGCAGCAACATGGCAAACGGTTGAACGCTTCGTGTGAACCAGCAGGATGTCATCATTGGCTTGTGAATTTTCTTTTCTTATTGTCTTTTTGATTAAATTTTTAAAACATGACAATTTCAAAGTAAATAAATTCATCAGACTAGATGTAACACTTTTCAAATTGTTATATTTCATATCATTATTTATTTCACGAAACAATGAACTTATTTTTCATTTACATATAATAAGCGTTTAAGCGTTGCGTTTCACACACCACACACACACACACACACACACACACACACACACACACACACACACATAAACACGAGTTTTATAATTCAACGTTCAGAATGGGCGCGTTTACATTATTCCATATCGTAAAATGACCACGTTCCTCTCTCTTTCTAATCAGTATAACAACTATTAACTATCCCAATTTTTCATTACTTCCTAGTATCAAGTTTATATTTTTCACCAATTTTCTTTGTGACATAAACTTGTGTATTATTAATTCAACAATCAACAGAGACGAATTTAATTGTACATTTTTAAAAAATTATTTCTACTGTTTAAATAATAACATAAGTATATGCTTGGTTATTAGATTTAGGAGGTTTGTCTGTCTGTTTTAGAGGCTGTGCCTTCAACACAATTTCTTCATAACAATCTTTTTATTAATATTATTTGTGATTCATTTATTTAATGTTCCTGTTGTGGCTGCAATATTTTCCACAACTATACATTTTGATGCATACGTAAAGAATGTCATTGTTATAAAGCATTCTCCAGAATAATTTATTTAGTTGGTCGGCTTTTGAACACTCACTTCTTATCTCACAGCATGTAGTATGTAAAAAATATCAAAAGTTTATTGTATTTCTTAGTTTAAATTTTTCAAAATGGATATAAAAACTATTTCAATACAATGCACCTTAATGTAGTTTTAAATAAAATCACGACAAATGTTTAAAAGAAATGTAATAATAAAAAAATAACTTTTAAAAATACGCTCAAAATTTTTTGTATGGTACCTGAGATGGTTGTTATTGATACAAATTTTAATAAAATGCTTTTGTAATTATTTTCAAACTACTTCATTTCTGTTGAACTACAGCTGTATCACGTCCAGTTTCGTATAAACATTTTTCCATTCATTTGAAGTTTTTTCAGACAATCATTCCATGTATATCTTACCTGCATTGTTGGCTATTTATAAAAAGCAGTCTGTTCTCAGTCCGTTCTATTTAAATGGATGAAATAATTTCATAAACGTAGCATGCAAATGGATGTCCTATTTTAGAGTACCTATTATGCAAAGGCGTGTGAGAAACATTTGAACATTTTTCGATTGACGTAATTTAAATGTTTTTTGATTTGTTTGTTTAACTTTATGATTTCCCTGTTACAGCCTATTTCTTGGCCTGCTACTCATTTTTCTTTTTTGGATATGCTTTTTTTCATTTTGAAGTTTCAGACATTTTCAATTTTAATCATTTTTAACATTTATTTTTTTTCTATTTTTAACTTCATGCCAACCTATTGAAATTTTCCACCATCATTTAGCTAACGAAATACTTATTAGCTTGAGAAAAATTTTAGTTTGTACAACAAATTTTAATGACTCTTTGAAATTCTACAAATTTCGTTCAATAATCTCTGTTCATTTGATTATTTTAAAAAAATTTTGAATTTTGCTATTACTTGAAGAGAAGACTTTTTATATAATACAAACCGCCTTGCCCGCAAAAGTAAACGAGAAAAAAACTTATTAGGATCAGTTGTCAGCATCTGATCTGATCTGGATGAAACGTTATGAAGTTGAGGCCGTTTATGGAAAGACAGTTTTCATATTTATATCGGTAGGCTGTGAAATGTGAGTAAAATATCACATCACATCGAAACAACTACATGTTTTTTTTATTTGTTTATATATTTAATCGGCCAATAAGATTTTAGACATTGGATGTAAACAAAACGTCACAAAAACAAATGCAAATAAACATTTCTTTCATTTTCTCAAACTCCACAAACACGGAACAAGAATCTGAAAATTTATTACCGGTGATATACCATTTAAAAGTCTATCGGCAGTAAGAAATCATTTCATTAATAGAGTATCAGATACCATTCCGACAAGAACGTTCTCGAAGTCGATTTTGAACGAGGACTTGGAACAAATATAAACTTTTTGGAAATAAAAAAAAGTGGATTGGTATCTGAGCATTTCCGTCACAAAGTAAACGAGACGTCACAGAAAAAAAAACAAAATGTAAACAAAACAAACTAAATTGATCGTCCCCTACACTAACACTCTCCTCGTCTTCATTCTATTTTTTATTTACCCTTAACTATGCAAATTGATTTTTTTTTCATAACGAGTTTTTAGGATATTTTTCTGAAATGATAGCAACGCGTGGCAAGTAGCGAACATGATATATTCAATTGTAGTATATGTAATAGTTATTGTATTAAAAGACATTTGTGTTTATCGTAAAGTCCGACACAACCTATGGACAGGACATATTTGAATACCAAGTTCAACTGGTCACTTGGATGGGATACTTGAATAGTTAATGGAGAATTGCTTTAAATTTACATGTGAATTTGAATGGTGATATGTAGAATTTTTTGTGAAGTAATCAACCACCAACTAGTTGTTTATTATTGATAGTGTCATTAAGACATCTTTCATATAAAAATTATGTAAAGAATGTAAAGATAAATATGAATTTGTTGTTGAGAACACAGAGATTTTGCATCAAAAACAAATGCGTTAATTCATTCTGGACCATTGATATGGCGCTCAATATTCTGTGTACAGTTACACTTACGCGTTCCATAAAACAACATCCATGGATCGCGAGAAGGTAATGAAATATTTTGATTTTCAAACTGGTTTAGGGGTAATTAATTATTTCATCAGTCCTTTAATGTTAAAGCAACTAGTTGCCATTTTTGGCAGCTAGCTAGAGTGTTTAATTAAAATTTATTATTTGAAAGTATAAAAAAATGTTGCTTTAAGGTTTAAAACTTATAATTATCATCAGATAAGACAAAATTAAATTTTTTTAATCACAAACGCAATAATTTAAATCATTATAAAATTTTACTAAATTAATGCTGTATTATAGAAAAGCTGTTCTAACCAATAAATTTTATAAAATAATCAGATATTGAAAATGTTGAAGTTGACGTTTGTAGATGTCGACATGTCCAATGACACATGGAACACCGGGATCAGTTGTGAACATCTTACAAATACAACATAATCACCGGTCTTCCAAATGTAAAAGGATCTTCTCTCAATCAAATTTTTTTATTCTCTTCTTTTTTCGGTAAAAGCTGACTGGCCAACCTCCTGCCAAATTTTATAATTATGCATACGTAATTACATACACACTTCATACATGCATTCATATTGATACATACATAGTGATGGCAAATGAACTAAAATTGAACATAAAAACCCCAATGCATGTTATTAAAAACTCCTCACACACCGTCAGGCAGATGACTTCAGAAACCTGGAGACAAATTTCGCCATTGTGTCGGATTCAGGCCTCTCGGTGAAAGGAAATTTCAGATTAATACTTTTTGTAGACAATACTTTTTTCAACAACACAAACTGAGAACAATCAGACTAACAACAGCTTAGTCAGTCAAAGCTTTTATCTCCAATTCCCAATTTAATACAATACAATGTACGTACATACAAATAAGCATACATCAAGCATTTCTTGCATTTAATACGTTTCTGATGAAATTATTCAATAAGTTTACTACGATTGTTAATGTATATAATGCAGACAAGCATTTGAACGTAGAGCTAACTAAAAAATTCGATACACTTCATCCAGAAGCAAAAATGTTTCGTTGGACAACGACGTCAGATAATATTCATATAAACTTCGATGGAGCAACATAAATTTTATTCTCTCACTATTCATAAAACATCTCAATAGAGCCTTTTATATGACCATAATGTTTAAAGCATCAGGGATCAAACAGAAATATATAAGATTATGAAATGTTTTACTAACCTCAGAGCCACAAGCTATGTCCTCAAAGTTGTCGTACAACCGAAGCTTGTTCATTTTCAAATGCAGCGTTAGTTTGTTAAGTAATTATTATACTTACTGGAATAAACGTTTTCAAACTTTTTCTTGAATACATAACGTAAGGGTTAAACAAGAAATCTATATATTTTTAATATTACCAGTGTACCTTCTTAGAGTATCAGTAATTTAGAAATCGGTATAATATTCAAACAATGTATATATAAAATTTATCACCCTAAAAATCACACAAAAAATAAAAACTTAGAGTAATTTGGTGAAAAAGTAAAAAACAACTAAGCAAAAAACTTAAAAAAAGAAAATTTAAAATAGCGAAACAGGGGAATAAATAAGAAAGCATGTAGTTTACTTATTTTCAATTTTTCCAAAACTAAAATCTAATTATTTTGTCATATGAATAGTTACACTTGAGGTTTCAGCTTAAATTGAATTTTAATTAAATAAAACTAATAGTGTAATCAAATTTGCAATCATGTTTCAGCCAAAATCTATGGTTCTACAGCTCAAATATTTTGTCTTTTTTGGTATTGCATAATTTTGACAAAAATTATAAATCTTTGAGATGTTAAATAAACAATGTACACTTAACATAGCTTAATAATATTTTGGTCGTAAACTTTTTAAATTCATCGTCTTCATGGGACCGATCCTAGCGAAGGATAAAATTAAGTGGCCAAATTCAAAGGGCTCCACACACGATCCGGCTGACGTCCATGCTTGCCTGCGCAGGTCTGGCTTGTGCAGAAATGCCGGCAGAGCGCGTGTGTGCCGTTCTGTCATTCGGAAGGCCAGCGCAGTCAATCGGACCGCTGCACAGCCAAACCGCGCAGTTTTTAACAAATTTTATCGGCATATTCCTGTTGCTATTTAAGCTGTCGGCTGTACAACAAACTTACATTTTACAAATATTTTTGCAAATGTAATAAAGTGTGAAGAGAGAGCACTTTTAGCTGATTTCATTAAGCTTTAGAGTTTGAACAAAATGCGAAACTAAATAAAAAACTGAACAAAAGTTTGTAACATGTCTAAGCAAAAGTTACGTTTAGAGAAACCTGCGCGTCCTTGCTTGTGATTCCTTAAGGACGGTCAAATGATCACCATCGATAAAAATTTCCACAGCGAGTAACGTTTAACGATTTCATGGATAGACTTGCAGCTGAAAAAATTATATAAAATATAAAAAAGATTTCAAATTTTCTAATAGCTCATTGTTATAATCTGATATATCAAAAACTTCGGAATTTCCATTACCAAATTATACATTTTCTTGCTCAGGAGGTTGAGCATACATGAATCTAATAAAAAAAAACTACTTAATCAACTCTATCAGTGCCGCATCCCAAAAAATCGAAATAATTGAATTGTGGTGCGTAGTTCATAATGATAACCATTCGTGTCTAAAAAGTGAATCATACTAACTTAATAACAACACTTTTCACAATGGGGGAGAGTATAGCCCCTTCGGCACCTCCTAGATCGTCCACTGTTGGTGCCACATGCAAAATGGTGTTTTAATCATAAAAAGAAGCTTAAAATATTTATAAATAAACTACTTTGTTACGACGATGACCAAATTGATCTACAAAATGGAGTCGTGAAGTTGGTTAAAATTTAAATATAGTGGTGACGTTGTTTTAGATAAGCAAGGGGTTTATTGGCTGCAAAACGTTTTTGTTGTAGCTGAGGCAACTTTTGGCACTAGCCTTAGTCCATCGCAATAGAGAAAACAATTAAATATTTGACTAAATGATGAAAAACTTACTGCCTACAACCAAAATAAATTGTTTTTAATGCTTTCCCTATTTTGACATGATCGTTTTATTGAAACCACATTTTCAAAAAGTTAACAAAAAATGTTTGAAAAAAACAATAAATTATTATTGACGGAAAATATTAGATAGAAAAGAGAAGTCATTTGCTTTCATTAAATATTTATTTTGCAATTGAAATTTCGTAGAGTTATGTTATAATAAAAAATTTTGAATTAAAACAGATTTGAACCTAACTTGTGCTAATCATCTTTTACTATTCACTATAAATTTTAATCTACCATAAAAACTCCAGCTATATCTACAATAAATACTTTAAAGAGTCATATTAACAACAAACTTAATTCTTTTTTTTAAATAATCATTAATTTAGTCGATAGCCGATGACGTATTAACCAGTAAGCAATGAAACATTGGCCGCAGTGACCGGGTTCAAATGCGAAGAGATCTTCGACCATCACATGCGATGTGTTTATGTGATGCGTTCAGTCACGCGATTCTTAAGCGCTCGTGTCGTGTTGGTGTCTTTGAGAATTATTATTATTAGTAGTAGTAATAGTAATTAATAGTACTAGCAGTAGTAGTTGTTTTAATAGTAGTAGTAATAGTAGTAGTAGTAGTAGTTGTTGTTGTTGTAGTAGTACTTGTTGTTGTAATAGGTTGGAAGTAGTAATACTAAGAACTACTAAGTAGAAGTAGTAGTAGGAGTAGTAATAATAATATTATTAATTCGAAAAATGCATTTTTTTCTGTGACAGGAAAATTTTTTGCTTTGATAGTGCTTTTAATGAGGTATTTTGCTAAATTTAAAAAATAAATTGGTTACTATAGACAAAAATTTACCTTCCGTGCAACAGTTGTTTTGATCCATTTGTATAATGTGGCGCTATTTAAATATATGTAAGCATCAAGACAGTAATAAAAAATTATGTCATCTATTTAATGAAAATATTTAACTGCTTGTTTTGTTAACATGCCAAAATATAATTAGTTTACATTTTAATAACAAACACCACTTAACTCGTTGATAATTGATTTGAAATAATTTAAAATGAAATTTCAAATAGATGGCACGACACTCCAACGCAGCCTCTTCAGGTCTAAGCTTCAACAGTTACCATCTTTTATAGACGTGCACACCCTTCAATCAGCTATCCTCCTCAAGAACATATATTTATACAGACATTCTACACCTCACACGTGCAACATATATTTGTATGAATACACAGGTTATATGTGTGTGTGAATTGTGTATACAATTAGACCTCACCTTACGTACAAGACATATTCAGCATAATGCATACCTACATATCTGTCAACAAAAATGTGCAACCTAAATATTGACATAAACGGACGTATTTCTTTTTTTTAAAAAAATGAACTCACGAAAATTTTTTAATTTTTGCTTTATTCATGAATTTATTTTCGCCAAACTGATGTTTAGCAATAACGTTTAAAAATGAAAATAGTTTCAGACTACAATGTCTACTTCATAGTCTGGTTGGGTGAAATTTGATGAACAATAATCTTCTGGTTCCAGTTGCTTGCACGCTTGCATGTACAATTGAACGAACATACTCCTCTGAGTGTTGGATGCATTTTGTGACGATGACGACGTGCAGTTCGACCGTTGAATTTGTACGTAAAATATGTCATCGCCATCTTCGTGCCTGCGTGTCTCACAGAAAACCAGCAATGGAAACTGAGGAAGAATTTTTTGACTGATGCAGTTGGAAATGTTTAAAAATTTGTGTTTTTTATCATTTTTTTGATAATTTTATATTGATCTTACTAGAAGAATAAATAATTAGCATCATTTATTTGATTTCTTCAGATGGAATTATTTTAACAAATTGTTACTTTTTTGAGAAAGTATATTTAATGATATACTATGCTGATTTCAAATGAAAAAGCGCCATGTTAATGAACTGAATGCATCTTGAAAATAAAAACACTAAAGCATCCACTATAATATAATTTCACATATTTGCATCGGAAGGCAATGTTGGAATGAACGAGAGAGAAGTTTGATATGTCGACCAATGATTTGTCTGACTGGACACGTTGAGTATATCCGAAAATGCCGTCTTATTATTGAAGAAAGGCTCTCCAGAAAGCACGGAATGAAGTGAAAAGATAGAAACAACATGTTAGAGAATTACTAACAAAATCGTTGACCTTCTTTGTCCGAAATCAAATAGTGGTGACGAATGGTTATATATGCATAAATTATATGCAATGTAAAGTGTTTTTATATAATACTCTTACTCACACATTCACACACACACACGCAGACACAATAACTTATATTTTCATCAATTTATTTTTTTTTTAAAAACCTAAACAATACATTTTTAACATGGAATTAATTTACGCCCGTACTAATAGATCTTCTCGCATTGTACGTACAGTACACGCAACAGTGTGTGGTGCATTGATTTAAGCGTACACTCGCTCAAGTGTTTGTTGTACGTACGTTTGTCACTGTCAACCTGAATAAATCGTTTGAGAATATATAAACAGTACAATTAAAACCATAACATAAACATCTATTTCACCGTGAGCAGTAAAAATCTCTAACTGTGATAACCATAACGCCACATTAATTGCATTCATCATAGCATTAACAACAAAAATCCGTAACAACATTAGGTTGTGCATAACATTAACAATTACTAATCTAAATGAGTTATTTCACAAATAATGATTTTCCGTTGTTTTTAAATTTTTAAATTTCAGTTTAAAACAAAAAAGAAAAACAAGGCAAAATGATGGTGAAAGAAACGTTGGAACGAACACGCGCTTAACTGACTGCATCAAGGTAGCATAATATTGATCGTAAAATTTAAGCTCCGGCGCAAAAATTGGTCGCATGAAAATGCTAATGTCAGGAGAAAGATGATTTATGAATCTTAGAAAATGTTATTCATTAGGGCTTTATTTATTTGCGATCTCTTTGCAAGTGCAAGTCAAAAATTACACGAAACCGTCCTAGAATTTAAGTTTCCATTTGATTTTGGAATTTAAATTATTTTTGAAACCTGATTTCAACTTTTTTTTCTTCCTCAAGAGATCCACCACATATTTCAATCAAAACAAAGTAAATCAACGACAATAAATGCGTGTAGCAAAGCACATTGGCTCATTTTTTTAAAAACGAATCAATTGAAAATTAAACTCAAAATTGCATGAGTGAATTATTTTTATTATAATTAATTAAAAATTGATTTTGTAAAATAAAAAAATAAAATGAGATGAAATTAAATTTAAAACAAATAATAACACTAAGAATGCATTTATAATAAAATAGCATTATTTCTGTACTCAACTCTTTTTCAACTATATATATATATATATATATATATATATACTATTAATATAATAAGATACTATGTAGATACAATGCTTGTATATGTGCCAGCTAATGGACCAATCTTTGCTGGCCGAATTAAATTGAAAATAAGCAAAGAATTAAAAATGTTCCATCAACCGACATTTCATTCACAAGCATTTTAACATTCTGCCGTGTTTTGAATGTAGGTAGGGAAGATTAGAAAACAACATAACTTTTATTTGTCAACAACGTATACATTAGCAAATTAATTAATTATGTATAAACCTATGGTCAACAAGCATTGCCAGTTCACTGCTGGCAGAGGCAGTGTAGCATTAACGGTTATAACGTTCATTTCCGTATTTGACAGATTCAGATGTAAGTCCGTATTTTTTACAAATCAAAAAATGGCAAATAAAAAAGTTGAAAGTAATTAAAGAAATGTTTGACATTCACGAAATAAAGAACTTTCTTGTCAGACAACCAACGTGGGGAGTGAACAGCAGATCAAACAACTTCAAAAAGACTTTGCACTAAAGAAAAATTGGAGATATACTCCCTCCGTCGTGAGATACAAAAATGTACACAAACAGATTACAACTTAGTTTAAATTCTTACACACATTGTCTATGATTCAAAAGTTTTACCTGACGAACTTAAATTTTAAAATGTTATAGTTCAATTTCTAAACAAAATACCCCGATGTTGTGTTATTGCGTGAGAAGATTTTTTTTTGCTTGAGACAAGCAAGCAGATTTAATGTGAATGATAAATTGAAACATGTGTTGTGGAAACATATGAGCTGCAAAAAATAACAATGGTTTAAATTGCTGAAAAAAATGACGCTTCATGTCTAGGGTTAAAATTGCCACAATGAACACGTCACAAAATTTAAATAATCTATATCAGATTTACGTGCCTTAGGTTATTCGTAAAATAGTTTTTTTTTATTTATAAATAAAAATACTTTTAACTAATAGCAAATAAAATAAAATAAATAAATTTAATAATAAAAAAATTTCATGTTTTCTTCATTTAAAGTTTTCAAAAAATGTAAGCGTGGGTAGAGCTGCATAACTTTAAATAATAATTATACATGCCTGAAAGTGATAAAAATATGTGAGCCGTGTGTTATTCTTTTCAATTTACATGAATTTAGTAGATTATTAACATAATTAAACAAAATTTTATAATCATGAGTAATCAAAAATTTTGTTTTCAGATAGAAGAATGCCTTTCTGTTTCATGTCAATGCTGAATTATAAAGAAATTAAGAATTTCAAAATTTTACGTGTGGTTGATTCATTTTAGAATAAGCTTCGAATGGGGTAACGTTTCAAGTTATCAATAGTTAGCTTTACCTTCGTTTTGTTTTAAAAACTATAATAATTTGGAATATTAAAATGAAGGTTTAATTTTTATTAATTGTTAGTTAAATTTAATAAAAAAATTAATTAATAATCCCTTTACGTAAGTTTGAGATTTTTTTAAAATTAGTTTTATTTAAAAGATACTTTAGAAAAAAAGATAATTTTTTCAAAGTTTCGAATCTTTGCCGAGGTGCTGCAATGTTAGTTGGTGGGCAGAGACGTCCTGGCCCAACAGTCAAAAAATTTTATAACTTTTATATTTCTTTTATATTTCTTATTATAGTTATTTAATTGTTGAAATGAATGTTATAAAACTTCTCGAAATAAAAATCAACGGTTGGTCTGACACAGATAACATTAGCTTAACATACTTGAACCAGACTTAATCACATGTAGAAGAGTCCGACTAAAATATTTTCTTCGTCTATGTTACAAAATCTAACGATCAAAACTATCTCGAATGAGAAAAAAATAATTTGTATTTGTAACATTTTTTAAAAATATTTTATTCAAATTGATTATAGTATTTAAAAACATTCAACAAATTAATTTGCATTTTCAACTCAAACATTCTCAGAACTGCTCAAATCGCAAGAAAAAATTAAATAGCGAGTGTCTGAATTTTTGAAAGATTGTATAATAAAACATGTTATAAGTAAAACCTTCTCCTACAAATTTCCAAATTAAAAAAGAAATTTAAGGTCCCATTTTGAAACAATTTGACGGAACCGTTAACCATTAAGGATTGTATGAAGCAGGTAATCACTTAATTTTTATTTAAAAACTAAGATTTAAACTGTAAATGAACGAAAATTTGTATCATTATTTTTTTCAGTTAATTAATTTTTAAAATATCGAAAGTTTAAAATGACTAATTTAAGTGAACCGAAAATAAGCGATATTACTTCCTCATTGATTGTGTAACAATAACAGCTGTCGCAAGTTTGCTGGCGTGCCTGTTCTGCTAGTCAAATAACGTTGTATTTCATCAAATTCAACATTCAACAAATTCAACACATTTTGAAATTTATTCTAATTTTCATACGTCAGGAAGAATTCAAATCGAAGCAACATTAATATTATACAATAAATGTAGTTTGTATAATCAATTGAAAACATGATTGTTTATTTATCATTAACTGAAAACTAAAAATTGTTCACGTGTTTAAAGCTTAAAATTGTACGAAGATACGTTATTAGACAGGATTACAACATTTGAATGCGTCTCTGTTACATTGGTTATCGTGCTGTATGATGAATTATACTTGTTATATTTCATAAAGCTAGATTACCAATGTTAATATTGACGCACAAACAACATAATTTCTATCTGAAGACATGCGAAGAGGGGTTTTCAGCGCTTAAACATCGCCATGAATTTTTGAGACTGATCGGATTTCCCCTGCCAGCCAGTTGTGTAACTGTGTTGTTAGAACTACTGTTAACTAATCTGGCCTCCTGCTGGGGAGCCCTATTAACGTTCAGTCAACGTCCATTATGAGATATTATATTTTTAATATATTAAATATTTATATTGCCGCTCATGTACATTTCCCATGCAAGCTTCACAACGGTATTATTACTGAATTATCCAATTGCCCAACTCGCTCACGGCTGGGGTTTTGAATGATTTATAGATTTTATCTTGAAATAGGTTAAAATTCTAATGTATTTAAATCAACTTACATTCCTATTTTATACTGAGAACTTGAATTTAAATACTAATGAAATTTTTAAATTTTAAAATCAAATTTTTTTCACAGGGTTTTAAAAAATAAAAGCTAAAACGAACGAGTTTCAAAATGTTTTTCACAATCGAACTTTGTAGCATTTTCTAGCAAAGATGATAAAATTTACTAATCCCACGCAGTCGTGAAGTTTAATGATTTTCATAAACAAATGTGTTCTTATCGCTCAAACATCGCTTCGTTAGAATGATTGCATTCAGAAGATTCTCTTCAACGTCCTGCATTTTGTAGCTATGTTTACATATGAACGGTGTCTCACTATTTTCTAAGAAACCTTTCACCACAAACTCAATATTGTAATCAATCGTTCCTTTATTCAAAATATTTCTTCTTAATTTCCATAGAGGACTTTTTTTATTGACGTGATGGTACAAGATTGTTGGCCAGGGTAGGAAATAAAATTTGCGACAGTGTGCACCAAACGGGTCGCACGATAGATTGAGATTGCATTCAACTTTTTCGTCATCAAAACTCTTCTTATTAATGCAAACTTTCAAATCTGATTCTTCGTCAAACAGACTGACCCGACGAAGAAAACTGTTTTTCCTTCTATTGATATTATCCTCGATAACTTTTAATCGAGCCTCTATTGACACAGATGTTACTTTGCAGTGCTTAACTTTAGAACATTGAAACGTAAGAACTAATTCATTCTTTATTTTTCCGTCGCTAATATTCTTGACATTGACAGATTTACAAAATTTAATAACTTGATTTTTGAACGAGTTGTCGAGAAGCTTATGAACGAACAAACCTACAACCAGTGTCTCCACGATACATCCCACCAGCAACTGCAACATCAGAACGACCAACGTTTCGTAGCACTGGTAGTTCATAACTCTCGTCCCGTAACCAATCGTCGTTTGAGTTTCCACTGAAAATATCAAAGAATTAATGAAATTTGGAACGTTGTCGAGACATTGGGACTTATCACGTCGTGACTGATGCAACGAGTGTTGTTGACTTCTATCTTCGAATGGGAACGTCGGCTGCTTCGTGGCACTGGACTGATTATTCCTACCGTGTGATCCAAAACTTATTTTTTGCTCAGTTTCAACAGAATTACCGTGCAATTGTTTTAAAAAATTTTTATCAAGAAACTTGCTAGATGTATTGCCGTTAGAAACGGTAAATGTCCACCATAAAACAGCAAAAAATAACCATGATAAAGTTACGATGACTCCACAAGTTAGTAATTTCGCTAATGTTAATAATTTCTGTTGCTTATCGTTCCAATTTTTACAAAATAACTTTGATAAAATCATTTTTATCCGATAGGTAAATCACCAAATTTTATTTGATTTAACTAGTAAAGGTTTATAAGAAAAACTTTTTACATTATTAACACGTAGTGATCACACGACAAAATCATTTAAAGATACCCTGATCGTGTCCAATTGACAACATTTAACTAGACTCAGTATTGAAGAAAATTATACAACGGAATAATTAACATTAGAAACGCTCTGCTGTGTTCACTCCTGTATTAATGCGTCACTCCCATTAATTATGATAATCAGCTACAACACCATGCATTATCTAGCAATTGTTATTTATTAATGCAATACACACATGTGTATCATAATGGGCCACCATCCAGCAACAACTCACTTTATTAGGGAAACTGGGAAAATCAAAAAGAAAAAACCACTTGAATTCATTAAATCAAAAGATTAAGAGACATTGTTTTCGTCCAAGTTTGCTTTTCATAGTGATGCAACTTTAGTGTCATGTTGCCCAAAAATGGAATGGTTGTAACCTTGGTTAGCAATATTCATAGCCACGCTGGGGTAGACAAATAAGCCACTCATGATTTTAGACTATAATTCAATAACAGAAATAAGCTGGCAGAAAGCTTTACAACACTTAAGTTTATATTACGATGTTAGCGTTCAACTTAATACTTGCTTATGTTCACGTCAAACAGCTAGTGTTTATTTTAATACTCTCATTTCATACAATTTAATTCTTACGTTAATCAACTTGTCTTTAATTAAAACTAATTTATTACTTCTATCGCCTCGTATTATTTCTGATTCAATATACTAAAAAACATGTCCCTGACAACGGCTCAGTTATTTCTTGCATCGTTTCGTAGCAATCATACGGCTGCATTAAATTTATTCGATATGCCCTATGTTTTTATATTTATAAATTTAATATTATAAAAATAATTACAAATTATTAAAATGATCACCCCACATTAAGATCGTTTGTGTTTGCAACAAAAAAGTAATTTGTATGAATAAGTTGAAATGTTTTTTAATTGAAATCGTCTCAAACTAGAATGCGACATCAAACTAAGCTTTAAGTTTAGTAATTTTAACTAGTTTAAACTTTACGTTTAGTTAGGTTAATAAGTGAAAAAATGTTAATTTGTGGAAAAAATAACTATCAAACTAAAAGGAAATGACTGCCACGTTGGGCGTTCCGTTTGGCGTTAGACGGGACTCGGCGATCGATCGTTGCCTTGGTTGCCTGTCACCGCGTGTAAACATTTGCTGACGTGTTGCCTTCTCAAGAATTTTAAATACGATAGACTGCTTGATAATTCCGTTTTATTTTCGGGAATGCAGTTGAAATGGGTTTTCTCGAAATAAAATTTAACAAAATGAAACTGTTTATAATTTTTGTTTTGCATTTGCCGTTTATTAGCACAGGTATAATTTTGCTTTTTAAAAAAATCAAATTTAAAATTAATATTTGAAATTTTTCTGAATAATAATTCCAACCTACCAATCCAGCCTCCAGCTCGACCAACATTTGCCCGGTTGAGAACTGCCAAGGAGACCAATGTCCCGGGTTGGAATCGTTGTTTCATTAATTACATAATTGCATTTCCTCAACGAAACAGATTTGATTTCTTTGCATGTTTTGATATCTTTTAAAGGTTTATTGAAAAAAATTTCAGTAATAATTGTGTTTATTTTCCAATTTTTAACTAGTGCCTTCGCTATCGTTTTCGCCATTCCAACCTGAATTAAAATTTATTAGCTAACAAATGCAGGAAGGGTGAACAACTTTTTCAAAACGCCAGCATTTTATGTTTTGTCTCTCAGGTTCAAAACTATATAACACTTAAATGTCATGTGCTAGATTTGATAACCATAATAAGTGCTCAGCATTATAAATAAGATATATAATTCTTTCTAACACTAGACCAGGAATTTGTGATTATCTATTAAAAAACACTTTTATTTACAATTATTTTTTCAGTATTTGTTGGAGTCATCAACAAAAAGCACACAGTGTATGTAAATGCACTAGAATCAAGGCATCACCACATGAAGTGCCTGTTATAAACGTGGATCTTCTCGCATCATTCGATCCCGGCCAACGCAGCAGCACCTCAACCATTACACCATTGCGCCCTCCTTTTTTAATTAACGAAAATAAACGAAAGATGAAAGACATGTTATGTTATTCAAAAGAGTTTGAAAACAGAATTTAGTAAATGTTTGTACAAAACTAAATTGATTTAATCAACAGAATTAACTGTGGCAATGGAATATGTGCTGAAAATGGAACGTGCAAATGTATGCCGTGTTGGACTGGAACCAATTGCAACGTGTACAGTGAGTCGTCCGTCTGTTAATTGATAGATGAATAAGATTTCAATAACCTAATACTAACACAATTGGATCCAAAATTTTATTTTTTAAGCAATATTTACAATACTTTACGAAAGTTAAAATGCCATGTAACAATATTTTTATTTGGTATTCTCGAGCCGTCTGTGACACCACTGCTGACCTAGTAGGCATTTGATCGAGTTGCTTCCAACTCCAGCTCCACACACCGAACATGGCCAATGACCAGAGACCACAGGCTCAGCGGTACCACCGGTGATCATAGTTTTTGTTTTGTCAAGGTTTAACTTTAGCCCGTGTTCGGCGAGCTGGTTATTCCAGACCTCAAACTTTCTGGCTGCGTCTTGTTTCGAGGCCGCCGTCAGGACGATATCATATGCATATATCACATTCCATATGTTATCTGAGCGTATCGGTTTGGTTATTTCTTCCATCATAGTGATGAAAAGCTGGGACTGAGTATTGATCCCTGATGGACGCCGACGTTAACATCAAATTTATTCGTGTTACCGGTTGCTGTGCTGGCCAGAGTTTTCGTGTTAAAGAACGTTGCCTTAACCAGCCGAACCAGATATTTGGTAACAAGCTGTCTACATAGACTCCACCTGATTGCCTCACAAGGCACTTTGTTAAAAGCCTTTTCCAAGTCTACAAAGACATGGAACAGTCGGTTTTGCTTTGCCACGTATTATTTCTGTAGTTGACAAATGATATAGATAGCATCAATGTTGTATCTTCTTGCCATGAAGCCGTACTGGTAATCACCTATTGAAACGCACGACAACAGTCTTCTTTTAATGACTTTTTCAATTCAAATGTTTGACTGGACATTATAAACTGTTCTGAATATGAAAAAATTAACGATTTGAGTTGCAACAAAATTTTTAATTTTTTTTCATCAAAGATATGAGTGAGATATGAGAAGACAAGTTTTACGTTGATAAAAATATGAGCTTTTAGCAGCAGTATTAGTCTGAGAAAAAAAAAGACATTCTAGAATAAACCAAAATATTGACTCCGAAACTTAAAATAACCGGTAAAAAATTTCGGTAAAAATAGAAGAGGGCCAAGGATAGATCTTTGAGGCGCTCCAAAATTAAGAGCAGAAAAATTAGGAATAGAAATTTGAGGAACAACAGAAGAAAAACATTACGATGAGAAGAAATAGTCCAAAATCAGACACAATAAAAGAATAATTTACAACATTTTGAACGTTAAATAATTTTGATGCGACTATTAACTTTTCTATTATGAAAATATCTGTTAATTTATTACAATAAAATTACATTTTAGCTAATGAAAACCAACCGAAGTTACTGAACAAGTATGTGGCTGTTGAAGTTAAAAATGATGCCTTGGTTGGTACGAACGTGCATTCGGTTCAAGCAAAGGATGACGACAACATGTACACCTGCCAATCCAAGCAATGCGACTGTTCGAAGATCATCTATAAAATTGAAGATGGCAATGAAGATGATTTGTTTGATATCGATGCTGGTTTGTTTAAATTTGTTTTATTCTCAGTTCATTATATCGTGACCACTATTAATGCCGTTTACAAGCTTTAGCTCTACAAGCAAAAACTCGACAAAAAATATTTTCATTGCCGAAAACAGAATACTGCTTTAAACGATGTATATATATATTTATATAGTAATGTACGAATGTAAATGTTAATTAACTTTACTGTTTAACATTATATTATTGGAGAGTGCAATCAATTCTATGTAACTCGCAACTGCTAACATATCTTTGTGGTGTTTTGCGATACTAAACTCGCGATCGTATTTTAGTTCACATAGTTTTTTTTAGCTTCAATTTATTTTAAATTTCATTACTAGTATTAATAGACTTGTTTTAACGTTTCGAGCTAGTTTATCTGGTTACGTTTTTTACCGCTTTTTGGTTTTGAAATGATTTGCAAGATTACAATATTTTGATATCTGCGGCAATAGTCGAAATGCTGTGTTGCAAATTATGCTATATAATTAATTTCAATTAATTACTATTATTATGATTCAATAATTTTTTGTTTCCGCTACTAATTAATTTTTAGAATCAGATATCTTTGTAACGAGGGATTGTATAGTTGCCGTATATAAGCACAGCGCGATATGTAATAAAGGAGGTTGAAGTTGTTACATTATGAAGTTGCACCGTGAATTATTGGCGATCGTGCTACATCGAGCGTATTTCTGGGATTAGCGACTGATTCAGTGTCTCTGTTACTGTTGGCATTCAAGTAAACGTTCAAACATGTTTGTCCTAGAAGCAGTTGTGTTTATATCTATCAGAAATCAGTAAACCTACAGAGGACCGGATAACTTGACAATTGTGCAATATAACAACATCATTCATTCGCTGAGATGTTTTAAACGTGTTATTTTACATTTTTGGTGTAAACTTTGTTTTAAGGTTCTGCTGTTAAGTAAAGAAAGTCCTGAATATAATCGTCAGCCTAATTTAAATTTAGCTATTATTCTACTTTAAAACATATAATAATACCAATGGAGGGTAGTTTTGTGTTTGATATTAATTAAATCTTTGGGCACCTCATTCTACATTACATTAGTGGTGTTTGGTGGTTTTAAAGAGTATGCTTTGGTATTTCTGAGATGCTGATCTCTGCAAGTAAAGGTTGTGCTTCGATTTATTTCCTGAGTTCTTATTGTTTACAAAGCAAAGTTTTCCTCCAATTTACACAAATTTCATATAGAAGTCATAAAAATAGTTTATGGTTTGATGAAGATATTAAATTTGCAAGAAAACGTGTCAGAAAAGATTTACCACGTTATGGAAATTATTACTCTCAAGTTTTGAAAGATTATATTAGGGTTTTATGTTATAAAATGACAACGTTCTAACTCAATTATCTTCTAAAAATCTTAGACAAGTTGACTTTTGATTCGTTCGTGACAAATAGCAGGCTGTTGAATTTTTCCCAAATAAGATGAAAGCTATAAAACTGGCATTTCGACACGCTCCGCATTGGCATTCGTGTTGGATGTTGTAAATCTTTCAGTATTTACTAAGGCAGGCCCAAAATATAGTCAAGACCGTTTTCTGAGCGGCAATAAAATAATACGCTCGCTTGATGTTGTTCCAATCCATACTTTTGTGCAGCTTTTTTAAAATTTTCATAAAATATTGAAATATTATTTTATAAAAAATGTTTCATTTTTTAGCAGAGAACTATAAGCCGTCATCGTCCAGCCATAAAATGTGTATATGTAGATGCATATAGGCCAAAAGATAAATCGAAAAAAATGTACATAATTTTGAATGTATACAAATGTCGAAATTGTAAAAAGTTAAGTAGCAAATTTAAAAATTATTTAAATATCTTAACAATTATTCGTGTTAGAAAATACAATCTAAATAAGTAAAAAAATTTCTCTTCTCGGTTGCTCTGATGAAATGTGCGTATATTACCAAGAATAGAGTTTAGTATATTTAAACCAAATTATCACAGACACCGGTAATATAATGTTGAAAAAATCTTTGGCGCATTTGGTTAACGGAAAAGTCTACGATTTGAAAATATCAGTTGCCAATTTGAATCCTTTGAACAGCGATGGCAATATTACCATGGCTAATCCAAAAGATCTAGGATTTGTTCAAATAACCATCGCCAACGGAGTAAAGAAAAATGATTACAATTACGATCTAAGTGAAGCTGTCTTGAATAGACAAAAAAGGGTAATAATTAAAATATAAACAAAAACAAAATATTAACTTGTTGATTAATTTCCAGCAAGTTAGTGTGCCTGCTACTGTCGATAACATAACATTCACTCTGTCAAAAACTGGCGCCTATAACAACACAACGACCATGTTTGTGGGCAGCAAAGTTCACTTCCAGCTGGTGATCCAAATACCACCCAGCCAAAGTATAGATCTTTCTGTTGAGCTGTTTTCCCCAGAAAATGGAACAACAATCATGGTTCTGTGCAACCCGGTTATTACGGCCAGCGGATCAAACCTTCAGTATAATAAAACCGCCGCTGCACCCGTTCAAGACGCTAACGATGGATCAATTAATGTTATTATATTTTAACAATATCTTTTTTTAATAGATTTAAATTTTCTAAAATTTCAAACTATTTAAAAATTTTGTTTTGGTAGCAATGTTGAAATTAAGTTTTTTAGACGTGAAAAACATTTCCATAGTATGACCGGGCTGTCTTTAGCTTTGGTACGGTGGTCAACAACGCAGTGGCAACAGGACTGGCGAGTGTCATTGTAATAGAATGGGATGTCGTAATGATCGATAGTCCAAGCACCGTCAATGGCTCGTATTATTGGGTGAGTGCCGGAGCGGAGTATAATCAACAAAACGAAATCTGGATTGGACAAGCTGGTTTTGTAGCCATTATAGATAATTTTGTAAGTATTTAAATAATTTTTTTCTTAAACGCGCGGACACATATTTCAAACACACAATATTAGTCACATTTTTTCACAAAAATTTTCAAAATACATTTTTTTTCAATCGAAAAAATTCTTTACCATACCTGTTCCGTATCTTATTGTGTTGTAGCAAGAAATGAAAACATTTGGGTATCTGATTTTTGAAAGAAATTCATTAATTTTTTATTTTTTGTTAATAATTTATTAATTTAAAACATTTCCCATGCTGTTTTAAATATTTGATAATTTTTAAACAGAACGTAAGTGACTCGACGCCTCAATTCAACATGTCAGGACCATCGGAAATCCCGACAGGATCATCAGCTATCTTCCACGTCGACGCATACATTCCCTATCCGTCGATTGAAATGAACTTCGATGCATTTGCTCCGTTCAACTACACTGACGCAGCTTCAGTCTGCAGTGTGCTAATAGTGGGAGTTGGTGTTAATTATGAATGTTACCAGTACAAAAACAGGCCCGTGACTTTGTACCCCAGTGACACAGGAATCACTAACGACAGAGGAACACTTGCATTAGGCAGCGTTACTAATAAAGGTAATTACACGTATGTATTTTATGTTACTTTTTTATGAAACACATTTACAAAACATTATATAAAAAGGGTCAAGAGAGCCAAATAATAACTACACCGATAATCGAATTTCTTTGGAATTCGTCATTTCAATCCCTTACAATGAGTCCTACATAGACAATATTTTGTGGGTTGGCTGCACGTTAGAATTGGGTCAGAACCAAATTTGGGCTAGTCAAATGTCGTTCAAAGTTGTTGGGGCTGTGCCACCTACACCTGTTAATTCATTATTTAATTTTTTTTCATTCTACGTCATGAATTAAAAATTTTGTACATTATAAATTATTACAAACATTATTTTTTTTATCTTCAAAACAGTTGGCAAGTTCACCCACTACAGTTTTATATCCCAACGATACTACACTATCAACATATTTGTTTTACCCAAAAAATTTAGTTCTCAACATAACGATAGCTCCTGGAACTGCAGCAAATTACAGCGTTGAAATTAAAACAGATGGCGTAAAATACAAAATTTGTTCAGTTTTTTATAAAGCAAGAGGTGCTAATATTCCGTGTTTTAATCCTGGTGATCCTGTCTACTCGTCTGATCCAAGCGACCTTGAAATCAATAAAGCCACTTGGTTGCTGGGTACTTTAGAGAATAAAAATCAAATTCAAGATTTCGATGCCAATATATTTCAATTGTATATTTACCTCCAACCTCTGGATCACAGTGGATTAGTTCTGCAGGAGACCTCTACAGTGACAGCAACAGTTACTGTAAATTCATTCACCAGCACTTCCAGCCAAACTTTAACGTTAACAAACACTACAGCAATCGGAAATGCTGTTGTAAGTGTTTTCAATTTAATTTATGTGCAAATATATTAAAGGCAATTTGAATTTGATAACATTATAGCAATTGATTTATTGTTAGAACTATACCTCTCCAAAAGCCAACTTGACCATCGCCTTTGGACAATCATCTGTCACTGTCAACCAAATTCTCGACATAAGACTCAATGTTTCATTTTACCCCAAAGTTATTAATTTACCTTTCACAATCAACTTAACTGCCCCAACGGTGTCTGGAGTTAGCCAGTTCTCCATCGTAAGGGCTGAGTTGATGTCCGTTGGGAAAAATCTACCTTGCGCTGATAGGATAAAACTGAATAACAGCATCACTTATCTGACTCAGTAAGTTACTATGATAATTCAAAGAGTTGGATGTTGGTGTTACCTTGGTGTTTTCAATATTGTCTTATTTAATTGAGTGTAGTAAATACTTTTTCTAAACTAAATGATAAAGGAAATTATCTATTGACTTGCAAATCAAAAAATAGTTTTTAAATTATTCAATTTTTGTAATTTTAGTTGCAAATATATTTTCATTCAAATAATTTTACATAATATTGACAGCTTGTTCTGAATTTATTACCAATTTCCAAAAAGTCAATTATAAAATAATTTGAAACTTGTGCAGGCCTTCTGAATCGTTGAGTTATCAAGCCACTTTAACGGTTGGCAGTGTTTGTAACGTTCGACCAACGGCATCAACTACATTAACAGCTGACGACAGTCTTGAAATTAGAGCTGTAATTTTAATCAACAATCTTTCTTCTCTTCTAACTTCTGGCACGTTCATAACCTCATTCGTTTATTCGTCTGATCCTATCAAAAACAATTCCGTTGTTTTGAGCGTTGGTGCAGCCACTTACACAAACTATCCCGTGAACTCCACTGTATGTGACTTTATAATTCAAAAATGTCATTTTTAACACACAAATTTATTAACAAAATTCAATCAATTTCCAGCCGGTAGTGATATTTGACTACAACAGCATGAATGGTTTGGCTATTCCAGCTGGCTATCAATTGACATCTGAAATTTTAATTAAAACTCCTCCGTGGAGTGCTGCTGATTGGGTGATCCGTGCCGATGTATCCCATGATCCTGAATTGAGTCTTTGTGCTATTATAGTGAAAGAATATGGATACGATATACCATACATTAATACTTCAAAACCTTCCAACACTACCAAGGGTAGCAGTTCGTTGGTCAATAAAGAAGCATGGTTGGAGTTGAATAAAGTGACAAATCTTGGTTGGTATAAAAATGTTTTTCAACACTTCTTTATATTTTACAATTTTTATGACAAAATTGGCACTTATGTAGTTGATTATTTTTATTTTGCACCACTTTGTACCACCATTTAAATAATACAAAAACAGGAACAAAAAGTTTGAATAATACGCCCATTTTTGACGATGGTTCATTTGTAGTTCAAGTTGTAGTTCAGATATCTAAAGCAGCTACGGTTTCAGTAAACCTGAAATATGTGAACGTATCGGTGGATTATGGTGTGAATGGTATAGATAGATCTAGTTACATAAACTTCACCGTCATTGCTCCTGGAAGTATAACTTACAACTCCGTAAGTAGATAAACTTTACAATTTCTATCATTTGTCAATCATAAAACGATAATTTCAGGCTGCTGCCCTACCCAACGTTACATTCTTCCAATCTCCTGTTAACGAAAACTCAACAACTGTACCCAGTACGAACTGCTATCAAGGACAGGTTTTAATTTTAACGACCGAACTGAGCTACCCGATTTTTAACGGGGGCCACACTCTATCTACAAAAATAAGTGGTCCTTCAGACTCGACCATCAACATTGTGGACTATAGTGTTGTCTTCATTGGGACAAATTTCCCCTGCTTATCAAAACAAATGTATACAAAATCCTTCACTGCAACGTTAGAACAAAATTTTTTTATTAAATATAAAACAATATTAGAGTAATACAACAAAATAATATTAAACAATATTAGAGAAATACAAACAAAAATAATAAAAAACAATATTAGAGTAACACAAACAATTTTTTTTACTTGCAGTGCAAATAATTTATATAATTATACTGGGAACATTGATCTTGGAATGATTTGTACTTTCCCGATATTTAGAACAGGATCTAATAACAAAGTAATTTTTATCGCGTTTTGGCTACTTGCTTTTAACTTAATTCTACGTTTAGGTCATGTTTGCAACTAAATTATTAACTACACTCATGTAAATTTTATTCGAGAGAATGGTTTTAATTTTTATATACTTATAGATCAACATTTTAGCAAGAGTAAATACTATTAACGTGATTATTTAAAAATTGACTTTTTGAGTTTAGTTCAGTGATTTGCTCAAAGAAACCTACGTTAACCAACAAAAATTAAAATATGTTAGATCAATCTAATTTAATTAAATTTTGTTACCGTAATGCACGGAGTATTTTTTCCTATGATTCAAATAACTGAGTCAAAGTAAATAATTATTATAACTACCTAATCATCTCTCGTTTTTATTTATCAAAAGTTTTCAGAGTAAATGTTTATGGGTGGTCAAATGCCATCTTAAATAAACAAAAGGCTAAGGTTAGCATAAGGAAATGGAATATTATTTAATACTTTTTAAATATATTTGTTTCAAAAAAATATTTTTAATTAATTGCTTATTGATATATTTCACAGATTAGAATTGAAGCCATTGTTACCGTGAATAGAAAAAATCCTTTGACAGCCGGCAGCACCCTCGCTTTCAGCAGCGTTGTAACAATAAATGGTTCAGATACTACTTACCCACTGACTCTCACTGTTATAAATTCTCCGTTAAATCAAGATTTTAATTTAGTGGTTTGTTCTTTAAAATAAATAAAACATTAAAATTTTTAATAAAAAATTATTAATTAATTTATTTAAGGCCGGCTTCGTTCCAGTCGTAATAAATGCGAGTAACCTTGCATCATCGATGGCTTGTCACTCATCATATGCGTTTCAAGCAACCTTCACAATATTGGCCAACACTTCTGATGTAGCCATCTTAACCGTGACCACGCCTCTGACTTCTTCCTCTGCTGTGCTGACTGTTACAGATTTCCAAATTGTAAGTTTAGAATAAATTTGTTGCATGCCTATTGACAAAAATTGATTCAAATAATTTTTTATACTAAGGTCAGTTTCGGTAAAAACTTGGGCAGCGTTGAAATTCCCTTTCCAACAAGTACCACATTCTCATCTACTAAGCTAACCTCTCAAAACGATATCGCAACTATAAATCTCGGAAGAATAACTAACACTGGTACCATTCACAGTTTTTTGTTATTCTAAACATTTGAATTAGTTGCCTCTATAATTTCGTTGAATTCTGCAGGCCACACCTATAGAGCGGAAACATATATGGCGGGAGACAATGATATAACGGTTGTTGCAAACATTCAAATGGCTGACGCGATTTCAGTTTTGGATCAATCTCCTTGGTCAGTTACGTTTTCAAGCACTTACCTTTCTTCCACAGCTACGGGGTTGGGTAATGTTACCGCCGTAAAATCAGACGCAGATCCAGTTGTTTTGGTGATAAGCGACTTTGAAATCACAAACGGGCCGTACAACGCCGGGTAACAACTTTCATGCCTGTCTCACTTTTAACTTTGTATCTGTTTATTTTTTGCAAATTTCAACAATGAAAAAAAATTAATAAAAATTCAAAAAGTGTGAATTATTAAAATGATTGCAGAGATAAGGCAACAGTTACGATAAACATTAGACATGACGATCTATCGAAAACCGAACTTGATAATGTCTTTTTGCATTTTTATATTCCTAAATTCATGGATTATGCGGGCAACTTCCAAAGCGATTTTAAAAATACACTGACACCTGTGGTTAATTCAGCAGCTGGAAACAAATATTTTTCTATCAACGTAAGTATTGTACTTCAAAATTATGAATTTTATTTTTTAGCGTTAGTGGGTATATGACTGCGATATGTAATAGTTATAACTTGTATAATGTATTTATAATATATACAGAACGATTTTTTCATCACGTAATATTATTATTATTGTCGGAGAATTTATGATAGTCAAAGGCGCTTCTTGAGCAGTGTGGAGTAGTTTTAAGTTGCTTTTGAAACTTTTAAAGTGACAATCCGGGCTGGTAATGGTGAGTTTTCCTGGTAAGTTTTTTTCTATTAACGATAAGTAGTTGCAGCTGTTGGGCTGATTACGGCAAATTTGTTGGTTCCTATAGCCCATCGTGAATATTAATAATACAGAACGCTGTTTGTTCACCGTGTCGGGAACATTTTTAATAAACTTCTTATGAGCTAATATTAATTACTATGAGCCAACTTTCAAACAGTTAAACACATTAACTAATTTGTCGTGATGTTTAACCCTACAAAAACCCTACCTGACCAATGTGTAATTCAATGTATGATAATTCAATGCTTATAACATAACCGGTCGTAACATAAAGCTGTTGTAAGATCGAATGGTATGAAGACTTCAACCGGTTAAATGAGGTGCCTGACATCAAATAATGTAATAATTTTAATAACTGAAAACAACTAGGATGATTTTTAATAAAATCAATTTAAATTTAATAAGTTCTAGTAAGTAACTGTTTATTTTAATCACAAAGAAAATACTACATTAACGTTGATATATTTTAAAAAGAGTATATTATTTTATTTCTTCATATTTTTTTCTTTTTACTGCCTTTTAAACAGTTTGCTCACTTATATTTCACGGACAACGTGACATCAAGTTTTGATTTGTCGTTCCTTGCTGGCATCATGACAAGCACAGCAGCTTCAGAGACAGTCAGAATAGCCTACGAACTTGAATACGACATCAAGAGCAAACCAACGGTCAAAACGCAGCAGGCCTACCCAATTAAATTCATTAACTTCACGATGGTTGCTTCACCATTCAAATGTTAATCAATTTTGAAACAATAGCTCAAACATTTTTTCATAAATTTATTTCAATGAATGGGCGAATGAATGAGCAAAAGATTTACTGTAACAGGATATAAATTGCGTAGATTGCTTTCAATTTAGTTATTTTTATCTCGCAGCAGACAAGCGAATATCTTATTGAAAGGCGTGAATATAAAATTTAGTTCAATCACAGTAATGAAAGAATACTATAAAATTATGAATATAAATTTATCCAGCAATACAAAGTTATGAAAATTCATCGCTAATTTTTACATTTGAATAGTAATTGACTGGCAAAATAAAATTTTCCAGTTTGTCCAACTGAAGCTTCTCTAGGTATGGGCAGTAGCGTAATTACAGATTGCCAAATAACAGGCTCTCCAGGCAGCAATGATTACGTTGAAAGCAGACCAGGCAAAGCAGGTTACTGCAAAACTATTGTAGTTTGGCCGAAATAATTCAAAAATCTGATTCTAATTTTTTTTATTTTACAGGATGGTCGCCTTTGTTGAGGAAAGGAAAACATAAAAGATACCTGCAAGTGAATTTAGCAAACATAGTCAAAATTACAAAAGTACAAATAACTCAAAAGTCCACCGATAAAATAAATTCCTTTATGTTACGTTACAGTAACGATGGATTGATCTGGAAGAACGGTGATTTGGTGAGCCGTGTATATTTCTCACAATCAGTTTATTTTTTTACAAACAGTTCAAAAACATCATTACATATAATTCAAACAGTTGACTGCTCCAAACGACAACAGTGTTAATGATGTGACTGTTACAAATCCAGTCGATTCGTCATTTGTTAGATTCCAAATAGAAAGCACCTACACTGCTGACACAATTCCGACATTTACCATAGAATTTTACGGATGCATCACGACGTCTTTGGTCTTGACAGCAACAGGTTTGACTAATCATTAGAGCTCTAACTTAGCTAATCTTTATAGTGCTATTTCTAAAACTTTTATACGCGAACCACTAGTGTTAAACATTTATTTTCGACGAATTAAAACACATACCTCAATAAAAAAAAATTATAAATTATTCAAATGGCTTCTATTAAATCGGGCTGTTTTTCAAGTTTTTGTAATTATTAATCTAAAATTTCATCTCTTATACTTAAATCAAACTCTCAGAAATTTGCGATGTCAGGAAAGGATGGCAACCTACTCCTGCAATACCAAGTAAATATTATTAAACGTTTGAATAATAAAATTAGCATTGCTTTGTGTCTCGTTTAATTCTTACATTTTATTGTCGTGTGTGTTTGTGTGTATGTGTATTGTTAAGGTTGGAAATGATTATTTGCATATAAGCGTGTGTAAGCTCTTTTCGCAATATTTAACTTCCAATTAAGTTTTCCAATCTTTTGTTATTATGCTTATTGTCATTTTCATTTAACAAAATTACTTAGATAGTCGATAAACCTCTTGATTGTTTTGTTCTGATTACTTTTTTTGGTGACAACCATCATCCTTAGTTTAAGGATTTATATTAAAGTTTTGTGAATTTGTTCAATCTAGTTGTGCGACATCAACTGAAAACCTTTTCAGTCTTTGTCCCTGTTGATAGCTCATGTCAGTGATGCTCATATTTATGTCGGTGGTCCTAGAAATGCACTTGATGATTCTAATGTTTTTGACTGGAAGATGCTAAAATTTTGTTGACTGATTAAAACTGAACAGATCCAAAGCCCAGATTTGGCCTTATGGTACCTGGTAATACTTCTATGAATAAAATAAACTCTATCTTTATTTATAGTAGTTATTACATTCTTGTCTTCATTGATACCTGCTTGTATCTTCAAAATTATGTACAGTCTATTTAAAACACTGCGGCAAGAATAATTGCTGGTGTCACAAAATATGGATTTATTTCAAAATATGAGATTTGGTCCTCGGTATTTGCAGCAACTGATCGTGGCTGTTTTTACCGTTGCTGATAAACGAAAGCTCAGATCTTTTGCCAAAAAGAAATTTGTTTTTCCAAAAGTCAGAAAAGAAAACTATGGACGACGTCGTTTCTCTGTGGCTGCAGCTATGGTCTGGAATGGACGACGATGTGGTGAATGTTAAAGAGGAAAGAGACACGTTCAGAAAGAAGCTAAAACATCAATATTTTGTTCGCCCGCTTTTGTAAATCTGTTCATAATATTGGAATCATTACCATTTATTTTTGGAAAACTAGAGCCAGATTATGCCTAACCTTTTAAATCATTTGTTCTTATTGACAGTTGACACAAGTCGTTTTCAGTCTGGACGTTCAAATGTAAAAATATCAATAGTTTGACTGTTTAATTCATGATTGACAGTAAAGTCGCAAAAGCTGGCAGTTATGGGCCATATTCTACAAAACATGATAAACCCTCCCACAAAACCGGGCACTTACATTTGGAACTTTTCAGCTCTTGGACGGTCATAAAAAATGATTTATCCCAAAGGAAAAGACATTCAAACAAATTTTGTATATTATTAGGATTTTATATTTATGTATACGTATTTGTATATATAAATAAATATTTTGTTGCAAATCAATGTTTCAAGTGCTGAAAAACAGAGAAATGGGGATGGTAGAGGCCAATAATATTCTATGTGACACAATGCCCGAGTAAGAACCCTTAATTTTAATTTATTATTCCGACATTTATTTTAAATAATTTTTAAATAATATTTGGTCAAGTTTGGAAAATATGAAATGCTTTTCAAGCCGTGATGGGCTTACTTGGCAAGGTAAATATAGTAATATAATTACCTCAAAAAATTTAGTTCAAAAAAACATTATACCAATATAATACACAAACTCGACTTTGTAACGTAGCGTTAGACAATTCCGTAATTAACATACTGGGATACGTTACGACTACGAAGCGTTTGTACGGAGTGGACAAAAACAAGAAAGCCATAGTCATAAGTGAGGATCTTGGCTTGACGTGGGCATCGGTATCAAATTCCACTTTTGCGGATGCTTCCGGTCTACCGGACTATCAGCCGAGTCTGGACATTCCGTGGAACAAAGATATCGATACAACTTCTGTCATCAGTCAGCCATTCGTAGGTTTGGAATGTCGATGATACGTTTTCATTTTTAGAAATTTTGAGACAAATTTTAATTTAAAAACATTTTTGTTTTATTTATAGTTCTGTCAATTTAATTACATTTTATCTAAATTTCCTTCTTAGTAGAAATAGCAACGAGTTAGCTATTTTTAGTTTGTAAAACATGCTTTTCGCAAAATGAAGTATACAATTTTTTTAATCAATCAGGGTTTATAAGACTTACTCATTAAAAAAATCGGCATTATCTTATATTGAATATGGTGTCAAAATTGACAGTAAAAGTAATTGCTTACCTTTTTGTCAAGTTTTCACATCGCTTATCATAAAAATTGAGTGTGATAACAATTATAAGTACGAAACTAATTTATTCGGACTAAAATGAACAAATATAATTACATACAGTGTGGTTCAAAAATAGGTTTTCATTTATCAAGTAGACTATTTCCTTATTAAGCAAGTAACTGATTAACGGTTAACATTTTTGGGCCACTCAATAAATTCGATAACAATCTTGAGAGCAGTTGTTTTACTGATATATTGGCAATTAACTGAAACCTTCACTTTTAGTTAAAAATCAAATTGGGTGAAGGAACGATCGTAAAACTGCTAATTTTTTGAATGTTCTTTTAACTTGCAGTATCTTCAAATTAATCAAATTTGATCAAATCAAATCAAGTTTTCAGGCATATATATACATTTACCGTTTTGTGATCATTCCCACACGTACGCGTTTTTAGATAATGTTGCTTCATTCACGATAATGAAACCTAATTGAACCGTGCAACGAATGGTTGATTGTTAAGCTTTTCAATAATATAAGTATCACAAAGTACACTAGTTTAGTTAGATTTATTATTAGTAAGCAATAGAAGGATTACATAAATCGCGTATTATTTAAATGAAGTTTAGTTTTTTTTTAGAAAGCATAATAGTAAAAAATTTTAAGCAAAAAAATAAAAAGGTGCATGTAATTTATGTTTAAAACGACAAAAAATGTAAGCGATGTGTTGATGTTCTTTTGTGATTAAAAATAAACAAGTCAAGTAGAAACAAACTTTGAGATCGAATTTTGTATTAAAATTATTTGATGTGAGATGGAGTTTGGAAAGATATCATTGAACATCAATCTCTTTTTGATATGCACATGCATATATTCGTTAAAATTTTCGAAGATGTTCATCCAACGTTGTTCGTCTATGACCATCAAAAATTCACCAACTTTATCAAGCCTGTAAAAGATATTTTAAACCAACTTTATTCCAAATAAATTCTTATCCTAACACAAAAAATGAACGATTATGTTAAGGATTTATGTTTCAAAACATTAAATTTGCTTACAAACCGTAAATTCAATATTTCGTGAAAAGCTATAAGGCTTTGCTCCAATACGGAACTTAAAATTTTGGAATTGCTAGACTGATGATTGCACGCGGTTAATGCACAATATATTTTTTACAGCTCCGTGGGTTAGCAAGCTTGTTCGCTTTTAGTTAATTTTTTACAAACAACGTGAAGTAATCTATATTAAATAAGTTAGGGTTTTTTTTGCTCAGACATAAATGAAACATGAGTGTTGAAGAATGAATTATAATAACTTACTCGTGTAGTATTAAATTTAAGGTAAAACATATTGCAGCCAAGTACGATGGGCTTTACTACAACGTTGGAAAGGTGGCAGACTGGATGGAGTGCTGCTCGTAGAGGATTTTGTGCAATCCCACTGAAGCAGCTGCGGAAATCTTGAGGCATAGAACGCATTTTTTAATTTTATTGTTTCCATGTGATAAACTGACAACTATACTTTCGTAATTTTACATTGCTCACTGATTACACATTTGAACTATATTTCTTTTTTATATATTAATGTTGTACTTTCGAAGTATATTTTTATTGTTTAGATGTTTTGAAAACTTTTTAATTTCATCTCATGTTTGTCAATAAATAACTTTTAATTTTAATAAAGTGTTAGTCAAGCATTTCTGCCAGTTTTGATATTATGAAATACAACAGTCCGACGACATAATAAATTAAAACAAATTCCACCAGTAAATCGACATCAACCGGTTTGGAAACAACGCTGTCAAACATTTGTCTCGCTAGTTTTTTTTTGTTTTTAACGAATATATATGATGGATGTGTTTCACCTGAAATTTTGTTTCTTAAAAACAACGTCACTCTTGAAACAAATTGGCATGCGCCTCATTCTCTTATTTGTCGCGGTTTATCAAAGCTGCCTTATCTCCTTTAGAGTCGAGGATTCGTTGTCGTAGTTCATTTCATCAGACTAATTGTATTGAGGTCTTCCAATACTGGCATTCATTCATGAAAATTCAATCTATCAAAATTTTACTTCTGGCATGTTGTAGCACTTTAAGGCTCGTAACCACCAACACTTGTGCTACAACTTCAAAGATGAACACAACTGCTTCGAATGCAAACTTGGTTGAACGTGTTCGAATGCCAACAGTAATATAAACACTTAACTAATTCAAGTAACTACATAAATCACATTTACGACTTCGTTTGACATTTACGACTCCGCTACTCCTGCCCTTTATATAGCTTCTATGGTATGAAAAGATTCTACGGTTTACAATCGATTGACAAATAACAAAGATAACAAATGTAAAAAGATAACAACTAATTATATAGAGTAATTCAACCATTCCAGTGGTTATGACAAGTCAAATACACGAAAACAGAAAAAACTTAAAATTCATATATGAAGTCAGTGTCAACGGACCAAAACTACGCGAAATAATGCCACACTCATCGGAAAATTGATATTTTTGAATGCAACTTAGAAAACATGATATATATATATATATATATATATATATATATATATATATATATATATATATATATATATATATGTTGGTAATAGACTATAATTTTTACAATATTCTATAAATTCTACCGAATGTTTGGCGTTAATATGTTTGTAGTTCGTTTTTTCGATTTTTCTCACTAAAGTTTTCTGGTGAACGTTTAGTTTATTAAAATTCAAAATAAACTTATTTTTCGAATTCATGCTGCAAATAAGGCCATATTTAGATTCCGAATGAATCATCATCAGTGCTCCTTGCTGTATATATATATACATGCTTAGAAATTGATACTATTGATATTGGACGATAATTTGAAACCTGATCTGTCTGACCACTTTTATGAATTGGAATAACTTTTGTCATTTTAAGACATTTGAGAAATATATCAGCAGTGAATGATAAATATAATCATAATAAACAGCAAGCTTACAACATTTAAAATGTAAACACATTTCTTAATTATAAAAATATATAAAAACATTTAAAAAATAATTACATTACAATATCTGGAAGAAAAATTAAAAATCTATAAACATTTTTTGTAAATCTGACTTTTTTAAGTTACTGATTAACATTTAACATTAACTTTAGTTATTGGATAATCACAACATAATCAAAAATGTTTAAAAAAAACATTGTCAAAATGAATTCTTCTCATTCCATTTATAATTACTAAAATGATTTTTATTTTCTTTCAATTTTTGATTTTTAATTGTCTTTACATGAATGAATCTTTTTAATTTTTTATTCGACAAAGTATTTTCATACAAGTTTTTAGTTGCTATAATTTTGCATATAATTTCCGCAGTAGCAGAATTTTTAAAAGAATTTGTGGTAGTACAAGTAATTAATTTGCCAAACAATGACATATTCGTGTTGCAACTATTAGAATTTTTCAACAAATCACCACCATCCAAATGAACCTTTTTCCTATCAGGGATACAATTAGCATTAGCAGTTGTGCTGTTTTTCGTTTCTTTAAATAATTTTAATTTTTCCAATCCCAAAGCTGTATCACAATTTATTTCTGTGTTGAACGGGCAATCAGTAGATTTGTCGTCATCGTTACGCGTTTCTCTATTTAAGTTTAAACTATTATTTATCGTTGTTTGAAATTTTCCCGGACATTTAAAATTTTTAGCATAATCAAGCAACGAAACCTCCGATGATAAGGAATGTGTATGAGTCATTGTTTCTCGTAAAACCTGGATGGCTGATGAAACAAAATGGAAAATGTATATATATAGATATATATATAGGAAGGACGTTTAAAAAAATTAGTTACATCAAACTCCTAGAAAGTAAAACAATAGATAGAAAAGTGAAATCCATTAAAAGGATTTAAAAGTTAATTACCATATAGAACGTTCCGAAAATAAAAGTATTAATTATTCTGATTATATGATTATGGTTATTCTTATATAATTTCATGAATATATATATATATATATTAAATATGTATAATTCGAATAAAAGGGTCATTTTATATATAGGGTATATATTTATTTTATTTTTTCTGGAAAAAAAGATGCATTACAAAATTCATAATTTAAAGTAGATCGGTGTTAAAGTAGGTCAAAAGTCTTTTTTATAGTCCAGAGGAATTAACAACACACAAACAGCTTTTGTAAATACGTACTAAACTACATGTGATAAATGAGTTCTTTTTGTCATTTTCAAACCTGGTCACTGAATATATGTTGAATCAAGATATATGGGTTATTGCTTAACAGAAATAAACAATTTCAACCTATCGTATGCTTTTGATTTCTATAACAATAAGAAAATTTTTTTGAATTTAGATTGAAAAAATTACTTTCGGCTGTCCATAATAATTTTAATGTGAAAAGTAAACACTTTTTTACAAAAATCCACGAAACCTTACTTACGTTACAGGCGTCTACTGCTTCATCTTCAGTTTTGTAAAATCTTTTGCATAGACTTAATATTCTAGGAGTAAACATGGCTCACCAGTTAAAGTTTTTCAAGTTCTGTTCTTCATTGCTGAAACAAAATATCTCGGCTAGGTGTACACAAACGGTAATAAAGTTTTTTTGGTACTTTTTTATTTTCTCTTGTTTAATTATTTTATTTTTTTCTATTTTAATTATAATATAAAGAATATATAATTATTATAATTGTATAAAAATAACAGATAACTCTACTAGTTATAATTTTTATTTATAAAAAATTAAATTATTATATATATTATTATATATATATATATATATAGTACTTATAATATTATGATTATTAAATAACTTATGAATGAGTGAGTTAAATTAAATTATTACTTTTTTTCTTTTGGGCTCTTATTTTTTATTAATTAATGTTATAAATTTAATAATCATAAATATAATTATTATAATTATTACACTATTTACTTTCCTACACTTATTTAAGTTGTTACTACTACAATTTGTTTGTAAAGTACACTATAGTTTACTATAGACATTGCTTATTTATTTTTATTAAGGAGCATAAAACATGATTGACATTTTGATTATTATACTTCATTTGGGTTAGGTGTAGGTGGGGTTTGTCACTTATATTGTTATCAATTATTAAATCATAATGTCTATTCTATTATAATTATATTCAGTTTCAACATAAATTTATACATAAGCCCTCCCCAACTAACCCATCCTTTACTTAATTATTCTGCCCCTCTTTACACTCATCTTATATGACATCATTTGTTTTAACATATATTTATTACAATATAATAAAATATTAATGGGAATTTGTTACATAAGCCATTTTTTAGTTGATTCTGTACTGGATTTCTTTATTTTTTCAACTAAATTAAACCTATTTTGTTTTCCATATTCTAAATGAGGTTGTAAAAGGGTGATGGTGGGCTGAAATTCAACAATCTGAGTACATTTAGCATATCATATCATATGTCTTTTTAGGCTTGAAAGGGCATATTTAGTTGAACACCTGGAACAATACCAGATAACTTATTATTCAGCTTTTGAACAAATGCCTCTATATAAACATATGATGAGAACAAATATTTATATTAACTTTTAATATAATGATTAATCAATTTTAAAGTTTGTTAAAAAATGTTCTCATGATGTGAGCAAAACTGCCATGTTGACAAAAAATGATAAACGGGTTGGAAGATGGCTTCTAGCATGTTCTGGGATGTGTTTTGGTGCCATTGTAATTGGTGGCATAACCAGGTTACTTTTATCTTCTTAACTTTGATAGAACTTTTACGTCTAATAAAATTGTTCTTATGTATATAGAATGAACCATTATGTAGCATACCAAGACTATTTGAGTAATTATATTCTGATTATTATCAATCTGATGAAATCTTTCACTAATTGACTGAAGAGTAGTTTCGCAAAATTGTTGTAAATGGGAATTTTTTCTGATCCTTTCTGGATGGTGAACTCCACTGACAATGCAAATATTAAAAAAAAATTTACTTTGTCGTAATTGGAAATAATTTAATCATAAAATTTGCTCCAATTCTAACTGAAATGGAAATATTTTATTCTTAAAATTTGATCCAATTCTAACTGAATGGAGTATAGCTTAACATAATATAGCTTGAATCTTTGTTATTTGCAGACAATCATTTCCCCTTATATCAATAATTCTTTTATAAAGAAATTGTTGTCAGCTATTGCTTACTCTCAGAATCTCTTCAATGAATTGTACTTACATTGTTTCTTGAGAACTGTTAATCACCAAACTTTTTTATTAGCATCGATATCATTGTTTTTACTGGATCAATCGCTAATTATTTTTGCACTTTGTACCAAAACCATCATCTTCTACATCTTCAATATTTGTTATAGCAATGCTAACTGTACACTAGATTTCTGACCAATTTTTTTATTAACTAACTTGGTTGTGTGTGCCTAAACCTAAATGATAGTGGGCAAATTATATATCATCAGTTTTTTTCAGTTATCATTATTATGTGTACATGCACCCATATTTATAAAATAAAATATTTAAATTATTATATATATATATATATATATTATAGGTTAGTTTTTGTTTGTATGTGTAAGTGTTTATTTACAAATTTTCATTAAATGCAGACTCACTGAATCTGGTTTATCAATAACCCAGTGGAATGTAATAAAAGGCATGAGACCACCAAGAACAGAAGATGAATGGGAAAAAGAGTTCACAGAGTATAAAAAATATCCTGAGTACAAATAGTTAGTGATGATTTTTTTTAACAGTCGTTTTCTTTTGTCTTTTGCTTTCTTTAGATCTGCAAAAGAATTATACAACGACATCCTGTTATAATAATAATTTTATATAACGTTTATAGAGCATGATATGCAACCTACATATGCATTTTGAAGAAATGTGTTTTAAACATTTTTATTAATTGACAAGGAAGCACTGTCATAGCTCAGAAGACAATTCATTCTGAACATCCAGAGCAATCTGCTAGATGGGTTTAGAATAGTTAGAAGACTTTTTGAGAACCTATCGCAAAACTGGATAACTACAAAAACCAGCAAAGGCTTATCCACCAGATTTAAATTACACTGATGATAGTAGTTTATACCAAAAACATTGAAAAAATTTTTCAATTTGAATGAACTTAATAATGTTTGCGTGCAATAACAATCTTTGTAGTCCAAGAGCTATATTGTAGCCAAGTAAATAGGGAATTGTAACTAAGTTGCTCTTGCCAGAGTTGCATAATAAAGAAAAACTCAGGTCAGCTCTATTACCTTTAGGAGCTATTATTTTAAATGAATTTGTTAACTTGTTGAAATATGTTTTAATGCAGTTTAGAACGTGAACTAACTTTGGAAGGATTCAAAAAAATATTTTTCTGGGAATATATCCATCGCATGTGGGGTCGAAGTATTGGTCTCGTGTTTTTACTGCCTGCTGTTTTCTTCTGGAAGAAGGGTTACTTCAACAAGGGAATGAAGATCAGGACGCTTATATATGGTTCTCTCATCGGCGCACAGGTAATTATTTGATCTGGAATTATTGCAAATGTCAGTCAATTATTTATCCACTTGTTTTCTGGGAAGGGTGTCCTTGGCTGGTACATGGTGAAAAGTGGACTGGAAGAACATAACGAATCAACAATCACACCGAGAGTTAGTCAATATAGGTTAAACACTTTTGCTTTTTGTATATATATATATATTACCACGCTTTCAGCTTTAAGTTTGAAACTTAATATCTCAGTTTTACAGACAATTATTTTATTGTTATTATTCAATTTGTTAAAATTACATGCAGAGCTTTTACAACTCCATGTTTCACTATAGAAATCAAGTACTCCTGTGCGTGACAGTGAATTTTTTCATAATTTTTTAAAAGCCAAAACTCTGTTTAACCGTGTCGAAAGCTTTTGTCAAAGCGATTAATGTCATGAAAAGATCGTTTTGCTGCCTTTGAAATTTTTTTCGGCTGACAAACAGCAAATATGTCAGCAGTATAACGTTTTGGGCGGAAACCACACTGAATTTTTAGAACAGCTGTTTAGATAAAATGAAGAAAAGATTAGTTCAATAATCGGCACCCTACTTAGCACATGCATACAATGGATTGATGTGTTCAGTGGCTAACTAGAAATTTGTAATTGAGCAAAAATTATTTTAAAAATGCAATGAAATTGTTAATGAAATTTTGACAAATTGTTAATGAAATTTTGACATTCGAAAATGGACTTTCAGATTGGCTGCCCACTTGACTTCAGCACTAGTACTTTATTCACTGTTTTTCTATCAAGGACTGAACCATTTACTTGAGCCACAACAAGTAAGTGATTAATTAATTAAAACTTTTGCTGTTAACCAGAAGTGTATAAAAGTAAATTTAAATTGAAAGTTTGCCATGACCTCCGCTGTGAAGAGGCTGAAAATGATGAACCACACTATTAAAGCTTTGGTCGTTTTGACTGCTATTTCTGGTAATTTGATTTAATTTTCAGTTCAAGTTTAATTTATTGCGGTTTTGAAGTTTATTGAAATCGTTCGAAATAGAGTTAATTTGCCAATTAATGATCTTTTTGCATGCTTCTCTTCGTGATTCCGAACTAGATAATATCATAAATTTGCACAGGCTGTCATCATCACCGGTTCACTAGTGACATTATATAAATCGCTAAATGGCCAAAGTTGTTAATTTGTTAATTTAATTAATCACAATCTCAAGGCGCTTTTGTGGCAGGACTAGATGGTGGTCTCGTTTATAACACGTGGCCAAAAATGGCGGACAAATGGATTCCCGATGACTTAATGGCTATTACTCCTAAATGGAAGAATGCTTTTGAAAATGTGGCTACTGTTCAGTTTATTCATCGACATTTAGTACGTTTTAACCGCGAAAGGTTTTTTTCAGTTGTTTCAACTGGTACTGCTTTTTTTAATTTCAAACGGTTATTTCGTTTTTGTCACACACATTTTAAATAAAAAATTTCTATTTATTTTCAATAAATGTTTTTTGAAAAGGCAGAAAAATTTTATTTAGGGTGAACTAACGGGAGGCTTAATATTCATCACTTGGCTCTACAGCCGAAAGGTTAAACTTCCACCAAGAGCAAAATTCATTATAAACTGCCTGGCTGCTGCCGGTCTTTTGCAGGTATTATCCGTTTAATTAACTGGCAAATTATATGATTTAATTTATCTTCTTCGTTAAAAAAATCATCGTTCCTTTAATCAACACGAAATTGCAAATAAATTAATGTCGATAAATAAATATATGTTTTGTTAACATCTGGTTTAAGCTTGGGAAAAAGAGTGAGCAGAGATGGTTTGCGCCAAAATTGCCCGATTTCTATAAATTATCATGGTAATCATAAGACGCGTTGCTAAAATCAACATTTCTGACATGCTGTGTTGACTGCTCTGTAGAATAGTCGTTGCGGGAAGCATGCGGACTTCGACAAGCTGCTTTGATAAATTAATCTGTACATCAAACTGTTGTACAACTCTTGCACGTTTATTGACCCGCAACTAAATGTAATATTTAAATCTTCGATAGTTCAAGACAGTTCTAATTTTTCTTTTTTTTTAATCATCGTAATTTATTGTTTTCCATTTCCATTGACAATGCAGGGTTTGCTGGGAATAGCCACATTGTTATCATTTGTTCCCGTCCATCTGGCAAGTGCTCATCAAGGTGGTGCTGTAACAGTACTTAGTTTTGCTCTCTGGGTTACACATGAGCTTAGAAGAATGCCAAAATAATTAATTTCATTCATAGTGAACCCAATATTAATGTTTTATTATTTCGATGTTACAAAATATCATGAACGAAAATGTAACATTTAATTATTTTTATGAAGAAATATTACAATCAGAGATGCTAAATTAAAAAAAAATCATTTCAAAAAGATTGATGAAATAAAGAAAACAAGCTCGAAACTTTTTTTGATTAATTTGTAATTAGAGTTCTTAGTAATTAGATTAATTAGAGTTCTCGCTGCTTTTTACTTCATAACCAGTTTTATCTAAAAACAGTTATTGTAAAAAAATCGCAAGTAGCTTGAGCGTCTAGTTCGGCATCATTAGCGATGATGTCAGAAAAGAACCGGCGTTATTTAAGTATTGCTAATTTTGATTAATTATTATTTATATCATCCCGACCAGAAATTCGCACATTCAAGTAAACGGCTAAGCCCGGATAATAAGAAATAAAATTGGAAAGTTTTTGATGAAGTATAGATACATCACATTGGATTGCATTTAGCAAAATGACATGGTGGTGTATCAAATCCTTGAGCTTTCTAACAATTTATTTTAATTAATTCATAACATGTAAAAAATGCGAAGCGGCTTAGTAACGTACGAATAAACGCGCTTTAAAAAAATCTATGGAAGATACGTATTTCAAAACAACATTAAATCTTAGTCTAAAAATCAAATATTGTTCAAAGGCCAAATTTTAAATAATTTAATTGATAAATTATAAACAATTAATAAATAAATTGTTTTGTACCGTGAAATGTTATGCAAAATGTTTCTAACTATTTTTGTGCTAACATTTGGTTTTTACAAATTTAGCTTTCAAACCGAAGAGAGGAGATATCATAGGTGATTTGTGTATTATAATAATAATACTATTTCGCCATCGACAACGTCTACAGCGTTTGAATTTTTGATCTTGCGCGGGTTGCTTCAAGGCCGCAGTCAGGATTTTGGAGTGTTCGGAATTTTTGGAACACAAGACAACGGAAACTCAATAATTATAAATGAAAATTTTAAAAAATAAATTGATTGCTTCCTGCAAATTATAAAAAATATAATTTATAAACATAAATTTAAACGACGCGATTTGTGATCTCAATTGATTGAAAACTTTATAATAGTCTACTTATAAATCGCAAAGTTGAAGCATTAAAATTATTGACTTATAATAAGTAAAACATAATGATAAAATAGAGGATGAAATGTTAGGAATAAAACGTAATAAATGTTCAAAAAGGCTCCACTGGCACCCATCATAGCTCCAACCATGTAGATTGTTGATTTTTTTGAGTCAATTAAGATCGCAAGTTTTACGCTCGCTTGATTTTATGTTCAAAGATGTTATTAAACAATGTAAAAACACTAAAATTAAGCTTTAACTATGTTAATTTTCTCCAGGTGGCTCCACTTGTTACCAGAGATGCCTCATCATCCTATACCATCCTGTCATACAGATGGCCACTGGCTATGTTATGTCATGTGCAAGTGAGAATCATCAAATCGCTTGTAAACCGCTTATTTTTTTATAACAGTAAATTTCTGTACTTAGTCTTAGTTAGAAAATCTATATATTTCAAATTAAAAATATATTCTGCGAAAGTCCATTTAGCCCCACCTACACTCGCTATTCATATACTATTTTGAGGTTTCCCTTTTCATCAACATGTCACGCTCATTGTTTTATGCTAAACAACTTTTTAAGCTCAGTTAGAATGGATCTATGTAATCGGTGTACATTTTGTGGTTGTAGGCGAGGAATACACTCCCGTACTTGCTACTTGAAACGCAAAACTTAGCAAAAAATGTTTACCTATCTATTAACACTTTTAATATACCTAACCAATTTTTTCATAAACTTTTTATTAATGATTTTTGTTTGCATTCTTCAGAAAATGTTTTCCAGAAACGAAAAATGTTTTAGGAATTTGTAGGGAGAAATATTGTCAGTGCGAAGTGGATTTGGATGCTAACTTAAACACGAATTTGAAAAGTTGTGCAGAAGTAAAACACCCGATAGATTATATTATACTCCCTTATTAAAAAAACTTCAAAAAATTTAAAAAACCCTTTTTTAATTTTTTTAATTATTAACAATTATCTATTAATTATTAATTGAGTTAAATCTGCCGATTAGATTTTTCAATTTCAATTGGAAGGAAAAACAGAGGGAATTAGTTAAGTCAAATAATGAAAAATTATCATTTTATGAAAAGAATATAAAAATTTGTTATCTGGATTCGTATTTGAGTAAATTGACTGGATTTCAAGATCAAAATTAAAAAAGTGGCTTGAAAAAGTAATTGCTGTGATTGCGAAAAGTTTCATCCATCTTCGATTGTAGTAGTTTCAACTTTGGACTTAAAAATTCAACCACCCACAGTCATCTTTGTAATTATGCCAAGATTTAATAAATGTTAATTATTAATATATTAGCGTATATGTGATCTGCCGAACCGTACACCCTAACTACCACAATATGTATGACTAATGTGCTGGTTCTCAACCTTTTTAGAGCCGTGACCTCTGGAAAATTATTATTTGACCCCCAACGGAGTCGCTTTTCACAAGAAGAGACCCTCTGCTCTAACATTTTCTATCATGGCTAATTTAATTTACTAATTCACTACTCTAAATTTTATTTGTATAATAAGAAAAATGAACAAATTTTTGTGATAATACATTTTTCAGAAGGAATTTTTTATAATTTAAGTTTGTGAAAGCAAAATTACACAATTTTGATTTAAAAGTACGGTTAAAAATTAAAAATAACAAAAAACTGAAATAAATTGTTAAAAACTAAGCAGATTAATTAATTTGTAGCAAATCCTAGTAACTTTTCGTCAGATTACAATATGGATTGGGGAATAGAATATTGTAATTCACTTATTACCACAAATGTTGAAGGCAATCCTCCTCGTTATGTCGTTTATTTCATTCAATCGATTATTTTTATGCAAAACAAATCGGTACGAATCAATGGGTGAACTAGCCAACGAGTCGATTTCCTCTTTGTTTATGCCATCAAAATCTTCAACGGCAACGACTGTCATCTTAGCTCCGTACATCTTCAACTTCCCTGCTTCCATGGTTGTTTGTGGAACGTTGATATTCGAATTTCCGTCTGTCACAATAACCACGTGATCCGTTGCATCTTGCCTATTGGCCGAAGAATGCAGCACGTCATCCAAAGTCATTTTGAATACTGAAGCCGTGTTGGTTCGTCCGTTAATATGATGGAGATTGAGAGCGTTTAGAACGCTCGGTTTATCATTGTACTGGTCGAAATTAAAAACAAGATAGGATTTATCACTGTATGTCAGTAGAGCCAATTTGGTGCCTTCATTTCTGCTTGGATAGAATACTAAATTATTGACTAAAGTTCTTGAAAATAGAAGAATATCATTAAAAGATTCAGCTAATGAGCCAGATAAGTCTAGAGCCAACACAACGTCCGCTTTATTTAGGCATGCTGAAGAAATATGTAAAAATAAAAGTTTTAAGTTCTTATCATAAACGATGGAGTATTTTGAAAACTTACATTCGTTACAAAAAGGGCCAGTTTTTCCAGGTGGACATATGCAGTCGTACGATTTACCGTGAGAAACGCAGGTTGACCCTGAATCGCACCTGTTGCTCAAGCATGGATCAAACTCTGTCGAAATTCATAGAAAAATGTGGTATACATTTATTCATTCATAAATTTAAATGGAAACCTGGACAAATGATATTTGTCATTATTCTGTCAGCTAATTCAGCGTTCAGTGATCGGAATGAAGTTGAAAGAAAAATATGTTCATCGGGCGGATAATTCACAATGTTTGAAAATTCTAGTGGAACTTGTCCTTCACCTTTTAAAGAAAAGTTAAATTTTAAACCATTTTAATTTAACTTAACAAAATATTATTATTTTGCAAGAGAGCTACGTAACAAAAATAATTTTAGTTTTGAAATCATTATTTGATCATCACCTATTTTTACTGCCAACAAACGAGTGCCCATGTTTTTCAGCTGGACAGCATAGCTATAAATTGACTCGTCATTTGTGTCCACCGATCCAGTTGTCATAATTACAACAAAATTAGCTGCATTCGGTCTATCACCTTTTTCTGGTAAAAAAATGTTTTGTCTAATTTCCCTTAGAGCTTGTGCTAGGTTGGCCTTTCCGTATGTATATTTTGGAAAGTATAACGCCTGTAAGGATTATATACAATATTTTTTCAATTTTTAAAATTATGAAATATTTTTTAAAATGTTTTTTTTTCATCAAGAAAATCATAAACATGTAATATTCCCGGTAGTATTTATAGTATTTAGAAGAACAATCAACTTTGAAAACAATTTTATAAAATTTTAGTTTCTAATTACTCTGTCGTTCTTTTTTTATTGAAAGCATGTGTAGTTTGCCTCACAGATATAAACAAATTAATAAATTTTAAAATTTGAACAGAGAACATGCAAATCATTTGAATAATGCTTTCTAGTGATTCGTGAGAGATAAAAATTGAATATAACGAAGCAAATGCTTCCTGGTTAACGTTCTCATTTAATTTCTAGAGCTCAACTCATTTCTCAATTCAATTCACCGTAACTCTGTAACCCACATATATATCAAACACACAATTGTATTCAATTATATGATGTACTATATCTAAAGACTGATTAGAACAAAGAAAATTCAAATTGAGAGAAATTTGAAAATTAGAAATATTTTCAGTCAAAAAATTTGAAATAAATTTCAACTATTTTTGGAACATACCTTTACAACATCTTCTCGAGACATATAACCATTAAAGTCAAATTCAACAATTGCAGTATCCGAAAACGTTACAAGAGCGATTTTGGATCCATTGTCACCCACGTTCAAATAACTTATCAGCGTTTTCATGAAGTCGAGGCTTGCTGCAAAACGCTCCGGTCGCATGTCGTTTGATTTGTCAATCACAAAAACAATGTCGTATTTGACTGCACATTCTTGAAATGTAATTTTTGTTAGTAAAATGTTAAAATTTTGTTTAAATAAAAGCTTTTCATACTTTTATCGCAAAATTCTCCACTTTGGGTTGGAGCGCAGATACATTCGAAACCATTAATTTTGTCAACACATGTACTTCCATCTCGACATCTGCTTGACGAGCAGTCATTTTGCGCTAAATTTGAAAACTTGAATAAATCAAAGTTGAGTCATTAATATGAATGACTAACAATTGCAAAGAGATTCAATGACTTTTGGTAAAACTTCTTCATTCAATGCATCAAACGTTTTAGCGACAAATGTATTTCTTCCATTCAAATTTGATGACAGAAGATTCATTTGTTCTAAATTCTCTGAATACTAATGAATGTAACGTTTTAAAATCTGCCAATAAAAATATATTTAAAAAATGTAAACTCGTTACTTCTGAAAGCTGGACTGTAACATAGAGAATGGTAATCCCCATTTTTCGGACAGTAGCTGAATATTTGAAATCTTCATACAAATTTTTTAATTGCCCAAACGATATGATAACAAAAAATTTATTTCTTTGTTTGGTGCCATATTTTTCAAAGAATGATATTCCATTTGCAAACATATTGGAAAGACTATTTTTTTCATAAAACGATCTGACGATTTAAAAATTAAGTTGATTGAAAGATAGTCTGTATTGAAGTAATTTAAGAAACGTACAACATCTTAAGAAGTTGAATTGAATCCCAAGCGTTGCTGATGTCAAAGCTAGTAAGCACGTTTTGATTTCCATTGGTCTCCTGGACCATCATGTTGAGGACATTAGACAAAGTCTGACCGTGGTGCATCAACAACCTTATAAATTTCATGACATGTTGGGAGTATAACTCAGGATTCAACGATTTTGACGTCTCAACACCAATTATCACGTCTCCCAGCTGACACCCTGCATCAACAAATTTTAATTGAAAGCAAAAATTGTTTACACAAAAATTTAATTTTAATTATTATTTACTTGATCTACAATCAAAAGAACCAAAGCCACCGGTGCAGCCGCAATAATAAGTCAGGTAATCGTAACCACAGTATCCATTGTTCATACAAACTTTATTTTGGCAGAACGTTTTTCCTGTTTCAGAGTTTGTGTTTTAGGTTTAGAAATTTTTTTTATGTTTGTCTTTGTCAATTGTATCAAACACTCAAGTATTAGATAATTTAGTTAAAACTCATTATAATTACTAACTTATCCATATAACAGTTTTTTTAAACACTTCATAATTCAGAACAAATTTTCAAAAATTGACTTCATCAAAAATTTTAAAACTTTCATTTCAGTAACTTAAATAATGACCAGTCTTAATATTAATAGTGCAACATAAAAATACATAATAGCAATAATCCGTTACGTCTACTAATAGACACCAACGCATCTCACTATCTCATTATTCAACAAACAATTAATCTCCTAACCCTTAAACAAATTAAAAACCGCCATGCAAAGTTTGAAAAAAAAGAAAGCAGGTAAAACAATGAACACCCAAACAAAAAAATTATTTTAACAGAATTGTCAAAAAATTTCAACGAATAATCATTATAAAATCCGGTTGAAATTTTACACCCAAACTTTCAACTCTAGTACATTTCATTTCGTTATGCTAACAAGACCATACACAATTCTTAAATAGTCAGATGCCGACGGGAACCTTAAAAAGTGACTCGTTGATAAGGGCACTTTGTTCCATCTAGCCTGAAGCACATTCATTAAACACGTCGACGCTAATTTTTAAAGGTGGTGTGGAAGTTTATTTAAAAATAATTACATTTTGTTTTATTGAGCTTACGTTGCATAGTCAAATTTCAAAATGTATGATTGCTTAAAATTATGAATTTGAATCAAAATTTGTTACGACTTGTAAGCGGTTGAAACATTTTTTGTTTAAATAACGATTTTGTATCAATTTGTACATACGTTATCATAAATGATGTGTTACAAATAATTAATTTTATTGACGTTTTTAAGAATTAATTTTCAATAAATAAATTATATTATTAAAATTTCTTAAAATATTTGTTAGCCTGAATTGTGTCCTTAACATAATATTTTAATAAATTTTTGCTTTAAAACGGCAAGTTAACTTTGAAAAAGAGTTAACATCGGTTTACTGGAACAGCTACATAATCAGACCACACTGACTAGTCATGTTGATGTAGTACAATTACCCGGTTTCTCTTCATTGTACCATACGTACATGTGATGCACATAACTGCACCATTCGCTTCTTTATAACAATGTACACTTTAACTGGCTTGGAGAGTTTCTAGTGAAATTGCGTGGCCACCAAAAAATTATGTGACAATTAGTCGATACTCTTAAAAAGAACATGAAAAATATAAAATAATGCAACAAAAAAAGAAAAATTGTTTCGTCTAACGATATTTTTATGCTGCAACAAAATGTAGGAACAACAGTGCGGTTGGTAACACAATCATCTGCGGAAGAAGTTTTCAAAATTCTTTTGATTAGATGAGCAATCTATAAAATGTTGCAATTCAAGCCGGCTCACACTCACAGCTCACACTCACCGAGCAAGGTAGCTTAATTTTTATTGATCATAGGATTAAATTGTCAGACAGGTTCACTACGACATGTTACAATTGTTTGCGTTAAATGAAAATGTAAATGTTCATGATTATTTAGTTTGTTATTCAATTATATTTTTCAAATTCAAAACCAAAATCTTTTTACTTTTACTGGAAAAAGCCTCTTTTAAAAAATTAAAAAAATTCCTGGGAACGCTTAAGTAAGGGCGTTATTTAAATAAATAAATTACAGTGTTGGCTAATTAAGCTTTCGTAATTAGTCTATAAACTAAAAATATAAGTAATTAATAAGCAAATGAAACCTCTGCAAAATGATTGTTGAAGAGCCGGAATTCTAGAAACCAATTCGTCGTAACTATTTAGAAAATAAAGTGATTGGTCGGTCGGGTAGCTAGCCACTTGATATAACTCGTATTTACTTATCCATTTGCCAATTACCATTATTTCAACAAGAATGTACATGTTGGTTCGCAAAAATCTGAAACAAATTTATACAAACTTTAATTAATTTCAATTTAGACACGATTCATCAATTGATCACCAACACTGCATTTTCAATCGCAGCCTTCTCCTCACTCGAACCTCTGTTAGTGATAATTATTACAATCCTCTGTCGATAGTCCAAATTTAAAATCTTCCCGGCAGTTTTTAAAGCTTCAGCTAAATCTGCCCTCTGGTTGTTCTGCACGGTTATTGTGTCCACCATGTCAGAGAAAGTTGTTGAAGAGTTGAAAATGTTCAGAGGAATTTTGTACTCAACGACATTTGAGTAAACAATCACTCCAATGCGTGAGCTTTTGAGACTGACACCTAACGAAAAACTTTTTAAAAACAATTTGACTTTCAACACGTCTTGGTAGCTTATTATGGAACCATCGATTAAAAATAAGATATCTTTATTTTCTTCACAAAATGACTCTTAAAAAAAATTTTTAAATAATTTTTAATGGTTTGTTATAAATTAAATTAAAATGAAACGTCAACAACAAGAATGATAAACTAAAAACTACTTTTTCATATGATTTATATCAGTGACGTTTATTAACCTGTGCAGAAAAATGTTAAGTTGTTTTTTTCCACTTGTTACTTTTATTAACGACAAGCACCAAATGCTTAACATAAATTAAATACATAATGATAAATATCTTATCCTAGCATTTTGGACTACAATTGCCTTGGCATATTCTTTCCGATAAAAACTTCGAATTTAGGAAACACATTCAGTATATTTTATACGGGGAACCATCAGGTTGCAAATAAATGTTGGCTGTCTCTGGGTGACTGATTATGTATGAACGACGCAAACGCTTCCAGCGGTTTGGTCAATATTTTTATTGCGCTAACAAGTATCGTCTTGCTAGAGTTTCAAAATCTGACAGTATTTCACATTACATAATTACATAAAAAATGACTTGTATTGGATATCTGCCGAGACCGAACTACATTTAAAATGGTGCTAAAAACGGAAAATTGTTTGATTGAAAGCTCATCAGTTTATTTGAAAGAGTTTTTGATGTCCCAAGCCTTTTCGATTGAAATTAAGCAAAGCAAAATCTTGTGTACCCTCAATTCAATACTTTTTATTTTGGGGCGAAAATGTTTTTTGCTGCTTCCGCCAAGATTAAAAACTCATGGCCAATTGATTTAAATTGATTCATTTACCAGCCTTAAAGTTTGCAAAAAAAGTTTAAAACATAATTTCTTCATAATACGAAGCATAGTTAGAACTTTTGATGACATAACTAAACAGAAGTGCAATAAAAATCTACAATACATAAAAAGTTAACTTCACCGTTCAAAATTAAGTTTCTAGTTATTTAATGAAAATTGTTACTTGGTGTTGAGTCTTCAGTAGCTTGGCACGTGTCTGCCACTATTTCTTCCAGTTGCGAGTTTAATTCAGAGTAAGTTGTTATATTATGTAAAAGTTGCTTATGTTTGTGTTCACTTGCGATTAATTTCAATTCGTCCAGTTGCAGCCAGAGACCTGTTATCGCGATAACGATGATTGTTATCTTGTCTTCCCTGGCCTCTCTTGCATACTGGGCTACATATTGACCATCAATTCTAAAAAAATTTATCATTTTAAATTTATATCAATTTAATTGTATAATGATGTATTTCAAAAAAAGCTACTTTGATTCTCCGTCAGATATAAATATTCCCACTTTAGTAACTCCTTTCCGCGCTTTCCTTGTAAACATGTCGTGCATTTTCCAAATTGCTCCAGAAATGTTAGTATCTCTGTCGTATGGATAGTCGATTTTGTGGATAGCGTTTAAAGTGGCCGCTGTATTGTTATTGTAAGTGTCCAGTGAGAACATCTCTTCAGCGATCGATTCAAACCTTATAAAGCCGTACCTCATATCTGATGTCTGGCTTGACAGGTTGGAAACGACAGATTGGACAAACTGCAGCGCCTAAATTTCATAAAACTTTATTGAGCTTCTTTTATCAAATTACAAAAACAATATTCATTATTATTTATTTGCCAAAAATATTTATTGGTTATTAACAAAGCTAAATTTAGGAAATTCGCCAAAGTGATCCACCAACCAAGAGCCAGTTAGCATACTTGACGCTACCAGATGCATCCACCACAAACACCACATCAGCCTTCCTACATATTTTCGCTACGTCTGTTTGGCCTCCAGCAAAATAAAATAAAATAATGCAAACCAGTAAATTCCATTTCATTATTATAATTTTGATTCGAAGACACAATGATGAAACTCCAAAATTTTCAATAAAGTTTTTAATTATTTATATTACATTTGATCTTTAAAAATTGCTAGCTTTAAAACATTTTCATAAAATTAGTAGGCAAATTTTACTGGTGAATAAAAATTTTAGCAAATATTGATCTATTTTAAGACAGCAAACATTAAGTACTAAGGAGATCTTGTTTGTTTGAAGTATTTGAATTGCACTAATGCAGCGTCAACATTGAAATGTCGGCAAGTTAGGTCGGATGGCACTCTGAAGGTTGTGCATGAACACAGACATACTGGGTTCGAATACGCATTGAAACTTGTAAATCCTAAGTTGTTTAATGTTCCTAAGCCGGTAAGATGGTTCTTTAAAATGGCGTTTAAATGGGTGCTTTGTTATTTTAATTGTCAAATGTAAAAAAGGGCAGTATTGCTTTTAAATAGCTCAGTTTTTTTCCTTATTTTTTTCTTCTGTCATTTTTTTCTTCCGTCATTTTGCGTATCTATTTTACTTTCATTTTTATTTAATTTTTACTTTTTGCTATTTTTCTATTTTTAATCTGTATCTTATCTATTTATTTTTCTCTCTCCTCTTTTTCTCTCGACCTCTTCATTTTCTTTTTTTATTTCCTTCTTTCTTTGTTTCTCTTTTAATCTTTATATTTCTTTCTTAAACCCATTGTGCATTATTTCTTGGTTTTCGTCACTTTTTCTTTTTATCTCTCTTTTTCTCCTTTTCCCTCTCTTTTTTTCCCTTTTCCTCTTTCTCTCTTTCTGGTGTGAGAAATGAAGATTTAAGCATACAAAATCATTCCTTCGAAAAATGATTTAGAGTTGGTCAAATTTTTTAAAGTCAGGGTGAGTAATGAGAAAGTTGGACACAGAACAACGAAGCACAAACTTATCACTAACGAGTGAAATAAGTCAGTAGAAGAAGTACAGTTCAACTTTATTGACGAGAACTTCATCCGTCAATAAACATCAATAGAAACGTTTAAAAAGCGATTGAAGCAGCTTCTGTTTGAACAGACCTTTGGTGGCCGTGCTGACATTTGAAAAGTGTGAAAAGCATTGGTCCTAATACAGAGCCCTGAGGAAATCCGGTAGATAAGCAAAAAACAGAAGATACCTGTGTGCCAAATATAATAAATTGGGGGCGGTTGGGACATTTGTTTATCCGGGCACCTCTGACGCTATGCCTAAGGGCGCTCATAAATGACATTATTATTATTATTATTTTGCTGAGTGTGTGTGCTTGCTATTCTTTTATGTTATTTGTGACTGCCTGTCGATTTGAATAATAATTTCTTTCGGTTTAAATTATTTCCTTTTCAATTTGTGCACTGAAATTCCGTTTTTATGTTTTGACAGATATTTTTTTAATTTAAATGTACATCAACAATATTTTCATAGCCGCTCAGAAAACGTTCCTCACTTGAACGTTATAAATTAATCATTTGTGCCACAAATGCTTCAATATCCATATAACGTGAATACACATTTATATATACACACACAGACGATGCAAGCGTTCGAGCCAGGTTAGAGTGTGATAAGTCCAAACAACTGAAGACATGGCACTCCTACCGTCTGAGCTAACTCGTAGACGACTCCGACAAATATATTTATAGTATGAACGTGCGCCGTGTCATGTGTTTGTTTGTGTGTTTGTGTGTGTGTGTGTGTGTGGTGGTACATGTGGACGAAGCATGCTGTTCAAACTGATGTTTGCTTAATTACTCTTTTATGTTTTCTTGTAATAATAGGCATAAATTAGCGTTCCGATCGCAAACAAGTCATTAAAAATTTTCGCAAATATACTCAATGTTAATTTTAAAAATTTTGATTGCGGTATGAAAAATAAACCAAAAATGTTTGCGTCCAATCCTTTGTGCGTTCAAGTAAACATAGCCTTCAAATGAATAGAAAAAAGTTTCGCGTGTTTTCTCAGACTATATTTTGATTGAATGAATTGAAAACTTTAAGAGTAGACTTCAAAAAAATCTAGGACTCTTGGTTTCTGTGCGCAAGATTTAGCAGGGATGGTGGTGGTAATAATAATAACAGTTAATAAAATTACAACGATATTAATATGAATACCGAACTTTAGATGGTCGAACCAAAACAACAATTTGACTCGTTTATGGAGTTCTTGAATATGAATACCATTTAGTTAGTTAACGCAATGTAATGTGTGTCGATGGCAAATAAAATCTTTCTCGTGAGACTAATGGTAGAAAGAAAAAATTTAGGATGAAATGAAAGTCGTGTTGGTATTTAAATAGTTGATTTACTTACGTGAATCTTGTACACATAGTACATATATGTGCATCATATCATATATCCTTTCGTGTATATATATGTGTGTGTGTGTGGGCGTGTGTGTGTGTGTGTGTGTTTTTGTGTGTTTATGTATGAGTATATTTACATAAATTACATTTTTTGTCATCCATAGTGTTGCAAGAGGCCATAATTTTCTGTTGGAAGAAATTGAATTTTGATGAATTTTTATCTATGACATAATTTTATCAATGAATAAGGATTCATATATTGTTGTTGCTAAAATTTCTTTTGTTTTAGAAATGTTTTAATGTTCTATCAAATAGCCATTTATAGTTTTTTTTGCTTCATGGTTTTGCAGTGTGACTTCTTATTTTGGTACATTCAGAGTTTCGAAGCACGAACTCACGGAGTCCAGTATAATCTATGCGTCTGACTATGTGTATATTATTATTATTGGCATTTAATTATGATTAATTATAATGAAAAATTTTTACTGGCGCTCAATAACCATTAAGATGCTTTGCGAAAATGTTCAAATGGCAGTAGCATCCTAAATTTTTCCTGAGACAATTCGTGTTTTTGTAGATCATTAGGAGAGCTGTTCTAAAGTATCAGCCCCGCAATTGTAAAGTTTCATGCCAACTGTTTTTTAATTGGTTTATCAACCTGTGGTAGCACATATGGTAACACGTCACGTGTACAACTGTTGACGTCAGATCAGGCCATCCTGATAACGAAGTGGCGATGAAAATTTAATAAATTTGTTAGACAAGTAGTCTAAAGCAAAATTAACCAGACTTATAAAAACTAATAGTTATATATATATAACAATAAGTGTATACATATAAATATATTATATATGTTAATAATTATATATATATATATATATATATATATATATGTAGTTAGGTAGGAGTAAGACCTTCTGATATGCAGCTAACGAATTCTAAAGCATTGCTTGCTTTGTTAATCTTGTAACATATCTCCTCGAGATTGCGAATAATAATCCTTTTAAAGATTCGTTTAATTTGTTGATATTAAAAAGAAACCAACGTTTCAGATATCTAACTAGATTAACAACGCTGTGGAATTCAGTAATAACTGCGTGTATATACATACATACATATATATATATATATATATATATATATATAATCGATCAATTTCCTCAATTTTAACAATATTCTCGTCATAATTATTTTTATTATCATTCTCAAAAAAATCAACACCATTATGGTCGTAACTGCCCCAAAAAATTAAAAATTGATCAAATTATTTTAAACGAAGAACGTTCATTACATTGTGAAGTGTAAGTTGTAGTTGTAAAAAACCTCTTGTAGGTCTAGGGAAGTTAACAAAAAGACACAGAAAACTTGATGTTGTTGATAAATGATCCTTGACATAAAATACTATTTGAATCCTAAATTTGACGCATGTCCAATTACAAAAAATGAAAAAAAACAATGTGCTTGGTATGATTAGTAAAACTTATTTTCAAAAGTCGCGCCGAAAATATGAAGTTAAAGTTGTCAAAAGCCGTCAAAGTTGTCAAAAAGTGTATCGTAATTTTCAGTGTTTGCTGTCAATAAATCAATATATAAATAGACTCATTTTGAAATCATTTGCCCCGATGTGCATCTTAATGATTAAATAACATTTTTTCGGATTTCATTTGATGTAAAACAATGAATATAAACACGTCGTTCTAATATGACAATGATAATTATAATTCTCAGTTGTAAACTATTTATACATGTATATAATATTCAAAGTTGCATATATAGAGTTGAAGAAATAGTTTTTACATCGTAATTTATAAGCAATTTGTATCACAAACAAATCTTAAAGACTTCCCTGCTCTCAAAATCGCTCCGTTGACGATAAATTTAGTCATTTTTGAAAATTTTGTTGTTGCAACATTTTAATTATTTTAGACATGTCAGAGTTTAACTTTCTTTCAAGGTCTTTCAGTTGCCTGTAACGAGCAAATATAGGTTTTATGTTTTTATTAGATATCAATTTTGTTCTTAAATCGACAAAATATAAAGAAAGCTATTGTCAACTCACAATGATAGCAATGATAATCTGTTTTCCAGACCCTTCGATGGAGCAGTTTGATAAAAGTTTGTGCTATCATTAACATAAACTTGTCCAACAGAATTGATTTGATGAGAAATAGTTGGTTTGCCATCAAAACTGGAAGAGGACAAGCCGATTGAAAAATAATTGTTAGACCGCCCTTGCTTTGGAATGGTAAAAAATAACAAAAATAGCAAAATAACTTCTATATATAATGTTCAAATAAACGAAATTATATCGTGCCATTTACTTGGCAGATCTACATCTACTTAAACATGAGAAATTATTTTCATTTTATTTTTCAATTCATTCTAAACCTCCATTCCAAAAATTTATGTCAGACACGGAGAGGTATAAAAAGGTTTGAATAATTTATCAAATTTATGTTTTTCCCATTTTAAAAATTTATTTTATAGGCTGACTTTATAAGGTGTGATGTCCATAGAAGCGTATTTCGTAGCGGATTCATTTTTAGATCTTCTCGCTTTATTTACAATGCTGTTCAAGGCGATCAATTTTTCTGTAAATTTCAATTAATATTATTAAAATAAATAATTACAAAATTTTAATAAAATTACCATCTATCTTGCGATATTTAATGTATAATTTAATTTATAATTTATTTTGTATAATGTTCTAAACATTGGAAAATGAAATAGAATAATCTTTAAATAAACTTGCTTGCGATGTTTTTCTTCCCTTTACTGTCAAATGAATGTGAAATATTTTTTATTTCAAATTCCGGATAATTTTCAGCCTTTTCCGGAGAAATTTCTAGGATACCATTCCCAATTCCTAATAGACTTACGTTTTCTTCGCTACTGTTCATGGCGTCCGCCTCATCAAAAAACGAATTGTTTGCTAATCTCTGAAAATATCGTATATTTAATGGGTAATTAATGTTTGAACTCTTTAGGGTTGCGTCTTGCTCCTGGGAAAATTCTTGCTTATTTGAAGTTGAATCTCTTTTATTTGATCTAGAGGTATCTAATAATATTGGTTAATATAAAATAATAAAGTTTTATCAAACCATATTTTGAAGAGTATTAAACAAAGAAACAGCATATCAGGAATATATTACTTATTTTAGTTTAACATTTGACAAAAAATTATTAAATGACATTTCTATAACTGATAACAAACCAAAATTTTTATGTTCCCTATTAAAATTTACAGGATGCCTGGAGATTCTTCGATTTTTTAAAAATGTGTAATTATGACCGACTGGTACATTTTCAAATAAGTGGTCCGAACATATCTCTTCCTAAAGAAAAATATTTAGTAGAGTAAAATAGAGAAATATTATATCGATTCTGAGTTTTGACAAAGAAACTACTTACATCTCGTAGATCAAAGGTAATTTCTATATTTTTTACAAAACGTTCTGCAAACTCGGAATACATTTCTAACACGTCCAGCAGGTCATCTCTGTGTATCTTGTGAAGATCGCAGTAGGTTAACGATCGAACATTGCAACTCGATTTTCCAACTGTCTCATGCTTGCAGACATTCTCTCCAAAGACATCATCCTTTCCTGAAACAAATGCAACTAGGAAACTCAAAATAACTCTATTGACAGCTAAGCCAACCTAATATTGCAACAACGACATCATCCTTCAAGACTTCAATAGACCCCCTGGACACAAAATACAATGCATCAAGGATGTCCCCTCTGTGCACCAAGGTGTCGCCGGGAGGGGCATGGGTTGTTTTGAATTTCATCGAGAAGGCTCTCAGACACCCTGGACTTGCTCCTTAAGTCGTTGGGGAATAATTTTCAAATAACAAATTAAAATATAAGGCAACGCAAAATTTTAAAAAATTACAATTTTCATTTATTTAAAAATATTCAACCTCTTATAAAAAATGGAAAGCTGGAAAAAGACTAGCCTATAAATTTAGAAACATTCAAACACGTATTGAAAGGTATAAGGCGGATGACATAGCAGGTGCCCATAGAGGAAGATTTAAGCAAGTAAATTTAAGATTTAATAATTTAATACTGAAAAAGCTGCTGAAACGTGCTCGCACATCAATCGAACTATTTTAGTTTTCACGACTTATAAATTAAATTCAGTTAAAATAAAACACTGTCTATGAAAACTAAATGTAGAAAGCTGAAAAACAAATTAGCAGTTTTTTTTATAAGGGCGCCAAAATGTATAAATTTCAGTCAAGGGACTCAAGTGAGGGGTTCGACACGGACGCTTTTTAAAATAACTACGCCACTATTTGTAACTATGCGATTGCAGACTGGAGACCACCGAAATGAATAATTAAGAAACGAAGACACAATCAACTGAAACTATAACTAAGATCAGTTGAAGACTATAGAGGAGCAGAGTCAATGAGATTAGGATTTTTATCTCCTTCCATTGAACAAAACATACACATAGATCGAACGCAAATTGCTAAGAGCAAAATTTCATAGTGGTTTGCATGGGAAGAGATCTACCTGACAAACATACATTTAGAACGCATTGACGCAATTGAAAGCATGGAAATAAAGTCAAAACAAAATAGCATAAAAATAATAAATCTCAAAATTAATGTTTACCTTTAAACGCCGGGGAGTTCTGCAGTAAAACTCTGTTCAAGTGCAAGCATATGTCGGCCTGCAAGCAGTCTGGAAAGCCTTTGAGAACCTGTCAAATTAAATGTTTCATGCGTTTAATATCTTTAATTTTTATATTTAATATTGTGTTTAATGTGTTTAGTTGTACGTACAACACACTAGAAATATTTCTTAATAACTCTTTTGAATACATAATAATGCTGTAACGTCATTGGCTCTTGATGGATCGAACGAGCGTAAATATTAAATTTGCGCCGATTCCTTCATTCAGATTGCTTATTTAATTACAAAAAATCGTTCATCCACATTATTGAGTTGAACGTCTCGTCTCAGACTCGCTTATTTAATTATCATCGGCCGTAAAGCGCTAATTACGTTAATTTCATTAACGGTGGCTGGGCTGAGGTGGGGCGAGCGTTCACCATGCCCGTTTGTTAGCAGATGTTTTTAGAAGATCATTTTTAAATATTTGGCTCCACGAATGCTTGCATCGAAACTTTGGAAACATAAGTATGTATTTGTGGGCGTCTATTTCAATAAAAGTTTTAGCAAACCATAAAAATCAGGCGCTATGCTAGAATTTCTAAAATCAATTAACAAGTCTTACATTGCTGTCCATATGGACTGAAATTTAAACTTAAAACTAAAATTATTCATGATTAGATAAGTATTCATTTAAAAAATCATAATAATTAAATGATATAACATTTAAATAACACACACACACACGCACGCACGCACACAAGAGTGCAACAGGTGGTTTGGTTCATTACAATGGAAAAAACATTCATACATATCTGCCAAAATGTTTCTAATTAGACAGCCATTAACCGAATAGCCTAACTTATGAAAGATGAAACGTTATTTTTAGAAAAATAGCTCAGTTGGAGGAAATAAAAATATGAGGAAAGCAAACGGAAAATTAAAAAAAACTTTGAAAGTCGATTTCAAATATACTGAAAATGCACTGCTGGAACGCTGCTAAGAATTATATATATGAATAGTATACATATACATATATATATATATATTATATATATATATATTATATATATATAATATATATATATATACATATATATATAATATATACATATATATATATATATATATATATATATATATATATATATATATATAATCTTACCATATTCATATCGATGCCGTTGGTATAAGACCAAGCATGCTGGAAATACTCCTCCAATCTCTGTCTCAGAGGATTTGGTATCTGATGGAACCTTTGAAAAACATTACGTTGCTGCTTGAGACATGCGTCATTATAATAATAACAATAATAAATAATAATAACAATAATAATAAAAAAAGAAGAATGCAATTTATGAAGGGCAGCGCTTTTGAAGTAACTGATTTTTAGAGTTGCACAAATTTTTTTGAATTTTTATCTTGAGTATGTGATATTCTAAATTGGAGCATTCTTTGCATGATTCCCGTTTACATTTTGTGGCAGACGGATGTATCGCGTATTTTTTAACTTCCTAAATCGTTATTCTCTAGTGCAGTTATTATCATAATTGAAATCGCAATCGATGAAAATTCTTATTCATTTATTTGGTTCTACTTATAGTTAACATCAGTGACGGATCTAGACAACTTTGACGAGGGAGAAGACCAAAATTTTGAAAATGTTCAAGTTTTTACGACGGAGGCCAAAATTTTCACGGGGGCAAAAATTTTCATGGGATGGTGAGGCCAAAATATTCACGGGATGGTGAGGCCGAAATTTGTGGTAGTGAGACTGACGGACTTTTTTTTATTTATCACGTCCAATTTTTGGTCGATTCTCTACCTAAAATTGTTTCCTGACTTTCATTAAAATACTCCTCACTGCTCAACTCTAGATCCGCAACTGGTTAACACATGATTTCCAAAATCTTCTTTGCAATTTTAATCGGTAACAAGTCGATACAGTGCTGACATTTTATATTTGTAATTCAAAACATATAACTGAATAACAACAACACACGTTTAGACGACATTTTCCCCGAGATCGGGGGTTGCCGTTTGGCTACCTATGATGAAACCGAAATACCCCTCGACGCCATCCACATTTGTCACTCGCCTCAGTATCACGCAGTCCTTCTCCACCTGCTCTCTCCATCCCAATCGCGGACGACCCCTTCCTACCACTCCTTCAACCTCGAACTCCAACGCTCGCCTAATCCCGACCCTTTCATCCCTTCTCAACACATGCCCATACCACCGCAATCTCGATCTCCTTATCAATGTCACAATGTCCTCATTCAGTCCCATCATCGACATCAGCTCTGTACTACTCCTCCTATCCTTCACTTTAACCCCACACATCATCCTCACCATAGCTCTTTCAGCCCTCTGCAGTACACTTTCCTCCTCTCTCCTCAACACCCAAGTTTCACCACCATATACCATCGCTGCTCTCACACATGCTTTATATACCCTCCCTTTCATCTTCACTGATCATTTCTTTCCACACAATACCCCACCCAGTTCCCTAAATTTCATCCATCCCACACGAACTCTAGCCGTAACTGCGCTCAAACATCCTTCATCCGCGTTGAGCTTATCTCCTAAGTAAACAAAGCTTTCCACTCTTTCAATACCACCACTCAACCCCGTCCTTGCGTCCGTCCTATTAATCACACCATGAACACACTTCTTACATTTGAACGTGCCTTCCACCTTTTTCAGTGCCCCCCTCACACCACTACATCTCTTATGCACCCATTTCTGACATCCTATACACAATACCGAGTTAGCCTTCACTCTCCTGTCACATACCCCACAGGGGTCTATTTTACTTATCACTCGCTCCCCACCTTCCCCACTCACCATTACCTTCGTCTTACCAATATTAACTTTTAACCCTTTCTTTTCAATAACACTTTTCCATCTGTCAAATTTTAACTGCAATTCTTCCATGCTATCAGCCATCAAGACTAAATCATCTGCATACAAAATCTCAAATAACAACCCCTCCATTATGTTTCCACACACAACATCCATCACAATTGCAAACAGAAACGGTGATAACACTGATCCTTGATGCACTCCTACCTTAACACTAAAAGCGTCCGACATCCCCCTTCCAACCCTCACCTTTGTCTTTGCCCCTTCATACAGCTGCATCACAGCTTTAACAAGTCTCTCATTCACTCCTTTCTTCCTCAACGCCCATTCAATGACCTTCCTCGGTACTCGATCAAAAGCCTTTTCTAGATCCACAAAACACATGTACAATCTTCGTTTCTTCTTTCTATAATTCTCCTGCAACATTCTCAACGCATCCACCGCTCCCCTACCAGGCATATAACTGAATAAAATATATTTAACTACAACTTTTTATTTAGTTATTTAGTTTTATAATATCATTTAATAATAAAAAATCTTAGGCTTTGAAGACGGCTTGAGGGCGAATAGTGCGAGTCTTGCAAAAATTCACGAGCTAAAACTAACGTGTGGAGTCTTGTGTGTGTGTCTGTGTATGTCTGTGTGTGTGTGTGTGTATGTGTGTGTGTGTGTGTGTGTTGATGTACATAATAAATAAAAAGAGCTTGTAGCTTAAAAATCTAAAAAAATTACTCTAAAATAGGAGAGGCATGATGATTTTAAAGTTATTGCATTGCATTGTTATAAACACACTTACGTGTACCTACATCAGAACGAAAATGAAAACTACATGAAAGTAAAAAAATTGCAATCAAATCCATAATAAAAGGGAAAAAATAATAAAAACACGAGTTATAGAGTTATTCTCATGAATTGACAATCAACAGTTATTTATTCATATTAGTAAATTAACGTCAAAATTATGAAGAAAAAAATTTATATGCCATTTAAAAGAACCTGATGAATTCTTTGACCTTCTGCATTTGCGTATGGTACCTGGCCGTGCCAGAGTAGAGACGTTGGATTATGGCGCTTACATTTCCAAATATGCTTGCATACATCAAAGCTGAAAAGCATTATTTTATTTTTAAAATCGGCAGCATGCACCCGACTACTATGTTCTGTTCTGTTTTGAGATGCATATTTTCAAAAAAAATTTGGTTTATAATATCAAATTCATTTTTTAATAAATAGTTCTTTAGCTTATAATCGATATTGGTGGCTAATTTAAAACAATTAAGTAACATAAATTCATTTCACGAATTAAACTTTATCATGAGTTTGTTTTATTTGGTTTGTTTGTATCAAATCAATACAAACGGGGGAAAATAACATGTTCAAACTGGCAGCACAGCTCTCTAAAATGAGCGAAAGATAACTACGGCGTTTGTGCGTGCGTGCGTGCGTGCGCGAGTGCGTGTGTGTCTGCATGGGTGTGAATTTTCTTTTATGACTATTTATATCTATATACTCATTTTCAAACTCAAATATTGAATTCGTTGGAAACAATCAATTTGAAAAAAAAGTTGAAAAAGTATTGCACTTCTTTTCTATATCTATTTTTTCTACTTTGCAGATACACAACCAAATACAACTTAACCCAAATAGACTAGCGGAGTACATTTTGTACCTTTTCAAAGTGGGCATTCTCATTGGAGTAACTCAGACAGTGGTAGGCAGGTGCAGACGTGAATAACAGAAATAGAAAACCAATTCGCGCCTTTATATTATTTGTTCAAGTTAGTCATTAACGTCGGATCGAAAATAAATAACGTTAATAATAATCGTTCTGTCTGATAGTTGCATGTGCAACTTAATTAACCTTTTACATCAGCGTGTTTGTTTGGCTGATCATCCAGCGAATGAGCAGGTGCAAAAATGAAATAGTGCTGTACATTTCTAGGTACCAACAAATCAACCTTTGCATTTAAAATTACATAAAAATATTTGATTTGCAATAACAACAAATATAATGCAATTTAATTATATATTATATAAACTGGTCTACAGAAATTTTTTTAACTTTAAGGCAGCCATCATTTTAAGATAGGCCCAGAACAATATTTTTTCTAGATCTAACTAAAAACGGTTAATTAATAAACAAAAATTAATTAATTAACTGCGTCTAGTAAAAATTTTAATTATAAAAAATTTTAAATCTGTACAAACATCCAATGAGCATGACGCAGATACTAAAAACTTTTTCTGAATTTGTGTTTGGTGACACATTTCCGAAACCAACACTCGTCAAACTGCTGAACGTAAAATACAAAGCCGTTATGTATTTCGATTGGAGGCTTGGACCACTTAGCGTTTCATTACTGTAAGGCTGATTTGTTGTTTTAGCCAACTCATCCAACCAACCAATCCTAGGACCCTAAGATTAATATCATTATATTGTTCTTTACTGTGTGCAAGCAAGACAAAACATTGTTTTTTGTAAACTTACGTTGGAATCTGATCTTTCTATATTTCCTATGGCATACCAAATGCACGCCAACCAATGCGCAATTAGAGCAAATGTTGCCATCAACAAAACTAGCACAGCAGCTCCATATTCGGAATATCTATCCAGTTTGCGAGCTACTCTGACTAGTCGTAAGAGTCTCGCTGTTTTTAATAAACCAATAAGGGTTGTTGTCTGAAACATTTGTAAATTAATGCATTTCACCAATCAAAAAATATATATATATAAATATATATATATATATATATATATATATATATATATATTGAAATAGTTGTAAAACATCATTTAAATCAAATACTTATAGCTAGTCAGATCTTAACTAAAGTTACGAGACTGACAACTTAGGCTTACTTCGTCTGTATTCGATCCAAAAAGCAAAAGATCAAAGGGAATGGCTGCCACCATGTCAATTATAAACCAACCTTTGAAATAATGAATTGCTATTTTGCCTGCGTTTGTAATGACTTCTTCGTTCTTATTAACATAGGTCGTCCTGAAGTTGATGAAAATGTCAATTATAAACATGATGTCCACGATCAGGTCGATTATTGTCAGCGGATCCTTTTGCTGAAACGTGCATTTGCATTTATTGATTTTAATTTATTCATTGCAAACAATGACGAAAAAATGTAGCTGGCCAACCTTATATCGCTCAAGAGCGCTTCCGCTTAATTTTCTTTTCTCGTTGTCACTCAGTAGGAAAGCTGCAACGTAGGGTGTGCATATTGCTGTGTACAAGACGAGAATGAGAATGATCCAATCCCACATGGCTTTGAATGGGGAATAATGTAGGATGGTTAAATGTTGGGCTCTCGGAATTTGTAGTTTGTATTCTGGCAAAACGTCGTCTCCAAGGGATAAAACCTACATCAGCAATAATGAAATTATTTTTTGATTTGAATGTTTTATTATTTGTAAGTTTGTATCTACAAATAATTTGTTATTAGTAATTAAAATTTTGGTTTGCATAGCAAAAAAGAAAACTTTACACTCAAAAACGACTTGCAAAAGTTGAAGTATTTCTCCGGCACGTCATTCGGTTACATGAATAATTGAAAAATTTTTGCAAATTGCAAAGTTATGCACATTTTGAAACCAGGCACTTGTAGGAGCTAACCTGGGAGGGGCAAAGCATTTTTTGCCTTCAATTATTTGGAATGAGGCAACCGTCTATTTTGGTCGTCCATTGTTTGGAGAAATATTTTAATTCTCAATTTTCTATAATTATATATTGAATTCTTTGCCGCAAAAGTGAATTCTGGCAATACCTACGCAGCGATGTGTTTTAAATGTTATAAGCTGGCGCATAAAAAATAACGATAAAAATGGTGAACGATTTTATTGCCCAATAGAAACTTGGCTAGCTTTTATAATAAAATAGACTCACTTGGGCCACTTTTTCTGTCACGTTATGCTTGAACGGCGGGACGGGATAGATGTAGTTGTGCTTATCCGAAGAGACAAACAGCGAGTGGAAATTATTACTACTATCATTGGTTTTACTTGGATTTGGATTGTGTTGCTGAAACGAGCGGGTTTGTTGATAGTTTTGAAAAGATATAGCAGGGTTTAAAGGATAATCAAAACTCAGTCTGGAAGTGTCTATCGAAGCTCCAGTTAAAGGCGATTCCGATTTCAAAGATGTGCTAATCGATTCACTCGGCAGTTGGTTGCTTGGAAAGGAATTTGTTCTTTGAGAATTTTCACCTAACGGAAAATAGTTGTATTTAATTAATTACAAAATTAATCATAGAAATATGAATGCACAAAATAGATAACGCTGAACCGTTAAACTTTGATGCGCTGATATTATGGCTAAGTTGTTGATAATAATAATTTATTGCTAAGTAGTTGGTAATAATAATAATAATAATATCATTTATAAAGCGCCACGTTTTTGAATTAACTGAATTTTGGAGTTATCCAACTTTTTATTTAATGTTTTGTTCTGTAATTTAATTAGGTTTACTGCAGGATGGTGAGTAACCTATTCAGTTGCCCAGGTTCGAATACACCCACATGTCATTTACTTACAAAAGTTTATGAATCAGATTCACATGTATTTTTCTTTAATATATGCTTATTCTCTCTCAGAATTGCCAACAAATAAACCACTATTGTATTATAAAGCAAATAAACATCGTCATAATTAGTCGTTAATGCGGGTTCTCTTTATTACAACTTAACATATGCAAAAGTTCTTATTAGATTTTTTTATTTTTGATATTTTTCTCTTCTCCAACTTTTATTTCATCATTTAAAAAAAATTGAGCTTTATAGAACCGAAATATATGGCCAACCAAATTTTTCGTTAATGCGAAACACAAAACTTTTTTTAATTTGATATCACCATTCATTAAATTACAATACCATGCTAATTATAACGGAGAGGATAGGGAAAATTGATGTGCCTATTAAACATACATACAATGCATAAGATATACAGAAGAGAAAGTTAGCGCTAAGTCAGAAAATCTCGTGAGTAATCCTAGGTAATTAGCTTTTATGATATTTTAATGCATCAAGAAGTACTTGAATGCAGCAACTGCTGGTGCACAGCAATGTATTCGTAAGTTATAATTATGATAATTGGTTCTCATAACTGCTGTGATGTTTGTGTTTTCCATGAAATTTTCGTTACTTTTTGTATAATGTCTAGCTAATTTGTTAAACTTTTTTGTTCATGTATATGTTTAATAATTATTTATTTTACTATTTTTAATTATTGAACGTGAAGCTGTTGCATGGAGAAGTGACGTTTTTAAAATCTTCGCAACCGATCAGTGAATTCACTATCTAAAAATTTAGAGTGCTTAGGCAAATTGTTTTATAACTTTTTTCATAGATCAACCAAATACAATTGATAAGAATTAAAAACTTTTAACCTATACTCCAGCCGGACCTTAGTCAAACACAGAAAAATTCGAATGAACACAAAGATCATTCACGTAAAACAGATAAGTTTTAAAGATTTTAGTGAAAATTTTAAAGTTGAAACATTTTATAAAAAATTTCGATTAATAAATAAAATTGTACAATTTTTTTTAGTTACATGACGTTGTTTTTTTTCAATAGTTAGAAAATGTCATCGATTAGTTTCATTATAGTAAACGCAATTAATTTGAATTGAATGCTTAAATGTAGTTGTGCTGATGAGAAATATTAATAGTTGTCTGTTGAATTTGAAAGATTGCGTTTAATATTCTTACTTGGAAATCCCGACAAAGTATAAACTTCGTCCGAATGTTTATTTTCAATTGTTTTATCTTCAGATTCTTCAGTTACACCATCCTCCAGATCTTTGTATCTTTTTGATTTATTTTCTTCCAACGAAGTAACGTCTAAGAAAGCGATTTTTTCCTGAGTTGGATTTGAGGTCTGAGGTCGTTTCATTTCACTGTAAATTTTGCTGCTTGGCATTGAAAGAAAGCTCTTTATGTTTCTACCCGCTTCACCGCGCCTCTTTCTCGTGAAGACACTTGAGAAGCATTGCATAAAACGACTGTTGTCGTCTAATGAAAAATATGAATATTATTTGAATATTAATATAGATACACCACATGTTTAAACGTTAGAGAAAAGTGAAAAATATTTTTGAAAATTTAAACATATGATTATAAGTTTCGATGAAGCAAGTCTGTCGACGAAGGGGTTGGCGTGATGTTTTTCCCTTCTATTCCGCGGTGGTAAATTGTTAACTTCTTTCATGTCAGATTGGATATTTTTCCAACTGAATGTTTTATTATAAATAACGTTGTTAACAATGAAAACACCCCCACGGCAGTTTTGTGTTGGAGTTATTTTAAGTCAGTATCGGACGCCCCAAATAAATGTTTTTCATTAAAAGAAATTAAGATTTTTTTTCTCATAGAGAAAAATGGATTTTTAAAACAATTTATCCTAACAATAAGTATCTTTTTAAACAACATGTGTCTAACAAAATGTCCAAGCCACTCACTTGGGTATGGGATGTTCAAAAACACAGACTTAGGTGTCAAAGCACTAGCACATATTGCAATCAAATAATTCAGAGTGAGGCAGAGCATTTGATTTGTACAATTTTTCGAAAGCAAATTACAGTTTCAACATAAAATAGCAAAAAACGTGGAGATGATTGAAAAATTTCCATAAATTTAACATGAAGGTTTCAGTCTATGTTTGCTAATATTGCTTGGACAACTTAATACCACGAAAAACCTGTCTAAATTGCACTATATGGGTGAGAGATATATTTTTCTCTTTGAGTAAGTCAATTTTCACTCTATGACATATTTTGCAGACAGTTTTTGTAGCAATATAAACCAGATATTTCAATTATTAAGTGTATAAGACGTGTACATACCGTTTTTATAAAAATTCGATGCCAAATTCGTTTTGATGGGAGCATCAGTTATGTCTTCCAGATTTACAATCAACAAAATAACTTCGTTTGCTTCATTTTTCACCGGAGCAACCAAGACACTACACAAAAATTTGGATCCTTCAATGAAAGTTTGCAACAAATATAACCTAAAGTTATTATATTAAATGCATGTGAAATTTTACGATCAAAATAGTTGCTGGTTTCACGACATAAATATATAAAACACGCTTATTCAATTTTACGTTAAACAAATACCAGATTTCCTAACCATTCTTTCTATAAAGAAAAACTTCGATTTGTCTTTCATCTGTGCCCGCCAGAGCTTCCAACATCTTTTTTATTGAGTTGACAGCAGTCAGGGGACCGTAAAGAAAGTCGCAAGTACACGATTTCTGCATAACTTCAGCCCTACTGTAGCCAGACAATTCACAGAATCCATCGTTACAGTATATAATTGGTTTCCCATCCACTTGGGCGTTGGCTATTAAAAAATTCCGATCTGAAAGAAAATTCAAATTTCGGTCGCAACTTTCTTTGGCATTGGCTATCGCCAAGTTTCAATTTAAAAAAAATTACGTTATGGCGCGAAGAAATTGGGTTTGAAGGAAACATGCTTGAAGATGAAAATATGATTAATAGTAGTTATATTAGGCCACCATATGAAAAAATGTTACAACCGTTATAAATTTTAAAAATTTACAAACAAATGTCATCGATAAAATATCTAAAAAATAATTTGTTTGTAAACTGAAACAACAAACTTTGCCCGTCAAATTTTTTGATGATGGTGTCGATGAATGTATTCTGGGGAGCTATGTGGCCACGCCTCACTGGCATTTAAATTGATTGAACTGATGAAGTACAGTGGAACATTTTAAAATGATTTTAAACAAGATTATAAACAATTATTTATAAGAATATTTCACTTAAATAAAACAGGTTGTAAGATATTGGAACCTTTTTTAAAAAAGCAAATTGCTACATGAAAATATGAGGTCTTGTAAAAGACTGATTTATAATTTGAATACATTGTTAAGACACATCACATATTCGCGCCATTAAAACAGTGAAAACTTCAGCAAAAACTATGCGCAGCTGAAAAATAGAAACATGCATTTGCTCTAAGATCTTGATCAATAAGGCTACGATAAGCAAACAATTGCGATGAAATGGTTTTGAATTGAATTTTGTTCACGTTGAAATGGGTTCAGAGACAGAACAGCTCCAATAGAAGTAGTGAAGACAAAAGTTTTGGTTGATTCAACGTAGAGTAGATGAAAGTAAGAACTTCTGGCAACACTATTAATCTGAGAAGAAAGAGACATGCTGGAATCAATGATAAACGATTAACATCAACTTGAGCAAACATCGTGAGTGAATATGACTACATGCCCGGATGACATCGTAATATTGCAGATTGTAACTGTAATTTGTTATTTATATATCGCTAATTATAATTGCTTCTCATCAGATGATATATAATTAAAATGTTTATTGTTTTTGGTAACATATGTAAGTGAAATTTGTTATTTACCCCAAACTTATTTCGGGAAAACGGTCGATAATCCAATCGATATCCCAACTCTATTGCTTTTAAATTAACTCAGCATGAAATAATATGTGCATTATGGCCTTTCGCCATTATTTATACCTATATGGCCGCTTTATAGAATGTCTTTCATTTTTTTGAGACATTTAAACATTCAGGTACATGTGCGCTTAACACCTGTATTGCTTTTAATTATAATGTTCAATGAAAGTTTTATTGATGTGTTCTTATAACATCTGAGTGAGAACCAGGCTACTTACTAACAGTGCATGCGTTGTGTTGTGTTGTTAGTAGCACGAATACAAATCAATGTGTTTTTTGCCACCCATTCGAGCTTATCTACGAATTAATATTTGTCAGCTAAAAATTTTATTATTACAAAAAAGAATAATAATTAATTTTATATTGGAACATATATATATATTTTTATAGGTTTATATAAATGTTTATAGATATTATTAATCATCAGCGTTACTTTATTCGCGTTTACGCTTCTCGTTTTACAAGCAACGAGTTTCAACTCGTCACTTGGTTCATTAAGTTCGTTGACGATTTTTTCTTATTTTTTTACGTTATTGAATTATTTGATTTTCAATAACAAACATGAAAATTATTTTTCGGCTATTGTTTGTCACCGTTTGTCATAGAAAAATGTTTTTGTTCTTACATGAAGTTGTTGGTTAATTAAATTAATAAGTGTGTGTGTTTGTGTTAAGAACTCCGGCAGCTAGCATGTTGTTGAATATTCATTGCCAAGCATCGTCGTGAAATGTGAACTGAAGTCGAAATTTGCCGGTCATACTGGTTGAAGTATAATAACCTGCTATTCCAACTTAATTTTGACAATCTGTCTGATAAGTCCATAGTTTGTTAATAATTTAAACAGCATCGAAGGAGTAAATCTTTTGATTTATTAGTTGTATTTCGACCAAAAAATGACCATAAAGACTGAATGAGAAATGTGCCAACAAAGTCTTCAGAGTTCTTGAAACGATCAACCAAATAAATTTGTTGTGCCTAGCCAACATTATGCCCCGTTACTATTTACAACGTTTCTGTATTTTTAGAACTGTTTATGCGCCCGTTATTTCGTTTGAGCGACACATTTTACAGAAATAGTCAATAAATTCTCTATTTAAATTTTTGATCTTGGATGCAAATGTTTTTACGTGTTTATGTTGACTAAAAACTAAAACAGTCTTAATTTTTAAGGTTTTCGCATCGGACATCTGTCCATTATTATTCATTTACCATCTCGAACGTAATATTTTGACAATTTTCAAAGTAAAGGCAAGATCAACTAAAGTTAAAAATAATATTTCAAGGATTTAAAGCAGAATAAACTGCAAATCAGCATCAGAATGAGTTACTTTACTATAAGGTAATATTCAATTCGCAATGAAACTGATAAGGTAAAAAAAATAAGATAAACTGCATAAATAATATTTCATTTTAAGAATTTCAACATCGAAATGTTGCAATTGTACCTAACAAACTTTATATAACATAAAGAAAACGATGTTGCATGTTAATCTAAATATAAAAAAGATTACAATATTAGCAAGATGCAATGATTAATAGTTTTGTTTGATTATACATGTCTAATGTATATATGAAATAAAACTTAATTTTTAAAATTTTTTTTCAATGATAACCATTCTTTATAAAACAGTTTAGTTTCAAAAAATTTATGAAATCTAAACTTCTAAAGACAAATTACATCATCAAATAGAAAAATGTTTAAATACCTGAAAGATTTGTAATAATCCGTCAAATTTTAACCGCACAAAAATTTTTTAATGTGTAATATCAACGCTTGTTTGTTTTTGAAAAAACTTTCAATGCATATAATCATTGAAAGAGATGCAAATTGAACTTTTCATCGTAAAAGATCCGACGATGCTCAGCATACAAAGCATGCAAACTTATACCTACCTGCATACAACTCTATCCCTATGCTCTCATTTATCGTCACTATTTCTCCAATTGGCTCCAAATCTAATCAATTTAAATATTTGGAATTTTAATATTAATTTTAGAATATATATTAATATGAATATAAATTTATGTATATATTTGTTTTTATTCGTTTATTGAGTATTCTAATTTGTTTGTGTATGTATGTAATGTAATACTATATTTGTAACACAATTTTTATAAAAATTAATTTATATATATATAACACGGTCTACGTACATCATTCCTGTAAGAAAATATTGATGAACATCATGAAAATGCAAAAAGTTATAAACTTTTACTCTATAAGTTTTACTATGTGACTCATTGGAAGGCGATGCTGTGCGTATATACTGCAACCTACAATGGTTATTACCATTCTAACTCTTCATAAATAACAAACGTCTCCATCACGAATGGGAAGAGTTTATAAGTAATTAAAATGTAATACTCTTAGAACCAACCACATATTACAATTATTTTCAAGTTATTATTAAACTCACAGAATCTTTTGGAGACACATTAAATTAAATTAAATGTATCACACGCTTGCATTTTTTTTGCAGATTAAAAGCCTTTAGTTGTTCAATTTAATATGAAAATTACGGAAAGTTTTTCAAGTTAAACCATTCTATACTTGTTCTTGTGTGAATGAGCTCCAATGCAAAGAGTTAGTTAGAAACATCAATATCGTTTAATCTCCACAAGCAAACAATGGTTTCGATATTGTACCTATAAAAGCCTTCCATGAAAACAATTGAACACAACCCCATAGTAAATAAATGATATCACAACAACAACAACAATAAGCCTAAACGAAATCATGGATATCAAACTTTTTGATATACGCCACCCCATATACATTTACTTTTTTATTTAGTCAAGACATGAAGTCAACGTTTACCCTGGAAGCATCTGGATCATTATAATCACCTGCAATCATGGTAGTATAGGCTGCGGTGGTGTATCTAGAAATGTGGGTGGGGGGTTTAGGCTAGATTTTTAGACAGGAAAACACAATTTTTTAGTAAAAAATGCCCAAAAATTTGTTTGCATGATAAGTCAAAAAAGGTCGCTAGTCTAATTTAAGCCACACTAGCAAACATTTGGTAAATTTCTTGACCCCCCACCGTCAAATTTAAAAAAATGTCAATTTTTTCAAATTTTGGCCTCCCGTCCTCCCATCAACGTTGTCCAGATCCGACACTAATAGGCCGGTTTGCTTTATCGTGTTCTCCCAAATATAATATAAATTCAACCGTTGGCAAAGCAGCACTGCCTAAAGTTAGTAATCAGTGACAGCTAAAATGAGAAAATGATAACGCAAACAACGTTCATGTCAGGTGCTTTATTTTAATTCATTGCCAGCAGCAAGTAAGCGATTCCTTTCGTAAAATGCAAAGCATGTGCTTGCGTTTTTAATGCCGCTCTTGTTGAAAACTTATAATGGGAAGAATAAGATCGGGCAACTGAATTTTAATCTGAAATTTCATGGATTGATCTTGTTCTGCTTTTCTTAACATATGGTCGTGAGATCGTCATCAAGCGCTTGATGCTTACATTTATACTTCTTTTCCTCCATCTAATCTCAATAGTGTTCTTCATAATCTATCTGTATGTCTTTCTTCAATTATCGCCTGGTCTGACTCTTAAACTTAATCCTTCTAAGTTTGAATTAATTTGTTTTAATAAATCTAAACACTATTCCTCCAATTATCTTAGCTGATTTTAAAACTCTTGATGTCTCTCATAAGTTTCGTAGTCTAGGTTTTATCTTTGATTCTACTATGTCTCTCTTTTCTCAGATTAATAGTGTTGCTAGAAGCTCTTACTTTCATCTACGTAGAATAAAAAAACTTTTGCCATTTCTTGATGATCCTACTCTTCTCCTTGATCCTACTCTTCTCCTTCTTGTTACTTCGTTAGTCTTATCTAGGATTGATTATTGTAACTCGCTCTACTATGGTCTTCCTGACTCTATACATCCTTTAAGTAAAGCTTTTAACTCTGCTGCTCGTCTTGTTGCTCGTGCCCCTTTCTTTTTTCATATATCTCCATATCTTTTTCTCTTGCACTGGCTACCTATAAAATATAGAATAATTTTTAAAATTTGCACGTTCATGTATAAGTCGCAATCTAAATTATTTCCCAAGTATTTATCAGATATATTAATTGAACCTAAACGCCCCGGTTTACGATCGTCTTCTTCTTCTCGCTTTTTCTTAACTCGTGTTAAATACTCTTTTGCCAAATCTGCTTTTGCTTTTCCTGGTCCTTTTTTCTGGAACTCTCTACCTACTTCTCTGACTACTTCTGCATCACTTGCGAAGTTCAGAGCGGATCTCAAGACCCATCTGTTTTCAAAATTCATTGAAGAGCGCTGTTGAACATCGCGGAAATAGCGCTTTATAAGCTAATTGATTGATTGATTGATTGATTGATTGACGCAATAAAAGTTAAATTCACTTTTTTCTACTAACTTGAACGATTATAACTAAACGAACGTTTCTCGCAACCAAATTTCCTAACTGGGGTTTGTGTAAGTCGACAATTAATTTAAGAAGATATATCAGCACAATCACAGGTTTGTGTGTTAGGGTTAGGGTTACATGTAACATGTGTGTGTGTAACATGCTACCGCTACATGTAACATGTGTGTGTGTATGACTGTATGAGGATTTGCTTTTTGAGTTTTCTTCAATTTTATCTTGAATTTGGTTTGCACACTACACTAAAAATTAAAAATTTTAATTTAAGTGTGCCAACCAAATAAATTTTAATTTAAAATTTATATATAATTTTTAAATTTAATTTACTAATAATTTAAAAATTTATTATTTTAAATTAAGTTAAATAATATTAATTAATTAGTAAATTATTTATTAGTAAAAAAATAACATATTTTTTGCATCACCGCGTAAGGGTAAGCATAAAAATAAAATAAATAAGCCTAATTTTCTAATCAGTATTCATTCTGTTTTTTTTTACATTTTGATTTTATTGTTCATGTTTTTGTGTATGAATGGTCTCTTGTCTGATCTGAGGTTCACTGAATGTATGTGGATGTTTATTACATTCAAAATACAAATTGAAGATCAAAAATTAAAAATAAATAGATGATAGGGCATTTTGGGTTAGGAGGTTATGGTATTCCATTCCATTAAATTAAAAACTAAAGATATTATCATTATTATGATGAACAATAATGAATGATAATAAATATTTTCATTACAATATAATGATTTTAATTATATTATATATTATAATTAGTATTAGATTAACAGATATTATTAGCTTTTTTGTGTAAGTGTAAGATTTAAGAAAGATAGCCATAGCATGAATGATTACAATATGTTTATTAAATAAACTTATCAGCACTGATTAATTATAATTAATTATTCATCAACTGGCAAATGCTTAAAAAATTAATTTAAAATTAATGAATCTCTTTTTTAATCAGTGTCACACATCATTATGTGTGTGCATGCATGTGTGTGTTTGTGTTTTTGTCAATTATGTCGTCAACTATATTTCATTAAACATTGGCAGGGTTTTCATGTTTACTGGCCAGTTAAGAAGAATTTGATTATTTCATTACAAGAACTATTGGGAAAATGAGAAATATAAAGCACAAACTTCTGGTTATGTCAGGGAAAGGTGGAGTTGGCAAAAGTACTGTTGCTCTTCAAATAGCTCTTGGATTGAAGCAACTCAATTTCAAGGTTTAATTTCCTACATTTTTGCTGAAAAGTTTTAACCTATAATTATATTTCTTCATTGTTTACTTTGTTATTATTTATTGATACACAAGGCTTTTCCTGATCATTTATATTAATTTTTTTGTTAAAATCTTTTTGTGAACTGGCCTACTTGGATTTTGATTCAGCTTATATCTTTTCATTTTTTACAAGCTGGTCATCTTTTTCAGTTTCACATGTCTTTGCCCAATTCTTTTTTATTCTTTTCTAAATATTTTTGACTAACCCAACCTCAAAACATCATTTAATTTTCAAAATGGTAAAGTTTTTTCTAAACTTTTTAACTTTTCATGATTTTGTTTTGCTAAGAATGAGGCATCTATTTTTCTTCATAAATCAATGTTCTTTTTACCTTTGAAAGATTTTCCTTATTATTTTTATTCTCCATGCTAACTACAATCTAGCATTTTCCCATTTTTCTTGTAATTTAGAGGAATAATATCTTCTCATTGTTTTAAGAATTATTCTTTTTTTAGTTATTGCATCTAAATTTTGTCATTCACTTAATTTTATTATCTGCCTTAGATTTTAATCATCCTAATTTCACTATTTACAATTTTTCACTAGAGCTAGCATTGTGTTGACATCAAAATATTTTAAACTGACCAATGATATTTAAAATTTCTCAAAAGGTTGGGCTTCTTGATATTGACTTGTGCGGTCCCAGTATTCCTACAATGTTGCAAATTGAAGATAAACATGTCTACCAATGTCAGGAAGGGTTAATATTTCTTTACTTTGACCTAATTATTTTTTCAATTGTTGGTTTCATTTTCACAATTTGTCGACATCTATCACGTTTATGATCTTCTAGAGTATTAGGAAATCAACACCAGGTTCCAAAACATTATAAATGACCGAGTTTACAGTGTAGCCACAATGCTTGATCCAAGGTTTAAGACCCGCTTCTTGAATGATACAGCTTGTACCGAAGCGAAGGCAGGAGTTGTGCTTGCTGCTACTAAATTGTTACCTCAAAATAACAAAGAATTAGAGTCTACATCAGAGGATGTGCAATCCCAAAAGCCAACAAAAAAAAGACGTGTTGATGAATCATCTTCAAAATTGTGGGACTGAAAATGAAGTAACGATTATTTCTAACAACAGATCACTTCAAGATAGCATCAGTGATGAACTCTCAACTTTCTTTTCTTGGGAGAACCATTGTTACAGCGACAGCAAGACCCAGCTACATGGTGGAAGTTTAACACTAGAAAGTATCCAACCATATCATAGGTTGCACAAGTTTACCTAGCACCTCCACCAACAAGTGTACCATCCGAAAGATTGTTTGGCACGGCTGGAGACAACATCACTGAGCATTGCACAAGACTGCTCCCTGACAACGCTGAGAAGCTAATATTCTTAAAATACAATGCTTCTCTTATTTAACTATTTACATGTGAAATAATAAACTTTTTTTGTACACTGGAATTTTTTCAATAAAAAACAATCAACACTTTATGCTTTGTGTTATTTTTTGGTGTTCAACAGTAGATAACCGTAAATGTGAGTATTTTTTCTAACGTATGTAAAATAGTAACTAAAATCCGGCCCCGGCCGGTTTTTGAATTTTAAATCCGGCCAAGTCCGGCCCCGGCCGGATTTGAAAAACCTAAATCCGGTGCATCCCTATTAGGAATACAAATGTTATTGTACATTTAATTTTACTGTGATTAATTTGCTTAAAATGTAAAAAGCTTACTTTGATTTAAATTTAAATTAGCTGTAAGTTGTGTAACTTGAGACAATGGAATGTACATTTGGTTACATAGTATAGAGGTATGGCTTTTTTGTTGCTGTGACCAAACAATGAACTAAATTGCATTTTTCATTGTGCAGAATATAGTGTATGTAAGTTATATCACTGTACAAATACTATACAATTAAATATATTGGTTTAAAGTTAAAGCTAATATAATTTTTCAAATATATGTCAACAAAAATTAGGTTGCAACATTTAAACGTGTTCTTGGAATTCTTCCATAGTCAATTCTATAAATAACTTCATTCCCTCAACCTTTTGGTCATTGAACTGACCTGAACTAGCTTCACCAATTTTGGCTAAATGAATCAAGTTTCATTTTTAAAATTATGATTGATATGTTTTCTCTTTTACTTAACAATTTGTGTCTAAATATTGGTGTCCATTTTTTAATTTGTTAGCCTGGCTTAATATTCACATGACGAATTAAATCTGTTTCTTTTGTAAATGGTTAACATGTTGATATTTACAGTTGGATGCCAGTGTATCCGGATGAGGATGATCAGCGGTTTGCTGTTATGTCTGTTGGCTTTTTCTTAAAAAGTCGGAATGACCCTGTAATCTGGCGCGGCCCAAAAAAAACTGGTATTTATCACGTTATACTATTTAACTTTCAACATTTAATTTCTATTATGCATGTCAGGTAAATTTTTGACATATAGTGTTTTCAAGTATCTTTTCTAGTTTTTAAATCATGCATGGTCTAGTGGTTATGGTTAAGGTCGCCTGGGCACTGCGTACAGTAACTGGTTTGAATATGACAAAAGGCCTACCACATGCTTCTTGTGTGATGCATCATTTAGCACGTATTCATGTGAATATACGATGTTTGTGTTGCTGATTCCTCTGAATCTATGAAGAGTGTCATAGACCTTTAAACTTGAGTCTTTTATTAGTCCAAAAAACGTAGAAGCATAACCAGGTAAAATAATAATTGTAAAATCTAAACATGGCTGAATTATTAAACATCCTCATTTTCCAAAATTATTCACTAAAATTATTTTATCATTTATAATTTAATTAAAATAAACAAACAGCAATGATCAAGCAACTCTTGAATGATGTTCGTTGGGGTGATTTAGATTATCTTATTATTGACACGCCCCCCGGCACTTCTGATGAACATTTGGCTATTGTTCAGTCACTCAAAGATTTTGGACCTTGTGAAGCAGTGCTTGTTACTTCACCACAAGTCAGCATCTTTTTTAGTCAATAAGGAAAATTAGTTTCTATAACTTTGTTCTGGTGTAAAATGCCATTTTGTCTTGCTTTTTTAATTTCATTGTTATTGATAATGTGATAATTAAAAACTAATTTCAGATTATTTCGGTCGGAGAAGTTAGAAGAGAAATAACATTTTGCAAAAAAACTCAAGTTGAAATAATTGGAATAATTGAAAACATGAGCGGGTACACTTGTCCGCATTGTTCAGTGAGTTTTTTTTTATTTGTTTTTTAGTTTTAGTCCTTATAAGTCGCTATTTTTTTATCATTATATTCGGTTGATATAAGGTTGTATTTATGTTTAGAAATTATTTGGTAAATTCAAATTTGTAACATAGCGTTTTTTATTAAATAGGAATGCACCAACTTGTTCTCAAAAGAAGGAGGCGAAAGACTGGCCAATTACTTTAACATTCTATTTTTGGGTAACGTTAACAACTTTGAATTTTTCTTATGTTTGTTGTTTTTTTAAATGATCCATGTTTTAATTTTTTTAAGTATTTTACAAATTTTATAAATTCACATGACTTCATGTTATTACATTACCGTAACATGTTTTCTATAGGAAATATTCCAATGAATATTGAAATATCAAAGATTTTGGATGGCATCGTTGAAAGCGATTCGATAAAAAAGATTTCAAATTTATTTCTTCCTCAATTATTTGATGATATAATCAAAAAAATTGTAAACGTTTGTGATGACAGCATAAAAGAAACAACTCTGGAAGTGTAATTTTGCATCAATTTGATTTTAGAAAAAGATATTTTTGTTCAGTAAATTTACTTACAAAATGTTTTTTTTGTGTTTTTTTTAAATTCAAATTAACTGTTGATACGAAAATAAGCTTCTGATGCATTTGTTTTACTGCATGGTAGTTAATCAGCCGGTATAAAGGTTATATTCAATTCCTATCAAATAAATTTGACAAAATATCATACACAGGCAGAACTAAATAAAGAAATAGATAGATATATACACGTAGTTATAATACATTCATAATGTTGTATTTACACATTCAAATTGTACAATTGTGTTATGGTGTAGTCTCAAATTATTTTGAATTCTCTCAGAAAATTTTAAACGTTTTACTACACTATATATACTAGTTATTTTTATCAACAATTTAAAAATTTTATCAATAATTAAAAAAAAATTTCAAATTGATTTCATTGCGATATCGATAATGATTTTTGTGACCTGACTGATTAAAAAGCATCAAAGAAAGTTAAAATAGGATGGAGAATTTGTTATATTGGGATATTCGTTTAAAAAGCGAGCAAAATTTTAATATAAAAGCGCTTATAAATCTATGAATATTGGCTCAGCTTGGCTTGGCTCGGCTTGGAATCGGATGTTAAGCAAAGTGTGGTCTTAAACTATTTTGAATTCTCCCAGAAAAATTTGAACTGCGTGCGTACATATATAGCAATGATTACTGTTGTTTTTATAATGAATTTATAAAATATATAAATATAGCGAGCAAAATTTTAACATAAAAGCGCTTATAAATCTTATAAATCTATGCATATTGGCTCAGCTTGGCTTGGCTCGTCTTGGAATCGGATGTTAAGCAAGGTGTGGTCTCAAACTATTTTGAATTTTCCCCGAAAAATTTGAACTGCGTGCGTACATATATAGTAATGGCTACTGTTGTTTTTTATAATGAATTTATAAAATATATAAATATAGCGAGCAAAATATTAACATAAAAGCGCTTTTAAATCTATGCATATTGGCTCAGCTTGGCTTGGCTCGGCTTGGAATCGGATGTTAAGCAAGGTGTGGTTTCAAACTATTTTGAATTCTCCCCGAAAAATTTGAACTGCGTGCGTACATATATAACACTGATTACTGTTGCTTTTATAATGAATTTTTATTATATATATATAAAGTAACTGGAATCCATGTATACAAATAATTAAATTATATTATATTAGATTATATGTTTATATGAAAAGCAATATAGCAGATTCAACCAGCCAACAAGAAAGTTTCGAAGGCGTTCGTTCGATGACTTCAATTTAGTACGGTTAGCATTGTGGTTAAGACTGTATAATAGTGCAGTATATACATTAAACAAGTTTTTTACTGATGCGAATGATTGAAATGATGAGAATGTATGGTTAAAACGAGTATAAATAGAAGAGCTGAGACAACATGAAAATCAGATCAGCATTCTGCCTCGCTTGAAGCAGTCTGTCTGATCACATTTATTTTATTTATAAATTTTTTTATTTTTATTTATTTTATTATATAGAGTTATATAGAGTTATATAGGGTTTGCATGTTTGTAGGTGGTTTGAATGTTTGTAGGTGGTATTTTTTTAATTTTAAGTGGGTTTTTTAACGGTTGCTCATACATACATACATACATCATGTTTGTTTGTGTGGTAGTATTTTATGTTCTGTTTTACTCCTTTTTCTTTTTTTTCATGAGTCTTGAGTTAAGTTAATGAAGCATAGGTAGGTGAGGTAAAAATTAATTTATTATATAGGTAGGCTAGGGCATAAGGTAATTTAGTTACATAGGTAGGTTAGTGACTATTCTTTTACTCTACTTGGTGGTGTGATTTTTGTTTTGTGTTTTTTTTTGTTTCACATCATACATTCAGCAGGTACGCGGTGGTTCCTGGTTTTAGTGGGATTTTTATTGATTGAATGTGGTAGTATGCATGGTTATATAGAGTTATATAGAGTTATATAGAGTTATATAGAGTTATATAGAGTTATATAGAGTTATATAGAGTTATATAGAGTTATATAGAGTTATATAGAGTTATATAGAGTTATATAGAGTTATATAGAGTTATATAGAGTTATATAGAGTTATATAGAGTTATATAGAGTTATATAGAGTTATATAGAGTTATATAGAGTTATATAGAGTTATATAGAGTTATATAGAGTTATATAGAGTTATATAGAGTTATATAGAGTTATATAGAGTTATATAGAGTTATATAGAGTTATATAGAGTTATATAGAGTTATATAGAGTTATATAGAGCATAAATCCTATATAGATACCTTTCTTTGCTCTTCTTTTCTCTTTTTTTTGCCGACCGGTCGGTTTCTTTGCGGTTATTTTCATTTAAATTGAATAAATAAGATTTTTCCATTCATTTAGGTTTTTCAGGTTCATTTATCCAGGTTGAAGCTTCCAGAGGAGTTCATCGTGGACGATCAGAATGGTTGTGATGTCACGCTACGTTCGTTCATTCGGTGGCAAAGAATGCATGCCCTGCTGGGGTACGTTTTACGGTTTCTTTGCGGTTCTTTTTTTGCCAGTTGGCTGGCTTTTCCGGCGGGTTTCACCGCGGCTCGTTTTTTTTTCATTTAAGTTAGTCAAATAAGATTTTTCCATTTCATCCATTTTATTCAGGTTGAAGCTTCCAAAGGAATTCATCGTGGAAGATGTCAGGCTACGTTCGTTCATTCAGTGGCAAAGAAGATACGCCTGGCTGGGATACGTTTTATTCTTTTTTCTCTGTTTTTCTCTGTAATTTAACATTAAGTAAGAATGATCACACGCACACGCACATACACACAATTACATTAAGTAGCTATATAGGTAGGTTAGATAGGCATAATTTTAATTGTAGGTAGGATAGATAGGAAGCATCCAACACTAATGTAGTTGTATAGGTAGGCAGCGTAAGTTTATCTCTTCTATTTTTTCTCGTACCCACATTACACGCATCAGCGTATTATACACACACACAAATACATATATAAACACATATTAGTATTTGAGCGTTATTTTATTTTCATTACACATTCTAATTTATTATTACTAAGGTTGAGAGTAATTTAATTTCATAGGTAGTTAAAAGCAATAATTTAATTCTAGGAACAATCTTGTAATTTAAATTAAATAAACGCTGTAAGTGTATCTAGAGGTAAGTTAGTTATTAAGTTTTACATTATTATTATTAGGTTGGAGCCCAAGGCATTACGTAGGTGGTGGGGTGGGTGCCGAAAGGCCAACGAATTGGGCTCTTGAGTTTTGTAATTTTAGGTAAGCTAGGGCCATAATGTAATGAATAGGTAAGTTAAGGCTACGTTGTAACATACACTCATTAATAGATTTAGGGTTTAAGTTTTATATTATTACTAAGTTGGAGCCCAAGGCATTACGTAAGTGGTGGGGTGGGTGCCGATTGGCAAATGAATTGGGCTCTTGAGTTTTTTTGTAATTTTAGGTAAGCTAGGGCTTAATTGTAATGAATAGGTAAGTTGAGGGCACGATAGCCGATAGACTCTGAATTTCAAAATTTGTTGTCAGAGGTAAGCCTTGGTGGCCAGTGGTGTACCGGCAATGGTTTACTATCCGGACGGCAATGGTTTACTATCTGCACGGTAATGATTTACCATGCGGCACGGCCATAGTCTACTACCCGCACGGCTTTCGGACGGCAAATGGTTTACTATCCGCACGGCAATAGTCTACTATCCGCATGGCAATGGTTTTCTATCCGGTGCCCTGGCTGTCGGTGAACCTCTGTGCAAGGAGGAAGAATGAAGGGGGACTTTCGACTATCGTACCATTAACAATTTAATATAGATTAGTTAAGGTAATTGAATAGGTAGATAGGATTATTTTTATTAAACAATTTGAGATGCAGGCACCGCTAAGCTTTCTGATGAGAATCTACTCTTTCCCTATCTTTCTCCAACACGGGCTGTGTTTCAACAACAATCTCGAGGAGGACTGGCACCAGTTTTGGAGGACAACGTAGGAACCGGACCGCATTCAACATTCTGCTTTTGTCGAATGGACGACGGTAAGTTTTTTTTACATTTTACTTACTTTATTATTTTCAAATTTTATTTATTTGACATTATTTTCATTTTATAATTTAATTTTTTTTGCTTCTAAGATTCTAACATTCATTTACTACTACGCAAATAAAAAAATTTTGTTTACAGAATGATGAAAGGTGGGCAGTGGTGAGAGTCAGCACGTTTTAGATGGTGGTCTCATGATGATTTACATATGATGATGGTGGTGTAGGAAGAATCAGCTCGTTGGCTGTTCGACTGACACTCTGAAGTTCGGATGGTATTTTGTGTGCCGGCCAGATGGTGGTCGGTACAATGGAAAGTACAGAAACGACGATTTTTGAAGTAAGGTTTAGTTTCGTTTTTTATTTTTCTCATTCGTTCATTTTATCACTCAACCTTTTAAATTATTCTTCTATTAATTGATTCGCTAATTCATTCTATTCACTAATTGAATCATTGATTTATTAATTAATTCATTCATTCACTCATTCATTCAACCAATTATTCAATCATTCAGTTAATCATTTATTCGATCGTTCCTTTGTTCCTTGATTTACTAATACGCTATTTAAAAAATGTCTACAGAATGATGAGAGGTGGGATGTGGTGGGCATCAGCACGTTTCAGATGGAGGTCTCATGATGATCGTTCCGATGACAATTCGAAGATAACAACAACGACGGTTTTTGAAGTATGATTTAGTTTCTTTTTTTTATTTTTCTCATTCATTCATTCATTTTATCACTATCTTTCAAATTATTCCTCAGTTAATTTATTCCTTGATTCATTCTATTCATTCATTAAATCATTGGTTGATTAATTAGTTAATTTATTCATTCAACCAATCGTTCAAACATTCAGTTAATCATTTATTCGTTCGTTCCTTTGTTTCTTGATTTACTACTTCGCTAATTAATAAAAACTTGTCTACAGAATGATGAGAGGTGGGCTGTGGTGGGCGTCAGCACGTTTCAGATGGTGGTCTCATGATGATCGTTCCGATGACAAATCGAAGAAAAAGTTAAAGGTAAATTTGTTTTTCTCTCATTGTACCTTTGAAAGTACTCGAGTTTGAACAAAGATTGAGTGTTATCTCAAAAAGATAAGTTGTCTATTTTTTCCAATTGCTTGTTTTTATTTTAGTAAATTAATTTTTTTTTCAATTTATTTTTCAGTATCCGGTCAAATTCATTCCATCGATGCGTGTCAGATGATGGTCGGTGCAATGGAGGTTCGTCGGTAGTGAGTGAAGTTTCTGGAGAGTGCGCGCCCGCACATTTACTTACACACACATCAATACAACACATACATACACAACATCCATTCATTTGGTGTCATTGTTGCTATGTTTCTCTTCAACTTTCTATTTTCTTTACCGTGAACCGGGCTTTAATTTAATTCATAAATAAGTTAGGGACTGAGATGAGTTAAACAATTGTAGGTAGGCTAGGGCTTAACATTAGTTAAAAAGCTTCAAGTAAAATAAAAACGCTAAAATATGTTAAATAAAATACTTGAAACATCTAAAACGAGAAATACAAATTTGTAGGTAAGTGAGTTGAGTCAATGTTTATAAGTAAGCTAGGGCCCTGAGAGTAATTTTATTATAGGTAGGTGACTGACTATTATTCTTACGACTTCTTACTAGTTTTGTGTGATGTGTTTGTTTTCGCTTCACAACACCACACCAACAAAACAAACTACATTTCATTCTCGTCGCCTTTTTGAACAATCTTTTAGATAATGTCTTTTTATTTATTATTAAATGTTGACTGGTTTCTAGTTTTTTTTAAATTGGTTATATAATTTTTGGATATTTCTTGATTTACTTTGTATATATGCATGTATAAATTATTTCTGTTTAGTCTACTGATTTAGTCATTATGATATGTTGTGAACTGTTCTTACTATATGTTCATGTTACGTGGTTTATTATCCTTCGAGAACTTCTAAGGAGTGTGTATGATAATAATAATAATGGATAATTATTTTTATCGGTCGATATTATGTTATATTTTTTTATTTAAAATACGAACTTAAAAAAATTGACATTTTAAAATTTTAATTAACCGTCACTTTTCATTTTTGAGTGAATTCAAATAAAAGCAACTACTGTGTTTTTCTTTCTTTACTAAAATCTCGAAATTGTTTGTAGATCTGTACGGTTAACTGTTTGTTCGAGTTTGAACAGGCCTTGCAAATTTTTTTATTTATTTTTGTTTTTATTTTTGTTTATTTGGTTCATTCAATTTAGTTGATTGATTGATCGGTTGATTGATCGGTTGGTTGATTGATTAACTGACATACTGACTGACTGGCTGGCTGGCTGGCTGGCTAGCTGGCTGGCTGACCGACCGACCGACTGACTGATTGTTTGATTGATTTTTATCTCGTATTATATACATGAGAAAAAATCCGATTAAGCCAACCTACGGCTTCAGTAAGCCACTGTTTTTCACCTGACAAAAGCAATTTCTATATTTATACTGACAAAAATAGTGATATGAATATATTGATTTATTTAATGCACAAAAAAGTGCTATCGTAAGAGTTCTATGAAACCCTGTAAGCCACTGCTGTAAGCCAACGTATGATTTCAGCAGCCAGTTTCTTATGAGCACCAGCAGAATGTAAAATATTCATTGAATATAATGAAGATAGTTGTTCAAATAACAATTTTGATTTATTTAGGCCGTTTATTTCATAAGCAAACCAATTTTTAACATGATCGTGTAGTGTAAAAAAAAAGGGTGACTATAGTTCAATCCTACTAAGCCAACCTTCGGCTTCAGTAAGCCACCAGATTTCACCGGACCAAAAGCAATTTTTATATTCAAATTAACAAAAATAATTTAATAATATATAATTCTATTAATCATTATTAAAATTAAATAGAATTACTACAATGTTTTTAGCATATTAAATCAAGTAAATATTTCATTTAGCTTGCTCGTTAAAATCCATGCAATTTCGTAAGCCAACAATCCAAGCACGACAAATAGCCCGGCTAATAGATCGAATTGATCGATTAGTCCTATTATTCTAGTTATGTTGTTTGGAGCAAGGAGAGACATTACTGAAAATAATTGAAAGTTGAAAAAATTGAGGTTATTTGCATATCCCTGCTTCAACCCATAAGAAGGTGTTGTATGCTGGTAAATAGGCCTCCCCTTGGGTACATATGTATCATGTATAGTTGATACTCGTTTATCTCTCCATGTACATCAAATTGAGAGAGGCGAGCGAAGCGACGCGCCCGTGTTTATGATCCATGAAGCGTTGCGGCGCATCCTTCTTTCTCTTGTTTTATAATTATTATATATAATGGAAATGGAAGGCAGTCAGAGGAGGCGAATGCTGGCTTCTGTTTGAATAATTGTCGTCGTTTATTTGTCGTCGTTCAACTTTTTGATAGGTCGAGTCTTTTCGACATTTATAAAATTATTTGTATTTAAATTATTAAGCAGATAAAATAAACATAAAGAACAACAAGTTATTTCCTTCTTATCTTCCTGTTAAAAAAATGATTTCAAGTTTCTCAGTAATTTTTAATAAAAGTTAATTTAATAATAGTTAAAAAAGTGAAAATACTAATGAATTGTTTATTAATAAAATTAATAGCAAAGATCAAAAAATTTAGGATTATTATAACTTTCTAATTTAAATTTAAAATAGATAATTGTTTCTATTGTTATTTTTTCTTGATTACTTTGTTTTTTATTTATTTTATACTTTATGCAGAACTATACTGTTTGTTTTTCTTTTTAATAACACCATTTAAAAATTAAATGTGATCTTGTGATGTGCTCTACTTTAATTATACTCCTGTTGTTATAAAAATTTGTAATATTTCACTTTCAATATTTTTGACAATTCATATTCACAACTTTTTCAGCATTTGTTGATGAGTTTGTTTATTAATCAAATAATAAAATAAAATTGGCAACATCTAGTCCTACATCCAATCTTATTTAACTGGGTTCTAGTCTTCATTTTTTAGTTCTTAGCAAAACGTTTTTCTTTTTATAAAAAGCTTCTCCATTAATTTTTTTGTCATCGTTTAAAAGTATGTTTGCTTTCATTGAAAATGCTGAGACCAGCAGATGTGATAGCAGTCTGCAAGCCTTATCCTGGATGGGTAAGACTCCTGATAGATTACCTGACAATGGATCTTGGAAGTTGACAGAGGCCAGTTATTACCATCATGGCTGGTTGGCCACAGGTAATGCAAAAGGGATCATTGGTATAACATTCACTTCTATTCATTCTTACGTTTTGGATCAACCGATTAGGACCACATTTTATTTGAGAGGACATAGAAGTGAAGTTAGTAGCATCTTTTCACTTCATGTTTAATTATTTATGATTAAATTTGAAATATCCAGTAAAGATTAAAATGTCAATCTGTAAAGCTCTTGAAAACAATAAATTTAAGTTTAATTCTTAGAATGTGTTACAAGCATAAGTGAAATTACAACGTTACAGCTATAGTCACTGTGAGCATATGTTATAAATTATAAACTTGTACAATATTTGGAGCCCTTGGACTTGATGTGATTATTATGATATGAGGGTAATGTTGGGTGTTAATTTAAATGTAAAGCATGGTTTTTTTGTAAGTGATGTTCTGCAGAGTGTGAACTTTTAAAGTTTAAGAAGTTTCAACTTAGCTCCCGGGTGTTTTCTTTTGAAATGAGTAGACTTAAATCATGTTGAGTTATTTTTGTGACCAAATGTAAAATGCACCACAACAATTAAATTAGGGATTTTTAATATTTTCAGTTAAGTTTTGTTGGGAATAATTTATTTTATGCTAAACCATGGTAGTGTTAAAATGATGAATTTTAAATAATCTTACAGGTAATGCTTGTGAAGTGGAATGAACCGTTTCAGAAGTTGGCGACATGTGATGTGTCAGGAATCATATTCGTATGGATCAAACATGATGGACGATGGTCTATTGAGCTTATTAATGATAGGAATAGTCAGGTTACTTTTATGTCTTTATAAAATCTACTCACTATCATTCAATAGTTGTCAGGTTTTTTTTGTTTTGAAGAACAATTTTTAATACTTTTCTAATGGGTTTCAAACTATAAATTTCTTAAATATGTTTAGTTGTAAATTCCTACGCAGGTTACTGATTTTACTTGGTCGCATGATGGACAAATGGCTCTCATATGCTACAAAGATAGTTTTGTTTTGGTTGGATCTGTTGGAGGTCAGAGGTATTGGTCAACTGTTTTAAACTTGGAAGGGTGCAGTGTTTCATGCGGTATATGGACCCCGGATGATCAAAAGGTAGGTGAATTTACAAATTCATAAGGGTCAACTGTGTTTGAAAAACAATTAGAGCTATTCTCTCTTACACTTTGGTTCAAAAACATTTAAAGTTGAGTTTGTAAATCCTGAATACATCTCTTTTTAGTGGATGGATATAATATCAATTGAAAGCTCGGTAACTTCAAAAAAAAATATGATTTTTTTAGAGATTTGTATTTGTACTTGTCTTATTGTTTTCATTTTTATCGGTTTCATAATTTTTTTACTTCTTGTTTTATTGTGATATTTTATTTTCACATGTTGTTGTGAGCGTATAGATTTTTGCTAACCTAAAATTGTTTATGTTTCTTTTTGATCAATATTCATATAATATAACAGTAAATACTCAATTCAGCGCTGAAAATTACATTTATAGAGCGTTAGAATATAATGACATCTTTAAAATCTTATGGCAACAACTCTCTTACGTTCCAATTATTACTTGAAACAAATTTACATAAAAAATAGACTGCTTAACTTTCAACACTCGTGCTCGTCATAAAATATCAGTTATTATCCGCGTTGTTTGAATGCTGAAATGTTAACGGGTACAGTTGTTGTTTGTGGTTGTCAGGTATTATCATAAAAGTAAAAAACATAATCTGTACAAAAACTTAAAAAGGTTATGTTTGGTACGACAGCCGGTAAAGTCATTGTTATGAGTGCCACTGGCACAATTATTGCTGAAGTTGTTATACGAGCCGATCTAGAAATTACACATCTTGGCTGGTCCACTGAGAAATTCTACATGTTTGAGAATAACTATAAAACTGATTCGTCCAACAACTCGAACTACAATAACGAGAACATTTCTGTAAACAATGGCAATGATTCTAACAACATCTATACGATTGATGAAAACTTTGTAAACATCACTGACGATACATTAGGTTTGTTTCATCAAGTTTTTTGAGCTGTTCATATTTATTGCGATTAAATAAAGTATTTTTATAGTTTTTTATTTTCTTTGTTCAAATTCATCGTCCAGCGTTTCACTAATTTTTTTTTAGCATTTTCAAACGTTTGGTTAAAACGTAAATCGAACGTTATTGATTAAGCTGCGAAATATACTAAATAGGTACATATGCTTGTTCATACATGTAGATATGTTTAAATCATATGATGTTTGTGAAACAGTGTAATTATGTAGTCAGTTATTACATGCCATGCCAGAAATGCTAAGCAAAAAAATATAGCAAAGCACGTACTAAATTTTTGATTAAACTTGTCTTAGAAAATTCTGGAAATGTTCAGAGTAACGATATAATTTTAGTACGGGGCGTTATCACGATGATGCTGACTGAATATCATAACGGTTTGCAGAACGTTTATATGAAAAAATATAAGATGATATGAGGTTAGAGAATCAATTGACGTACCTAAAAGTATAAGATTGAGATATTTTATACGGACAAACAAAAAAGGTGATGACCAGCAGTTGAAAAATTTGGTACACTTGAAACGTAGTCCCACTATTAGAAAATATTGTTAAAAGGTGGAAAGTCTGTATATAATCGGATTGGGCATCAACAGAACGAAATAAAAAAGGTTTATCAAGGTATTAAAATAAACAACAAACGAATCTTAATGCTTTCACTACACTTATGAATCCATCTTGTTAATAAAATTTTGTTTCACAACTTTCGCCAATAAACTTTGATGACAATGTTGAAAATATAATATATCTTGCCTCATAAGTCGCCAATAATATAAAATAATTCAATAACATGTACACGGCAGAATTTGGAAAGCCATATATTTTGAGTGTAGTCCTGTCGGTTGGAGATATATTGTTAATGACGGGATACGATGACCTCTGTCCAAAGGTTATTCACACGGGACTCAAAGGTTAAATTTCTTTGCTTAGAAAAAATAGTTTTTTTATTGCTACACTGTCATTGCCATCTTGTTTAAACCCACTTTAAATATTGAAGTGCTGACATTTTTTTTGCAACGGTAAATATGATGGCATTTTGTAATGTACACGCATGCAAGTGGAGCCTGATGACAGTTACTTTTTGTTTTCGGTGCAAGACTATTATTCAATTTTCGCAACAATTGTTTATATTAGCAGTTATATGGACACGTATTTTGGGTTGAAACTATCCTATATACAATTTTTTGGAAAAATCACGATGTCTTTAATGTTATTTAATTTTTAGTTTAGTTTTTCTGTTTTTTGAACGAACATTTTATTTTCGTCATTTAACAAAAATATTAATCAAAAGATTTTTTGATAGTATCGGTTAACATTTTTTCAACTGCACATTGTTAATTATTTGTTGTATTAAATTTGTAGACATAATTTTCATAATTTTGCAGCATTTTTTTAATTTTACTATTTTTGAAAAATAGATTCAAAGATTTTGAAAAACGTAAAAGAAAACAATTATGCGGGACAGTAGCGTTAATATATTGAATAATATCAGAGTTATGTAAACAAAAATGAGTCAACTCATTAATTACAAATTAATATGATCTAAAATTTGAAAATGTCTATTTTATTTCACCACTCTCTTTCTTTCCAATCAAATTCTAATATTAATTCACAAGTTTTTGAATCTTATGTCTTGTAGCTTTCAATGCAACTGCTTATTATTAAATCTATATTTGTTATATTATAATTTTATTTTGAAAATCTGAATACTTTGTAGTTGAATCAGTAAACTGAAAACTTTTCTATCTAAGGCGTGAAGGTGGAGTGGTCTAACGATGGGGAAGTTTTGGCAGTGGTTGGTCACACTAAAGCGCCAGACAAAAGTGATGAAGTTGTTAATGAGCTGAGGTTTTACAAGCAGTCAATGAAATGTCAACTTTCAATGATTTTGCCCGCTGTTCAGGTATTTCATGACAGTTTTAATCAACTTTCATCGTAAATAGTTTTTTTTACATAATTACTTTTAAATTCCCGACAAAATTCATGATGAGTATATACATTTATGCATACATATTTACAGTGGCGGATCTAGGGGGGCTGGTGAAACCAGTGCTCCACTTCCGTTGTAAGCTGTATTTTATTAAAATCAGTAACACAAAAAGCACCGTTTTTTTGAAAAGGTCGTCATTGTCTCTCGTCAATATTTAAACCATTTGAAAAAAATTGTCCGGATCCGCCATTGCATATATATCGATGCTATGCATACATTATATATATTGCTCACACCCTCACTAGGCTATGAGTTTAAACTATCCCTGTTAACATATTCGAAGAACAATGATCACACAATGATGATTTTGATTTGTAAATATTTATTTTTTTAAATCATTAAAAAAATTGTGTTTTTTTTCTGACAGACAAAGCAAATAGTTACTGCTATTACATGGGCACATAATGATCAAAGACTTTTTGTCGCTATTGGTAATGAATTATTTACAATTTGGGTGTACAAGCATGTCGCTAATTTGCAGTTGCTGTGCAAAACTAAAATTCGTCAGATGGTTTCAGATGAGTCTCTCGTTCAAACTTTACCTTTACCTTATAAAATTCTGTCCAATGTATTTGACATGTACTCTTCAACTATAAAGGTTTTATGAACATTATTTTCATGCAATCTCGATTTTGACCATATATATATGTTGGAAAAATTGTTTAGGGTTACATTCCTCGCCCTGGAAATTTGAGAGAATTCGTATGCACGTGCCCGCACTTCCGAGACAGACTACACTGCACAATAATTAGAAATGGCGATGAATCAACAGGCATTTATTACGTTTTGTATCTAGAACATCTTGGAGGACTCATTCCTCTTCTGAAAGGTAAAAGAGCTAGTAAGCTGCATCCAGACTTTGTAATCTTTGATCCTCAGGCTGAAGCAAATATTAACGGCAAAAGTAACGGCAATAGTAAAGGTGAAAACTTATTTCAAGTTAACTCGAACTTTTACCTGTTTTTATATTTGTTTTTTGCGTTCTTATGTGAGCTGTAGTTTTTATTAATACTATTTAATGCTTGGGCGTGATAATTAGCATCTGATGAAATAAATTGAATGGAGTAAAAGACTTTGAGACAATAATTTTATTTCGAAAGTCATTTTATTCAATAATTTTATTATGATGTTGGTTAACCTGTGTCGCATAGAAGTTATAATGAATGCAAACGACTCATTTCATTGAAGTTTCTAGGGGTTTTTGACGGTACCTACGACAGATTTGGCGTTTGAATGTTTTGAACCGTGAAATAATTTGTTTATCACGCAACATAGTTATTGCTCTTTTCTGTATTTGCTGTATATTCATCAGCCTTTTATCGAATAATATCTTTGTACTAAGGGTTAATTTTCAAGTATGAAGAACTAAGTCAACGCAAGCCAACACAAGATTCTAATGATTTATGTCAGTGCTCACCTTTTTAGAAATTGAATGAAATAAAAAACATAATCAGTACACTTCACATATCAAAAAATCAACCACGATATAACTTTTATACAGCTTTTTAAAATAAGTTGACAGGAAAGAGAGTGTGCATTTGCGGTTTGATTCAATTAAGAGGTTTTTTGACTACTGTTTGGTCCAGTTAAGGAAACTAAATTAGGCCTGCCTAACATAGTGTTTTATTTCTTTCCCAAAGATTAATAATAAGTGCCTGATTTGGCATTGACCTATTATTGAGCAAACCATAATTCAGCACTATTGGATGACTATTTTTTAAAACTTTCTATTTTTATCGCCGTTGCCAAACTTTTTAAATTTAACTTATCTTGACGTGTATGTGTATATATGCTATCGAATACAATATTTCTATTTTCAAAATGATCTTTTAATAGATGATGACATGGTAGCCAGTTACCATTCTGCATCTTCCAATTTGCCACTTGAATATACAAACGAAGATTCAGATTCAGATGTTAATGGAAAAGATGGTTCTCCTGGAATGAATAAGAAAGTCATTTGAAGCTTTCATTTACTACTTATTTTTAATAATTTCCCTTCTATTTTGTTTTCAATGTATTCAACACTTAAGGTAAATGTAGTTGTGCAATAATATTCAGTGTTGATAATATGTTCGAATCATTATTTTATTCTACTTTTCTAAAATTATCAATTTAGCTGTTCTAAATTTTTATTCTCACATAAGGTTTTATGGATGGGTTGGTAGATAAAATTGAAGGTTGATTATTTTTTTCTAACCTAAGTAGTTAGCCGATTAAACCATTTTTACTTTTGTAAAAACTTTGTGGATTTGCTTCGAAGGTGGGACTGATGTTTACTGCTGGTTGACAAGCTCAATAAGCTTAATCAATAATTTTTTTTATACTCTTAAAGAACCATTTATGATCAGTTATGAGTATGGCTATCTTTTACGTTCTAAAAAATTTATGAATGCTTTTTTTTAATTTTAGATAATTCTGCAAAATTTAAAAAATGTCTACCTCATTTTAACAAATTGAAAATATTTTAGAATATTCATCAATATTGTAGAATTTTCAAAAATCGAGAATTATTTTGGAAAATATATATAAATTTCGTGGTCTGAATCACAAAGGCTGAGTTTTGTGAAACAACAATTTTTTTCTGTTAAACAATAGTTTAGGAAATCACACATTTTGCTAATAAACCAAAAAAATTCGCCTGTTACATAGTAGAATCTCTCGATAATTTCAATAATTTAATACCTGAAATAAACAATCAACAAGAGTTATACTTCTTTCTTCTTCCAAGGACAGACGTTCAACAAATTAATTAATGTATTTAGCGTGAATATTTAAAACTTCAATATTTTCACTGATTTTGAACTTTTCAATTTGATAGCATTGTTTGTTAATATTGATTGTAATTGTGGTATTGAATGATTTTTTTAAAATTTATTTTCTTTGGTCGATCACTTATTATCTTTAACTCCAGAATAAGTTTTCGAAATTGAGAGAAAGTTTGAAATGCAGAGATTCGGCCACGTCACTGTCATCCGATGTCAACATTTTCAATGAAGTCTGCTGTGACGATGGTCTGCCTGAGGTAAAAAATTGTCTAGTAGTATTTAAGTGGATTTGTGTTGAAGGCGGAACTGATTTTTATAGCGATACGTATATCCGGTTTACATAGACATTTTGTCTATCAGACAAACCAGTATGTAAATGAAGATGCCATTAAACTTTCTACGAACAATTAACTTTCAAACTTAAACTTCAATTGCCTATCATCCTTAATAATTATAAAATTATAACCAGTATAATCAAATTTTTAACATGATTATGCCATCTTGATTTGATATTTTTTACTAGACAAAGCATTTGGTTTCCATAGTCTCCAACATATGGGGCACCAAATTCAAATTCATTGGTCTCGTTCCATTCTTACCCGAAGAGTTAGGTTATAAAAAGTTTTTTTCATTCACTTCATAAAAGAATTGCAGACTAATTTTGTAACATTGTTTTCAAGTTTAAACTGTCTGCTCACATAAACTCAGGGTTTTCAAGTTTTTTCAATCACGACTGATAATTTTACACATCAGATACGCCGCTCCATCATGGTCAGAATTTGCCAGTTAACAATTTCATCAACTACCGTCACTTACACAAACTGACTAAACTAAATAATTTGCCTTTTTCGTAATTTGCTCGTTCAAATTTTCAAAACTTCAGACACTCCCTTTTTAAGAAAATAGAATTAAGCCGTAATCAAGCCATCTATTTGATTATCAATCAATCAATGAAATTTTGCTAGAGTTGTTTTTGTTACGTTACTTGTCATAATTTCTAGAAATCACATATATTCAATTCTAGTAGCTTCTGAAACTTTCAGTTTTTGTTTGCTTGCAATTCCAAAAGCGAAAGGCCGTTAGTTGCACCAAATACAAGTATAATCCGATGCGTTATTCCCGCCATTATGCTTCTTTACTATCAGAACTGCGCCCCTGCCTACAGAATCATCGTAACTTAAAAAATGTTAAATTTATTCCTAAAACTTTGTTGAATTATTTTAATAATTAATTAATTAAGGTCAAGTGACGTACAAGACCAGTCTCTTGCACTTGCAACCTCGACAGATGACTGTTGAAATTGTTGAACTGCCGAAATGTCGTTTCTACAAAAGCAATTATTTTAATTCTAAAAATAATGGTAATCATCACATTCTCTTTTTGCATTCAAAAATATTTACGCCATAAAATCTTTTAGATTTTACTAGCCAGCAAGAAGATTATGTGTGCCGGTCAACGAAATTAGCTCATTTTGACGCCGATGATGATTTTTACACGAGTAAGCGTTTTACTTATTAATCAAGTCATAATTAATATGACTTCTTATTTAAATGATTGAGAAATGGTTACTTCAATATTTCTTTGTTTCGCCTTATAGATTACTTTTTTGACATCATTGAAAATATTGACGCCACGAACACACTTCTCATGAGCACTGAATCTTCAGTCACTTGTGAACGTGACTCGAAGTTTGCTAAAGGTTTATATGGTAAGTCGTACATCCGTTATTTATTTAAGTTTTTGTTGGAAACGCTCTCCATTTCAGTATAAATTTATTTATTTAAATTAATACATTTATTTTCGTTGGAAACGTTCTTCATTTCAGTATGAATTTTACTTTAAAATTTAGGCTTGCTAGTAATTCAAATTACTATTTTTCTCGTGAATAGAACTCACAAGTTTTTGATTTTTTGTTTGAAGTTAGGCTCAACAGAAATAGCAATGTAGAGTTTATTCTTTGTTTAAAATGAAAACCTTTCATTGAAAAGTGTTGTTTATATTTTTATAATAGTGTTTTAGCATAGTGATTTTTATTTTCTGTCAAATGTACATATTTCCCATTGGCGATTGCACAATAAAAATTATTAGAGTCACCTGTGAAGCATCCTTCAACGGACAGCAGCGATCAGCGAGTGAAAATGGACAACGTAAATGACAGCAACAATTCCTTTCGCGATGGCTGCAGCAGCTGTACAATTATTAATGCAGCTGAAAGATACCATCGTCAGTGTAATAAGTCAAGTTACAATTTAATAAATGATGATGTTCCAAATTCTGTATCACAAAAAATTGATGATGACTCAATCAATCAGACTTACGTTGACAGAAATGTTGATAGTCTGAATCTTAATGTTCTAAACAGCAACAACAAAAAAGTAAAAGTTATGCGGAGATACATACTTCCAAAAAACTTGAGCATCAAACTACCTGATAAAAGCTACAATATTCAAACTTTGCAGGCTCAACTGAACGATAGATTTGCGAGAATTTCGCCAACTGAGGTCGATCCTTTTCTCGATTGTTTTTTCAAACGGCGCTGTAATACAATAAACAATAACGACCGTAAAAGCAAACTGGATTGTGACATCAATGAGAACTCTCTGCATAATGATGGCTTTCTGCTCGTCAATGGAAATTCAAATTTTTTCAACATTATGAAAGGGGAGATAAATAAATTAAGTCTGAATGATCATGGCAATGATTGTAGTGACGACGTCGATGTTAACGCTAGTGAAAACAAAAGTCATGACCAAATCATAAAAAAAGTTCCTTGCTCTATTTATGCTGAGAACACGTTGCCTTTTTCAACACCCACCAAACGCATTGTCTCGTCGTTGTCTCGTGTTACCGTTATTTCTACAGAAACAGATTTGCAGAGCGATGTCGACAATTTTGCTAAAATATGTGAGAATAGTGATTGTGACCATTGTGGACAACCTGATGAAAATTCTTCTCCAAAAAGTAAAATTGAAATTTGTCAAAAAGATTTTCTTTCCTTCCTCAATGAGAATAAAATAACAAATGAAATGTCAACAGTGCAGCCGGATGTATCGGCTAAGGAAACTGCTAAGATTTCTGATGAACTGACTTGTTTTGTTGAAGTATCCTCGTCCAAATCATCTTTAAAAGTGTCTGATGCATTGCAGTTCATAGATGATGATAGCTTAGATATATACGAACGCAGACATTCCAATAGGAAAGACGGCACAGATGATATCAGCGCTAGAGATATTATGATGCAATCAACTAATGAAAGTGTTCCTAGAATCATGAAGAGCAATAACGATAAATTTTTTACTAATTTGTGTTCAAAAAACATCAAGGAAACTCACGAAGAGGATTTTATAACGAACAACATAACATATTCTCCCTCCAAACTCATAAAAGTTTGCGGAAAAGCCGTAGTTGGGACGTCTGACTTTGATTCCATCCAGTCTGTGTGCTCCTCGTTCGAGCCATGTTGTAAGACCAAAATTATTATCAACACGCCCTCCTTTCCAAACCATTTCATGCGTGAACACACCTTAAAAACTGGTTAGTTCAATGTTTCCTTTAAAAATCTTATGTTAATGTCGCTGACTATTAAAATTACTATAAAACAATTCAGGAATTTAATTAGAACACACACACACACAGATATATATATATATATATATATATATATATATATATATGTGTGTGTGTGTGTGTGTGTGTGTGTGTGTGTGTGTGTGTGTGTGTGTATATAATATATGTATATATATATATTTCGAATGTATATATATATATACACAGTAATATATTTTTGTATATATTTATTTATTTGTGTGTATATTTTTTTTTCTTTTTCCCTAGGAAAACTGTTTCTGTCTAAATCAAGAATCAAAGAATTGGCAAAGAATGCTCTGTGTAGAGGCAGTTCAAATAGTAACAATTCAGTTCACCATGGTTTCACTAATAATGATGGCAATGTCAAAAGTACGGATACCATAAAATGCATTCCACGGGTTAATCATTCCAAAAAAAAGATTTTTAATGGTTTATGCGGCTTATCTGAACAAAAAAACGGAAGCAAAACTGATGATGAAAATTCGTCATCTAAATTTGGTGATGATCTAACAAAGTCGAGCGATTCTTCTAGTCCTGCCTCACCTACATCAGTTAATCAATGTCCGACAGTGTCCTCACCCCACTGTCAGTTGAAGTTAGGATCATCGGATGTTAGAAGAACTTCTCTTGTTTCTTCTTATTCATCATCTCCTTATAATTACAGCGCATTGCAAACGAACAACTCCAATGGCAAACCCCTTTTTTCTTATTCTAATGGAAAGCATCAACATCTCAGCAACTCTCTGCCATCGTCCCCTGTGCATAAACAAAATCAGCAAACACAATGTAATGTAAGCTATAAGCTGCTGAGTAGCACTATTAGCAAAAATTTGCAACAGAAGTTAACTCATGTAACATCGCAGAGGTTAGTTTAAAACCCTTTGTTACGTAACTTATTATTTTTTCTAAAAATAACGCTGTGATTGGTATGTTATTAATAGAGTGTCCAAAATTTTTTGCATCTAGTTTAATCTTTTTCGTTATAATAATTAATGAGGGGCATGGCACGAAATAACTGATATGTTATTGTTAAAGATGCGATAGCAACCAGTTTAAAAATGAAATTCGTAGGTCTAAAAAACAGATAAAAGTTTTATATGAGTTTTACACCTTGTAGTAACATATATATAGTTCAGAGATGTTACAACGCATTACCATAAGTCAGTACTACCATAATGTGTAATGAATGCAACATAAATGACGTTTAAAAAGGCACTTTGATTATGTTTCTGAAACGGTAAATAGAATTGGAAAAATTTAAGGTGCATATTTAAGAATAATGAGTGGGATTACTTTGAAGGGTTTGAAAATGTTTTCATTATTAATCGATTTGATTTCTTTTATAAACAGATTCAAAGGTAGATCTCAGTTGCAATCACCATTGTTGGTGAAAAGACACATTAAGTCAATGTTGTCCCCACCCACACCCGTGCTTACATCTGATCAAATCGTTGAAAGTTCTGATGAAGAAAATTTGGCCGGCAACACTATGATGACAAGTGAAAATTATCAAAATCTAGAAACGTTTCAAAAAGCTCGTTTACATAAAAAGGTTAAAATATTTGTCTTTGTTTTTTGATTCCTACATTCAAATTATGTGTTATCGCTGTTTTTTTGTTGTATTTGAACTAACACTTTTTGAAATTAGCTGAAGAAAGCTCGTAACAAAAACACTGCGACAGTTTTGGATCAGCCTATGGACATTAATTTGAACTTTCCGCCACAATCTTCTCAAATCCAGTTTTCAAACCAACACCAACCCAAATTCGACAATACCAATAGCTGCACAAATGCCAGCTATTGCTATGCTAACAATGGCTCAACTCATGAAGCTAAACAACAACATTTTGTTATGCATAACAAAACACCCATGTGGAATGACAACAGTCAAGTCTATCAGTTGGATTTTGGAGGACGAGTAACTCAAGAATCTGCTAAAAACTTCCAGATAGAGTTTGGAGGAAAACAGGTTAATAGATGTTTTATTTTTAGTCTTGAGTGTTTTAGTTGCATTAAAGATTTACTATTTATCATTGACTGAACGACCATATTATTTTATTTTGATTATTAATTAGCCTAAATTATAATCAACGAAATCCTTCTCTCAATTTGCTGCATATCTGCTCCTATGGTGCCGCAAAGAATACTGATCAATTTTGTCCAACACTGTTGCTTTCACACAGGTTATGCAGTTTGGAAGGATTGATAATAATGCATACACACTGGACTTCCAATACCCTTACAGCGCTATTCAAGCGTTTGCAGTGGCACTTGCTAACGTAACACAAAGATTGAAGTAGACAGAAAACGATTGGTGTTTTAATTATATATATATATATATATATATATATATATATATATATATATATATATATATATATATTGGTAACTCTGTTGTTAACGCAACATTTCAAAAATTCAACACTACTTTCAACATTGTTCAAACATTGAACAATGTTGAAAGTAGTGTTGAATTTTTGAAATATATATATATATATTTATATATATACGTATATATATATATATACATATATATATATATATATATATATATATATATATATATATACATACGTATATATATATATACGTATACGTAGTATACGTGAGTGTTTAAACAAATGTTAACTCAACTGTATATTTAATTTTTTTTAAAGATATTCAGGAACACGATGTTTTATAAAACCGTGTTTTTGAAAACCTTTCAATCAAAATGAATTTATGAAATCTACAGAATTTGTAGCGTTGCACTCAAGAATGAATTAGAAAACTGTATATTATTCGAACTTTAATAAAATAAATTATGACGACAAGAATTTGGTTAGAAATATTGAGAAATATAATGAAAAAAACTATCCAACGCTAGAAATCCGGTAGATTTCATAAATTAATGCATTAATTATGGTCTTTTACCAGCACATATATATATGGTATGAGACGTAATCGGTATATACGAAGCTTATTATTAGTAAACACGTTGATGTATAAATTTTGTATCGCTGATACGTGGTTTTTTTTTAATTTTTGACTTTGTTAAGGAAGTCATGTTATGATTGCACGTCGTCAATACATTTTCAACATCATGAAAATGTTTCAAAGCGCTCAATAAGTATCATTCCATTTGTTTTGGTTTTCATTTTAATTAAATGAATGCTCATTCAAACAATTTTTTGAAAAAATGTATCTTTTAGATTTTATAATTTTTTTTGTGTTTTTATACATTCTGTTTTTTATCTCTTTTAAATGTGTCATCAATTGTAGAAAAAATTTTGTCCATATATTTGATGTTTATATGTTGTTGATTTGCTTTTGCTGTAAATTTTCTTTACTTTTTCATATCGGCCATCTAACTTTATGTTTATTATCTATGACAATTTTATTCTCAACTGGTTTGGATGCTGCATATGCAGCGAGTCTACGTTTTGAATATTTGTATTTTTTCGTAACATTCAAGTGATTTAAGGACTACGATCTTACTAAGCGGTTATATAGTCAACACTTCTAATGATCTTTGTGGATGATTTCATCCGCCTATTCAAACATATTCTTACATAATGCATTGTTCACATATAAGTTTTTAATGGCATGAATTTTGTACCGTCAGTTTCTAGGTATGATTTTTTAATTTTTTTCACCTAAGATCTTTTTTTTATAACTTCATGGAGATGTTTTGAAGCGCTCAATATAACGTTTGTTTTTTTTAATAATATGCGTCTAAATTTTTTAGGAAGTTTTACCAACTGCACGTTATTTTATCTTAAATAAGAGTTAGAGTCCATAAAAAATAATTTCCAAAACGTTAAAGGGAGATTAAAATTTATTTATCCTTCAAAAATGTGATTTGTTTTGAGAGCCGTTCAGTTAGCGATCATTTAGAGATTGGAATTTTCAGCCTAATTATGTTTTATAATAATGATAACATAAGTTTTATAATTTAGAATAGTAATATTTTATTAATGAAGCTGAGGATTAATTCACCTTCTTAATGATTCTATGTTGGCGTCTAGTAGTCTCTTTGTCAAGTTGTAATCTTATATTTTTCAAACCTTTATCGTGAATTCTGTTGAATGTGCCTGTCTAAGTCGCCCTTTTCATGAATTCTTTTGAATATTCCCACCCATGCCACGTCTTTATTTTTTAAGGTCTTTATTTAATGTCTTCCTAACCCACGCTCATGGTCATGTTTTTCCTTCAATTGAAATTTTTGCCCTGATTCGCTTTTTGGCACTATTTTGTAAGCAATACAAACAAAGCCATTTATTTGTCCTAGTGAGAAATCATTAGTCGTTGATTCCAGTTGTAATTTATTTGTCTCAAAGGCTTTACATTAACGCCCCCTGATATAAATTACCATTTTTTACATTATGGCTCTGCGAGCCGAATGATAATCTTTGAGGTGCGAACCAGTTCAGTCCTCATAAAAGACAAGGAACATGGTACTCCTATATCTTGATCTAACTCGCTTTTTGAATATCTATCTTTTGCTTTGTTAACTCTTTATCCTGGTTTTTCAATTTATTTATCAAGTAGTTAATTCTAAAAACCGGTTCGAGCTCTGTCGTTAAATGTTTGTTTCTTTGTCTCTGTTTTTTGCTGGGTCATCACACCATGCTACTCCAACCGTCACGTTCTATCGTCCATTACTAATTTTTTTGGGAACCACATCTTTGCTACATACATTGCCAAAACTTCATTTAAGAACTATTACAATGAATAAGCTGCGAAACTTTTCTGATGAAACAAGTATCAATAAAAATCACTCAACATTTTCAAAATCTTGTACATATCTTAGACATTTGACCTTTGGTTTCATCGTAAAAAAATTTTATTCAAAACAACGGCAAGGTACGTTTGAAAATAACCAATGACTGATTTAAAGATTAGGATTCTATATAAAAAAATCAGATTTTTTTATAAATGTCTTTTGGAGTGGGTTGCAAGGATGCAAACTGCACTCAGACATTCAAATTTAATACAGATGCCATATTATGTTTAATATCGTAGCGATAGCGTTTAAATGTATAATTAAGAAACGCAATTTTACTTTGTATGAAAATTTTGGCATGAATCACAAGATAATTAATAATATTACCAATTAATTCAGTTACCTGATATGTTAACGAGAACATGAAGTTGTAGTTTTCTATTGTGGCCTATACTTACATATATGCATTACGTTGTGACGTAAAGTTGTGAGTGATTTTTGGCTTACAATATACTAAAAGTATATTAGTTTTCGTTTCATAAACTTTTGTGTTAAGTCCCAATTTTTTGTTCAGCTTGTAAGTTCAGAGTTAATATAAAATAGTGAGCATTTAACGTTTTTCATTTCAAAATCAGTTTCTGTGATATTTATTTGTTCAATTCTATCTGTTCTAATTATGTAACGTTATATTTGACAATTTTCAATTTTTTGTTTTGAGATATCTTTTAATAAATGTTATGTGTCTTTGTATTTCTCAGTGCAGTTGATTGTATTAATAATACTTTATGCGGTCACAAGCACCTAACGCAAGTTTTTTTTTCATTTGTAATAATTATTTTTTTTTATTTTAATTTTATTTGGCTTGTTGATGTTATAATTTTTTATATTCTGATTAATATTATTTATTGAATTTTCATAATTAACGGAAATACTCATATATTAAACAACATTTCCTTCCATTTTTTGATTACATATTCACTAAATATATCAAATTATATTCCATGTATTCGTGTAGAAAAAGTTGTAGGGACGTATGTTAATTTTTGAATTCTACGTGGTTTTTCTATCATAATTTTCAATGTCGTTTTATGCGTGTCTACAGTTGATGTTACACTGATAATAAATATAACTTTGTTCGCAGACAATAAAGTGTGTGAAAGTGTGCGTGTGTGTATGTATGTGTGCGTGTTTGTATGTTTGTTTGTGTCTGTGTGTACGTACGCACGCTTGTGCGCTTTTTCACTAGCTTATAAAACCGAAATTTTTTATTTGAAGTTGATGAAATGCAACTCACTAATAAATTGACTACCGTCCAGCCATCATAATTGCAATTTTCGTATTAGATAGTCGTATTATACCTAAACATATATTTTTAAATTTTTCAAGTTGCATAATCTATTTTAAATTTTTTATTCATTTTGTTAATTTTTTTAAATTAGTAAAAAGAAAAATTGTGATTGCGTTGTAAATTGATGCAATGAAATATTTTGCCTCCTGAATGAAGGAAATTAATTGCACTAACTTATGTGTTAAATTCATGTTCATTAACAAAAGTTTCAAAATCTGTTCCAACTTTTCAAACAATTAAGAATACAAACAATACAAAACGGATGTTTATTATGTTTTAGTGACGTACATTTTTCATTGCAAGAAAATTTAATTTGATAACTTTTTGACGAACGGATTCTAACTCCATCGAGTAGGAAAGAAAAGTTAAAACTGAAAATATTAATTGGAGAAAATTTTTTATTAAAATAAATCCAAAAATGTACTTATTGTTTTGTGAAATAGAAGGAATGTAACAACCTAAATGAATTTGGATAATAATTTAAGGGAATGTCAGCCTAAACCCATGAAAACGGATAAAGTTTAGATCACTTTAGATATGAAAACAAACTGTGGTGATAAACGTAGACATAAAATCAAATGACGGAATGATAAAAATGTGTAAAAAAAATGATGCTAAACATTCTTTTTGCCGAATCTCATCCAGCGAGCCGCGTCAATCCGCTCCGAAAATTTGGAATAAAACGAAACTGTGTTCCTTACTGTGTCTTCAGAAAATTCTAGTCGTCTTTTCAATTGGTGAACTGGGCTCTGATTGCCTCTAACTAAGACAAAAATGGTGGCGGTTTTAAGATAAATGATTGTGACCTTCGTTCTTGGAAATATCTGCGCTTCACTCTACGTAGGTCCAACTTAGGGGAGGTTGCAGCAAGGAAGGAATGACGACCTCGTTGTTGTCTATTTTGTTTTTTGTATCTTCCGGCCTCAGACACTCGTTCATACAAACAAACGGCTATGTCTGAAAGGTTCAAGAAATTTTAAGATAACTTTGCATATTTCTGTTTAACTGTATAATGATAACCATACGCCAAAATGCCACATATCCAATGCCTTATGTGTAAAGCAAGAGGCGCTCAGCAGTCATGTTGAGTTACCATAGAAATTATATAGAATAAATTTGTTGAATGATATTGCAAACGCTTGCGTTTGATATTCTTATATTGTAGTGTACCACACAATCAGTTTGATTTCTACAAACTGGTAAGTCATATTTATTGATTTCTTAAAATCTGTTACCGTGATCGTACAATACGTTCGCTTCAAGTTCATATCAATTGGAATACGAGTGTGTATTTTTTGTATTTACGTGAAAACATGTTTTTTATTAAAAAATAAATTTATTTCCAAAGGTTAGATGTTTTTAAATTGGTTAATTTAAAACACTTCTAATTTTATTTCGTGTTATTAGTTTAATAATATTTTAGCAGCTATGGCATATTTGATAATTTTTTCATTTATTTGCGTCTATTTCAAACAATCACGAAAACTAAAAAACGCTTCTATGATTTAAGAAGCTTATTTATTTAATTAAACTTGAGTTAGCATTAGTTATATTAAGTTAAATTATGTTTGGTTAGTACTCAGCCTTCATTTCCTTGCTTCCTGCATTAACCGTTGAATCAAAAAAGATATTATAACACAACAATAATCTTTGCTATAGTACAAATTTGTTGAATTATATTTCTATTTTTATAAATTGAACCGTTAAAAATCTTAGCAGCCAAAGATTTACTTTTAGAAATTATATTGTCTTTGTAAACACATCACTTGTAATTTTTAACTTGTTTAGTACGAGCGCGGCATTGGTTGTGTGTTGCCGGCGTCGGATCGTCTAGTAAATTCTGCTATATCATTTTTCTGAAAAATTAAATTAAGATGCATTCATTTGATAAACTTAAATCACTTTTTTCAGATCGCTCATTTTCAAGTTAAATAGAATGACTGTTTTTCTAAATGACACAATCATAATGCTAGAAATTTACTAACTAATACTAATTAATTACTAAAACTAAACTAAAGCCTAGCTTGCATATTTTCATTTACCACACAATCTAATACTGAGCTAAATGTTTTTGCTTGATATCCCTTTTTGGAAGCCTTATCGCTCACTCCTGACAGGTTGCAGAATTTTTTCCAAATTGCACAAGGGAACGCTATTCTTTGTAAGATGTTTTTATTCGTTATTTAATGTTGATTTGCCAAATTAAATTTTCTGTTCTGAAGATTTGTAGTTTTTATTAAGTTAATTAAAGTTTAAACAGTTCTAAAAAAAATGAGCGCATGTAGTAGCAAATAGTCAGAAGCACAGGCACTACCTGCTTTTCTCAAGCTAGTGCATTAAAAAATGAAACGTTTTTTCTGATTGAATATCGTATATTGAGTTTTCTAGGCTACTCTAACATTTAAGGCAGTTATAAGCTTGGATCAACAAGGTCAAGATTACAGCAGATACCCACTTTTTACATATTTTATCAATATTTGTAATATGAATAAAGACAAAATGTGAAAATACGAATTATTCAAAAACAATGGAATGTGCACTCAAATGGATTTTTCTAATCTTCGTCAGCCAAAATAACGCTTCCCTAATGTTTGCCATTGATAAATTTAATGCTGATAACTTAAGCAGTTAACTTTGTTTAACGTCCAAAAGTTAATCTTGGGGTTTATATTTTTTTGGAGTTTTATTAAGTACAATCTTCGACAGTAGATAGCTGAATTTGAAGTTTTGTTATCGTAGGAGGTGCGCGATAGTATTCGTTTGTTAATAATTTCCCACCGTCCTTAGAAGGGTAGAAATTTGGTTTTTTTTCTCAGTAGGGCCTACCTAATATGTTTCATTTAAGCAAAGTTTTTTTAGATTAACAATTTTATTGCAAAATATTCAATAATCACATGTGAGCGTTATTGTGACACCGCATTATATAGCAAACATGCGGTTAATATCGTTGTAATAATAAATTGGTTATATTGTTTTTATTCATTTTATTTGCTGATTGCATGTTTTGAATAAACTTGTTGACAAAGCGAGTAGTTTGGATGGTTTTTCAAAACGACATTCATTGATATACATTATAGATATACACCATGTATGGAGTGTTACGATTTCATATTTTTCCAAGTGCCAAATTGTTGACACATTCTCAAGTAAAGTGTAGTCTCCCTATTGCCAGAGATGGCATCCTACTATGTCTTGCATCAGTTCTTTGTTTTTTAAATTTATAAAGTTATAAAAGAACTGTTTATTAAAAACAACTGAATTAGTCCGATTTCAGTTTTTGTTCAGTTTTTAATGTTGCGTCATGCTCTGCTGTGTTGCAATTTTGGAGCGCAAATTAACTGAAAAAACTTATAAACGTAAAAAAGAAATTTAGTATATTGGTGTTGCAGAAAATCAAAGATAGACGAGTCTTTGGGAAAATTCAACGGTAACATTGGGGAAATTGATGGAAGGTTATGTTTCGTCATGAAATCTCTTACAATAAATCCCGCGATCATGTTTATCAAAAGTTCAAAATTGCGGTCAATACGCTATCGTGTTCTTCAATTGCAACAACAGCTAATTTTTCGCGGCGTTGTGTGTAAGTTTTTTTAAATAGAGACGCCTATTTCAAATTTTTATACCTTTTGAAACAGAAAAGGTTAAACTAGTAAAAAATACAAAATAAATTATTCAAATTTTAAGCAGCTGTCTAAAACATCAGAAATTGCATCGTTAAAGTTAAAAAAAAATTTAGTTTGATATTGAAATTGCTTGTATAATAATAATTTATTTGAAGCTTAAAAATCAAGTAATATTCCAGATAAAAAATTAAGATATGTGGCCCTACAATTTCAGTCATAAAAATGGAAATAATTTTGGTGATTTGGCAAATAGGAAGAAAATACAATATTATAGATAAGAAATATAATGAATTACAATTTCTATACATTTATACGAGACATAAAGAAGATTTTTAGTAATGAATAGACTAATTCGTATGATGAAATTAGTAGCAAGTTTTATTTCGAGTGGGTTTGATTGCAACGGGTTTAAGTTTATTTTATTTTCTCTGAGATATAATTCTGACTATTTGAAATATCATCTTAATTGGTAAAAAATGTTTCAAAGAATTGTCTTTACAATCAGAAATGTTATCACAAACACATAATTGAAAAATAAATGTGCAAGCGATGCAACACGCACAAAATTATATATATATATATGCGTGTGTATGTGTATATATATATATATACAAGCACATATTTGTTAGGATAGCTGAAATATTTTTTCATGTAAAAATCTCCGCCTTTTAATCTAACGTTTTCTTGTTGTATGACAAGCGTCCGATTGCTTTCACTACGAAACCTTGTCCAAATTGCTCAGGATCTTAATTAGCTGCAAGGATTAAACCTTCAGAATATTATTATTGGCGATTGTCATTGAAAATTTGACAAATTTATATATGTTATTGAAACATAGATATGCCTTACGTCAAACCATCTAAAAAGATGAAGAATGATAGAACGAATAAAGAACCAACAACGTGGTCGATTTGTAATTATTTCTGGGAAATAATTGGATCACTAGTTTGCTTATTATGCGGAATCATCTACGTTTACATTGTCAGAAATATACATGAGGCTAGAATGTTCTTCACAGGAATCACTGTGAGTTTTTTCTATAATTTATCATTTATTTTAATCATCGAAAACATTTTGATTTACTAAATACATAAACGGTGAACTAAGTTTTATAGACAAATCATAAACCGGGTTTCTTTTTTAGTTTCTGGTGTTGAATTGCAAATATTTTTAACGAAGATTTAATTTTAAATCGGTTATGTGATCTGATTAACTGTTTAAAATTTAACGGACGGCTTGATGGCTTAATGATCAACAGTGCCTGGTCATGTTTCTAACACAAAAAGGTATTCCAACTTTCACACGCATTGTTTTTAATGCGTCGTTTAGCGCGTATTCATGTGGGTTGTTGGTTGATACCTCTGATTTTTAGAACAGTGTAATAGATCTTTATCTATTACTCTTTATCATGTTGGCAACTTTGTTAGTACTAGGCTTTTGGAGAACTGTTTCAAGAGATTTCGACTGATTCAACATTATAATAGGACATAACAAATAGTAAACGTTTTTGCGTTATTGTATCAATGAAATAATTAATGTTCTTCTGCAGTGGCATAAACTTATTCATCTAATACTGCGATATATTCTTCGAAATAATTAAGCAGATGTTAGTGTTTTTGAGAATGTTGTTTATTAGAAATTTTCGCTACATTTAAAGCAATGAATAACAACGATTGAACAAATTTTTACATTTATTGACGGACAACTGTCAATTTGCGCCGTATTAAAATTGTGCTGCTCCGTTCTCATCGTGCATCTTTGACGATGTTGTGCGTATAAATAAAATGAAGAAAGTAGAAAATAAATTTTAAAAGAATAAAATAGAATAGAATAAAATGAAGAGTTTTTAGAAAATTCGTGAACAAAATTAAAAGTTTGGTAAAATTTTTAGAAAAAATGTTTGAACAAAAACTTCAAACTATTCTCTACTATAGCGTGTGAACCATTTTTTTGTTATTTAAACAAATATTTCATTTTTCAAGCAAATGTTTTACTTTTTGATAACATATTTGGCTGTTCGAGCGAAGCATCGTTGGATGCACTCTAGCAAACGTGAGTTGTTCTGTTAGTGATAGACTGTTTAGTTGGTTGCAGATTTTTAATACAGTAAACTCAATTTTTCAACTGTCATTTCTACTTTTTTACTATTGCCACTGGTTTTTTAGTCAAAGGCACTTGTATATACGTTTGCAAAAATTTCGGCTAGCAGTGTAAAATTTTAACGATCTTGAAACTTGTTAACCTGTTTGTCATACTTCGTTAGTTGGAATAACTTTTTTCATTTTATGCGAATGCATTACCACACCGGTTATAAAAACATTATCATAAAGGAATGATAGATAGAACATAAAACTTCTATGAAGGTTAGCACCACGATACTGAAGTTGGCATTTAATGATGAGTAGTTATGAATATTTTATAGACCAACATATTTTTTGGCACCAACCATTTTTTTTCTTTTGTTAATGGTTTTTATTCTCAACCAACTTTCCAAATGATAATTGGTTTATGACGTCAAGAGGCATATTATTTATTGATTCTAAATGAATGTTTGTTAATCATTTACTATTAAAGGAGGTGGAAAGAGAGATCTCCTTTAGAACGGAGAATGGATTGTATTATTCATATTACAAACAATTGATACAATCACCTTCATTGCTGCAAGGTCTAATTGTTAAATTTTAAATTATAATTTTTTTCTGACGTCTGATGCACTATGATGAAGATGAAATTATTATTTGAAGGTGTTTATGATCTGACTCACGATCGTTTGACGGAACATCCTCAAGCAATAAATGTGTTAGCACGAATGAATGTCTATCAGGAAGTTGTACTGGCCGCTATTTATAGGAATGTTCCTTTTATTTCTGTTGGTCAATTTTTCAAATGCGTATTTGTTTTTTAAATATTCCTTATGAACTGTTTTTTGCCGTCGGAATCAATAGAACCGTACAATGTTATTTACAAATACAATGTACGTATTTAGAGTTTTAGCTAATTGCTCTTATGATTTGCATGAGATTAAGTATTTATGATTCTAAGAAAAAATAAAATTACAACAAAATTAACTGATCTAGTCACTGGAACGAAATCATTCATATTCTCATAAAAATTAAAGATAATTGTAAAAAAATATATGGTTAAACGGTGTAATTGTTGATTATGAAAAAAATATAGTTGAATGAATCAGTGAAAATAAATTTGAGAAATTTTTACATTCGTATTATGCCTAAATAACATTTCAGAATTTTAGTTTTAGTATTATTGCTATTTATTATTATTATATTATATTTTTTACTTATCAGTGTTCGGTATTGTTTTAAATAGCGTTGTGGGCAGTATTTGGAAATATTTGATTTATTAATAATCATGTTCCATAATTCGTGTATGCTCAATTGCCCGCTTGTCAAAATATACAACAATGATGAAATGGTTGATTAGAAAACGCACATATTTTCAGATACACGCGTAGAGTTAGTATTTAATATTATAGGATTATTTTGGGTTTGTAATTTTCCCACCTATTTTCAGTCTTACATGGAACCTGTATTTTTCTACATCTACGTCGTATTTTTCCTGCATGGATTGATGATTTGTTCCTTGTTTGTTATGACCTGGGTTCTCTCTGGCACCTGGTTGGCGGGTGTCCTCACCTTTCTCTTCTACCTCATCAACAGGTTTGTTTTTTAGTTGGTTGTTCATTACACTATGTAGAGTTTGTGTGATTGTTCTTTAAAAATTATAGCTCATACACTAGGCAGTTTATAAAAAAGATTTTCAGTAAGGAGGTTTGGAAAAAAATGTTATTTATAGTTTAATAAATTGACAAAGCATATATTTGAAAACGAAAATCTTAAAATAGTTAAGAAAATTGAAAATTATTCTTTTTAACAAACTTTTTTAGAAGCATTGATTTTTTAACGTTGTTATAAAAATACCAATCTTGAAATATTGAATTACTTTAATTAATAATTTTTTCAGCGCTGATGTAACGAGAGTCGAGACTTACATGCCTCTCCGTGAGAACTTCTCCCTGCCGTGTTTGTGGATGCAGTTGCTCGCCATCACTCTTTATTTCCAGTCTGATTCATCACCCAAACTTAAGGTATCTCTTATAAACCTATAAATGAACAAAAAAATACTTGTTGAACATCTGTTTATATTTTCAATTGTTATTGTTTAATAAATAATGAGGCGTGTTTCTGCTGTAGAGTGGGGTTTCAACCACTCATTCATCCTTATTATCACCATCATCGTCATTGGCTGTCTGTCCGTTGACGACAATGGTTGAACGAGATATTACAAACTTCTTAATGGATTTTTCCCATTCTCGGCTTCGAATTTCTTCCAACGCATCCATCACGCCTTGATCAATCATGTCTCGTTTTTGCTGGCTGAAGCGTTATTTATTTATTTATCTGCAATTTTATTTATTGAATGTTTCAATTTCTGAAATCTGCTTTTTCTTTAAAAAAAGTTTCATCGTTGCATTTTTATACTTCTTCGTTTAAGCGTAAAAAGATTTTCAAATAATTTTATTATTTTTAGAAAACAGAAATTTAATGAAATATGTAATTTAAAATTTTTTAAGAATTTTTATGAGAAAACCATATCAATTACGACATTCCTGTTTGCTCTGATGTGGCAGTTCAATCAATTTGCATTACTCTTACAATGCATGGCTCTGTTTGGCTGCCAGGTACTTCACGTGGTCAACAAAAAAAAGGTTACTCTTTGTGTATGTGACCAATTGGTCACGCCTTTATAATAAAGTTAATATATTTTTTTAATGTTCTTGTTTAATAAAAAGCGTTCCATTTGGAAATATAAATAAAATTCATAATTGATATGAATTAAAATATAATATATTTTATACGTTTATAAAATTCCAAAATTGAACCGTTCCAACAGATTTTGCACGTGTATATCAGTATTTTCATCTCAATGCTAGTCGTCAGTTTCTTGCAGTTTTTCAATACGATGATTCTCAGTGGATTTTTACTAAGTTTCATACTGGCAGCATTCACTATTATGTATTTCCAGGTTGTTAATTTATCGTATTTTTATTTCAGATTTTGCATTTTCTTAATTGTTTTTTTGTTGTGGTAGTCTGTTTTTGAATGATGTCCTGGATTGCAAACCACGTTCTTTTTTAAGACGTTGTTACGCTTTTTCTATTGCTGGGAATTGTCTTGAATTTGTCGATAACATCTGACGATAGTTTATGTCTTCGTATTATCATGCTGATTGTTGTAAAAGTTCTAAAGCTGACATCCAAATAAAATCGACAGTCAACAGTCCAGACGACATGTCGTTGGTTCTTCAAATTGTTCTGGATGGTTTTCAACGTTATCGCCGTGTTTGTCGTCGCATCATTCATCAACGCACTAACCAAGGTTTATATGCTAGTTTTTTTTTACAAATCAATTTTGAATCTTTTAAAACGTCACGTCAGTATTAATATAATTTGCGTAAAAACCTATCGAAAGCGCGTTCTCGAGGGAATTATCGGAGAAATTGTAGCCATCCTGAAAATTTTAAATGTAATAATTTACTCTCAGTTTATGTGCATATGTGTAATCAAAACAAAATATTAACAGAAAGAAAGTTATACAAGAAACAAAAATAGATTCATTTGTTCATTATGTACGTACTATGTTCATCAATGTCAATGCATTTAAAATTGAAACATTGAATTAAAACAAAATGAACCTCAAGCAAAAATTTTTTGGTTTTATTTAGTTAATATTTCAACAAGAATCTGATGAACATATAAATCGATTTGTCCTGGCCAAATTTGGATTCTCTTCCTTAGTGTATGTTTTTATATGTTGATTTATATTTATAAATGTGTTTATGATATAAATGTTCGTACATGTCTGTACTGTACAGCTTTTGTGTTTTGTCACTGCTCTTAAACCCCATGTTCATTATGCTAATTGGTTTATCAATGATCGTGTTTTTGTTACGTTGCAAATACAAATTTGACTCATTAAGACTAATCATTATTTAGAAATTTAACTCTTCTAGTAGAGGTCGACAAACTAGTCTGCGTTTGGTTTGCTGTCACCAAAATCCATGCGATGGTAAACTAAGTCGAACCATGAACTAAGCAAAATTATTTTTATTGTGACATTTTTTGCTGGTGCATCTTTTAAATAAAGTAATATTTTTCTTAGCTTGAAGTCGTGTAAGCCGGAAACCTAACCCTATGACCACGTCATTGTTTGTGTTAAGTGAGGTGTATTGAGAAAAACGAGAAACAATTATTAGAAAAATGTTATCTTTGTTCTCTAATGAAACTATTTGTACAATCTTTTAACACTAGAGACTTTGATGTCCGTCTATATTTATGCAATGGAGGATTCACATTTCTCTCGTGGGACTATGCGGAGAGGTTGCTGGTGAATATGGTCCTTCCACAATACATTCTTGTACATCTCGTCTTGCTGATATTACTCTTGATAACCTCTATCAATATTTTATTCAGGTTTTTAATAATTTTTTTTAATAATTTTTTATTTTTAAACTGTCCAAGGCTGTCAGTTAGTTTCAAAATTGGAAAAATTGTCTGTACAATGTTGAAGAATTCAAAAATTCTTACACACAAAAGCTTGGGGTCATTCTTCACTCCAATGATGTTCTCATAACTTTAGAATTTTATACTATATTTTTTTGTAATTTTTTCATGTATTTGATTAACCATAGGCTGTATTTTTTATTTAATTCCAAATTATACATTATCCACATTGCACATCGAGATAAAGTTTTTGATTGTCTTCTATTCATAACTAAGCTACAATCTACGCAAAAGTGAACTAGTTGGACAGTGGATGACAAAAACTTTGCAGAATTGTTGATGAGTTTTCATTGAACAAAATTTTCTAGCAACGTTTTGGAGTGCAGGCAACACAGTTTTGCGGAAAGATGAATTTAAAAATTTAACAATGTGATGAGTGCAGCCAGAGATAGGTTAAAGTTCAAACATTCACGATTGACAGAAAATACAAATGTATAGTGATTTGTTTTCACAGTCTGCTTTATACTGTTAATTTTAAAAACAAATAATAATTTTAAAAAATTTTAAATTTATTTGTTAAATTAATTCAGAAAGAAGTTAGTCGTATGTGTGCAAATAGTTAAAAAAAATATAGAAGTTATGGCTTCAAGTACTGTCATATGGTTGGGCAAGATTACGACGGAGCACGGCACGGTGGGTGCTCAACTGCACGTTCGCAAGAAATGTACTCTGGCTCACTTTATAAGCTGTGGCCCACATTTTTTTTCAATTTTACCATTGCTGCCCTATGTTCACAGTCAAACATTCGTGATTGTATAGAGATTGCAGAACCTCTTGGAATGGATTTTAAATATTCTGCTGGTTGAAACGTAAAATTTCACGAGACAAATCTCATAAATGTTTACTTGGGGTTACTTGGCGACTTAAGCATAAATCTGGTAAAAACTTTAAAAAATTTAACTGCCAATCATGATCTTCCTTCTTCAGCGAAATGGCACGTGATATAATCGTTTTCGATAATTTGCAATTTACCATATAAAAGAAACCTCCCGCAAAGCAAGTTCAACTTACAAACACATTCTGAACTGATGATATTTTGATGTATTTAATTGTGATGAAGAAAGTCGTGGGTTACGGTAAAAATTAAGTGAAAAGCACTGTTCCTAAAAACAGTGTAAATGGACTTTTAATAAGAATTTTGTCTTCTCTTTTTTGGACGTAAAAATCTCTATAACAAATCATCATTACTTGATATTTGCGAAAAAATATTAATACAAGTTATAAAATGTTATAATTGCAGCGCTAAAACTGAAAACATCGATTCTTTAATTGAAACTTCAAAGACTGGCGATTCCAACTTTTCATTTTCGAATTACATTCTTAAACCAGAGTACTCATATCACTCAAGTTAGTATGGACTATTTCTTTTGGTATTAGCATATTTTTTCATTTTGATATGAGAATCAACAACTTTGGTGTAAAATATAATTGCGTGAGTAAATACATACATGATATACATATATATTGTCACAAACAACTAGGATGGCACTCACTATAGGCTGAATTTTCCTGAAATAATGTAATGTACAAGTCAGAATTCGCTAACTGAATATTTACGGTCTTTTTTGTACTACCAAAAACACTCAAAGTGAAGTTATTTGGCGCAGTCGTCTGTATAACAGAGTCATCTTTTGAAATTAAAAAAAAATCTTAACTAATCGGTATCCATTGGCTTTAGTAAATAGTTTTATCGCCGTTTCGTCTTAAAAATGTAATCCCATTTTGCTTATTTAAACAATTTTGTTAGTAATTATGTTACTTCTAATCATTTTCATTTGTTTTTTGTTATTTTTGGTCACTGCTCTGGGAGTTTTGCATTGCATATGATGTTAGACGTTTAATTACTATTTTTATTTGAATTATTTATTTATATATTATTATTGGTGGTAGTTGTAGTAGTAGTGATGGTGGTTCTTGATTCAACATCGTTCCTAGGAACAGATATTTTATAAAATCATCGGGGTTTCCAAGACATGTTATAAAATATCGGCGGTTAGACGATATATCTATATTATCTCGATACATCGGTATTTTTTGATGTTTCTGCTATTTCATCCTAGTAGTGGCGGTAGTAAGAGTTGCGGTCATATTTTGTACTAAAATATAAAAATTAAATTTTTCCAAATTTTAGTTCAAATGGTATTTTTTGGAGCTGTGAGTATCATAGCTATGCGCATGAAATACTTCTGGACTCCATACATTTGTGTGTTTGCATCGGTGTGTCTTTTCAAACACCAACCTTGGGCTCTGCTAGTCAAAAAAATATTTTCAAATCAAAAGGATGCAGGCAGAAAGGTGGGCAGGCAGGCATGCAAAATCTTATTCTTAAATTTAATATTATAAATTATAATTTTCAGCACATTCTTTTAAAATTTTGTTTTTAATTGATACCAAAGGTGAAAATGATCTTGACGTCAATAGGAGTAATTTTCATATCATATTTGGCTCTAGACGTACGTTTATTTAATAGTGTGAATTTTTCTAGTGTGAAAATATTTGTTATGCTTTTTATACTAACGGCTTATATTCAACACAACCTTTACCTAACAAGTTCAGCTTTTGGCTATAAAGTAACTTCATTAGTTAATACCACTCGAAAAATGTTTATTAAATGTCAAATGCAAATCAATTTTGCTTTGAAAACATTTCTTCAACTCCCGCTTTTCTGCATTTAATGTTGCGAGTTGACAAGATGTCCTGCGGCATTATAACGAAACTCTAAACGTAATGTTTGTATGCGCCGTCAAACAATAATAGATTTATTTTAAAATAAATTTAATTTTTTAAAAAATAAAACGATAAATATTAACATACAGTGTTTCAAAAACGTAAGAGAAGAAATAAACAATTTGAGGGAATTTTACGACCCAGACACCGTTGAATTGATGCATTGGATCAAGTCTGTTATATTTTATTTATTAACTGCTGAATAAATATGCTGATTAAAATATTTAATTCTTTTATTTTTCTCAAATTTATTGGTAAGAGGCAATAAATTCATGGTATCATGGTAATCAATTTTTTGAAAGTTTTGGAAACATCCTCATTCACTTCTCTCTCTCTTTCTCTTCTTCTATATATATATATATATATATATATATATATATATATATATATATATATATATATTGGATTAAGAAAATCACAGCTTGTTCCGCGTTAGTTTACTTCCAATTTAACTATCTAATTTTTCTAACGGTTGATCGTAAATCATTTTCTAGTTTCTTTAGTTCAAAACTTAAATTTTTGTTTTTATTTTATGCCGAATTGTTATTTCCAACATATATATATATATATATATATATATATATATATATATATATATATATATATATATATATACATATATATATATCATGTGCATGAGTGTTAGTGGATGTGCCTGCATTCTGCAGATATTTTACGATATTTTCTAAATTTTTATGCGCGCATGGTCAGCTACTTTTTGTTATACCCTACATTTTTTAATAATAAAGCGGTGAGTCTAAAATTACAAATTTGTTTAAATTAACTTCAGTTAGGTTAATTCGTGTTTCTTTTTATTCTTCCAATTACAACATGTTTGTTCTTTGTATTCAATTTTTTTTTTTTAAAGTGTGCGTTCTCTTATTACTTTTTATCTTTTTTTGTTACATTCTGATAGTTATTACATTTTAAGAAATTTTATTTAGATATTAATCTTGGCCAAAATTTAATAAATAATATTTTTAATTTTTTTTAAATTTAAATTTTTTTAAATTGTGTTATTTGATTTTTTCTATTTTTGGTCCAAACTGCCGTGGCGATGAAAGTTTAAATGCTTTCTGTTGGTCAAGATAATTAAAAACCATCCGATTCAATTAATTATTATTATCTTAATCAGCAACAAGACAAACCCCGGAGACTCTTTTTCAGGGAGCATGCAGTTGATGGCCGCAGTTAAACTGAGCACGGGCCGCCCGATTACAAACCACCCCCACTATGAAGATAAAGGCTTGAGGCTTAAAACTAAAGATGTCCGTTAATTTCAGTATCAAATTTATATAACTGTTTTGCTATTTATTTAGCTAATTTTATTATTTTAAAAATAGTCTATATAGAAATATATTTTTAGAAATACGCAATTCCATTAGTCAAAATTTTACCATTTTTGCGTCGTCATGCGAACTCAAATGCAATGAATTAAAGCTCTCTAATTTGTTTATATTTATTTGTCATAAAGATTTATTGTTATTATAAAGATTTACAAGTATTACGGTAGATACAGTGCCGACGAAGTTCATGAAACTCTGAAAAAATATCAAACAAATTATATTATCATGGAGGACAGTATTTGTTTGGTGCCACTGAGGGATGGCTGCGGACTTCCTTACATTATGGACATGGAAAATGGATGGGTATGCACTAAATTAGATTTTATTCAATACAATTTAGATCGATTCGTATTATGCGGCTCCGGCGACTTATTTGTTATAAACTTTAATTCAAGGAACTCGAACAGACCAGTCTCAAGCTAGTTTACAAGTTGAATGACACGAATATTCATCCACGATTTTGTGAAAAAGTTAGATACCAGGAAGAATCATACAAAATGTTTTTCAAACTTGTTTTTGAAAATAAAACATTTAAAATTTATTTGGTTCTTTAGAAATTTGAAACTTTCAGAATAAAAATGTCAGAATCAGCTTTAAGTTATATTTTATTTGTATTATATTTTATTTATAATAAAAAATATACTTTTTTTTATGACTTCGCATACAACATAACTTTGAGGTCGTTTGAACGATATTAAGCGGTTTGGATACAAACGGAATTGATCGACTACAATAATATATATTAATGTACGTGAATACAACTGATAAAGATTTTACAGTACGACTGACGAAATGTAGGTATTGAGCAAGGAAGAAAATTTTATACGTTTTTGGAGTTTGAAAAACCTGATGAAAGGTTCCAAGAGAGACTGAAGGATGAGCTCTGAGCTAATTTTAGGTAGAAATTGTAATAGGTAATAATTCAAAAACGGTGATTCGTAAGTACCAGAAAGTTAAAGATTTTTTCATTAAGATGCGGCTTCAATTCAATGCTGTTTATTACAGGGATGAATTAATCATAAAGAGCGTATCTAAATATAACAAGTTTATCTTAGCGCCCTTTAAAAATTTAGAACTTTGTGCTTTTCAGGTACTCCATAAATGAAAACGTCCAGTGTCAACGATTTGTAAGGTATCGGAAAGTTTAAAATTATCACGCGGCTTTTAATTTAATAGTTATAAAAGAGAGCTGAATACATTATTAAACACAACATCACAAGTTCATGTAGCTTATGTACAAGTACACAATTTTTAATTTTCTGTATGCAAATATATGTCGTTGACAAATGTTTCCCAAAGTGGGGCATCGAGGGCAATTTCACTATCGAGGGAAGCGGTGGGTAAAAACAGAAATAGTTAAAGTAGCATGCAAATATGAAGAAAACGCTATATACAATTATAAAATACATGTTTTTATTATGAAAACGCGGGCGTCATAAACCAATAACATTACAAAATGCACGAGCCTGCTAACAAAATAAAGATTTATGAAATTCATGGATCAATTGAAATCATATAAAATTTCATTATGCTTCAACAGGTTTAATGCAAACAAAAGTAATTACAAAATAAAACTAAAAGATTACAGCAGTAATTATGCTATAATCATGTTATCATATAATCTGTGATGATTGCCAACACCGGTTAACAATTGCAATGAAAGGAGTTACTCACAGAATATTTCTTAAGTTAATGATCAAAAAAATAAATTTACAAATGATCTTCATGTCAGATTTATATAGCTGACAACGCAAAAGTCAATTGCCGTTTATGAGCGAAACTGTTGGACAGATTTTCCTTCCCCACAACAATTAAAAATATTGCATATTTCATGTTATGAATCAAGTAAGTTTTGAAATTTCAGAAAGCACCATCAATGAGCATGAAATCATCATCGAAACTGAAATCTAAACCATCACCAAACTTCTTCTCATGATCGATGACTTGGTCTATGTTGCATTCGATGTCCAGATCTAACAAGGATAAATCCAAATCACTTGGCAGAAGAATTTCACTAGCTTTTGGTATTTCTGAAGCTGTCGTTAAACCTAAATATTGCATGTCTCCATTTGACGACAACACATTTATATTCGAGTTTACCGTGATTTCCTGTTGACTAAAATTATTTACATTATTAACAAATGGAGTTGTATTTGGTGTAAATTGTTGTGAAGTTTTTTGAACAGGAAACATTTCAGCAGTATTCATTTGGGACAAAACGAGATGACTATGTTGATATCTTGAATCAGCATTATTTTCGGGTAGTTTTACCACAGGAAATGGCAATCGATTAAATGGCTGGTTGGAGGTACGATGAGCAGAAGGTATTGAACGATGCAGGTGGTGGGGATTATTTACATTTGAACTTTTCTGACATTTTTGTCCAGCAGTCAACAAATGTCTCAACATGCTTGAATTCTGAGGAGGTAACTGGTTTTGATGGTGATGATGAGGATTTACATTGAAGTTGTCACTTTGTTGATGCAACGCACAGTTATGTTTTCGATTGTCATCACATAGAAGGCGTGGCAGTATCAATTTGTTATTTGAATTTTCAACGAACTGACGTTGTAATTTGTTTTGTGATTTTTCAGTTAGCAACTGCAGTAGCAGGCCATGATTTGATTTGAATTGTTCTTGCTCTTGCCAAGAAACAGGTCTAACTGGAGCAGCCATATCAACAGAATTTTTAGAATTCAACAAGATACCACTACACTGACTTTGGCACAAATCAAAATCATTATTTACGGCAGAATCATTCTGACTCAAATACTCACTAAGCAATGGATTTTTGTTGCTGATATTTTGATCACTGTCTTCAAGTAAATGTTCACTTTGATAATTATAATTATTCAAATTATTTTGTGGTTTCAGCCCACTACTTCTGACCAACCTACCTCCACTCAGCAAATAACTTTCATTTGACTTAATATCATTAATTGAATTGTTGAATAATTGATCATTGTTCATTAGGAAAGTTTCATTATCTGTTTCCTTTCCATTTCCGTTGTTTTTGAAAAAATTTGTTCCAAATATTAAATTGTTTATATTAGATAGCATAGGCAGAGAATTTGAATATGCAGCATTTTCGGTCTTAATCACAGTCATTTTAGTATTATTTATTGGAATCCCGACTGAATAAGGATCTGACTCCATAATGTCTGTTGACGCTAAGTTGAAAAAGTCCTCTGCTTCTCTACCTTTACAAAAATCATTCAGTGAAAAATTATGATCAGAGATTTGAGATTGAGGCCACTGGAAAGGCTGATCTGTAAAGGATGACGAAAGAGATGATGCTGGCGCAGGTGGCAGGTGTTTTTCATCTGAATCATCAAATGTCTCCAACTTGACATTTTGATGATACACGTGTGCATTCGATCTTGTCAGTGAATTAATGAAATCATCCATTGCATTGATACGATCATTAAAATTATCATTCGGAACTGAAGAAAATGAGTTTAGCAGAGTTTCCTCAGATCTATTATTTTTTGAAACATCAACAAAATTATCCATTGACTCCATTTTTTTCATTTTTCTTTGTGACTGTAAGGCTGAAAGTTTGGAAACATCCATAGTTGCGGCTCGTCGCCGTGGTAACTTGCTGGATTTGTAATCAGGATTCAGCATCCACCAAGAACTTTTACCTGTGCTTTCATTTTGAACTTTCATGAAGCAACTATGCAAAGATAGGTTGTGTCTGATGGAATTCTGTTATGCAAAAAAATTATTTATCACAGTTTTAAGAGAATGATAATTATCTTAATTTAATGATAAACATAAATTGCTGAACAAGTGTATTAGTTCATTCATTGTTTTGACAAAATCTAATAAATCTAATAAATATTTTTAGCAAAATATTTTCTTAAATTTTCTCAAGTTTTATAATTAAAAATTAAGACCAACCCTTACTAAAAAAAAGACCCTAACTAAAAAGATAAAAAATGTTTACAAAATAAAAATTACTCTTGAATAATGGAAAAAACTAAATTCATCAAAAGCAAATATTCTTGGAAGGGCTTTATTTTTGGGCCTGCAAACCATTAATTATTCATGTATCTTTAACACTATTCAGCTAAACCTATTGCCAAAAACTAGTGCTTGTTCAGGTGAAGGTGAGGATTTGTTCATTTGAGTCAATAATATATTAAAAAATTTTAAATTATGCATCCATATTAAGAAATAATACATTTAAATTGCATGAACAAAAGTAATATCTTACTAGGTTTTTTATAGATAAAATATACATTAAAAAATTAAATATTCAAATATTAATAATTTGATCTCTACCTTCCAGCCTGCAGAACTGTTAGTCTCACCTTTTTCTTTAAAGAATGGTATATTTTGCATCATCCAATTATATATTTCTGACAGAGTCATTCGTTTATTTGGAGTGCTATTAATAGCTTTAGTAATAATATCAGCATAAGACCAATTTCCCCATGCATTTCTTCTTGTAAAATTTTTTCGGGTACCAGTTGACACTGCTGCCTGTTCATCTGAAGCTTTTTCAAACTTTTCAATACTTTCATTTTCTGCACTGTCCTCTATAATTGTTGCATCATTTGCATTAGCAGCTGCAGTTCTATGTAAATTACCATGTAATGAAGGTCTATCTCCATGCCATGTGTATGCTCTGAGTCGGTACTGTGGACTAAAATCTACTTTGTGGCTAATAGAATCATATTGTTCATCAACATTTCTGTTGTCATAACTTTCACTTTCATTTTTAATAAATTCAGCGATCTCACTCAAATCCATAATTCTACCATAACTTGATATTAATTGATGACTGTTTAAAAAATTAAATCTTCAATCAAATCTGAAAAATTATAACATATTAATGTAATCTAGTCAAAGTCGTATCCCAGGTTTCAGTCTACACAGACAGAAACAGACTTTATCTCTTATATTGTATGCATTGGAATTCTTTTCTGTTTGCTTATTATTGTAAACATTCAAAAAATATTTGGAGAAAATTTTCCAAAAGCAATCAATCACCAATCTAATTGTCTTACAAAAAAACTGAACTGAAAAGACTGGAAGTTAGGGTTTGATATTGAATGGATCACACCATAACAAAACGGTTGAAAATAATAATAGTTTATTTTTTATTAAGTAATAATAGTAACATTATTTATTTTATTATAAAATATAATAAACAAATTTCATTGATAAGACCTCCTTTTAAAAAATAAATTTTAAGTTTAGCATGCAGTTCATTCCTTCCTGCTACTACTAGCCAAGACGGATCTACGACTTAACCAATCTTCTAACTAATTACTATTTGAATTGTCAATAGAATTTGCATCAAACTGAACTTCTTTGAATATTTTATTTTTTATTAAAATAAATAAAAGTATCAGCCAATCAAATTGAAAAATCAGAAGCTTAAAAACTTGTTCGAAAACGTTTTCATAAATATTAGCAATGACTTTTTTAACCAGTCAAAATACCCCAACGATGCCAAATCCGGTGCACTAACTGATTAAACTACAAAATGATTCTGCGTATTTGCCGATGTTGATGACACGAAACTAAACAAACACCTACAGCCTACCCCCATCTTCACGTTATATCAAGTTCAACAGCGAAGTACAACAAATTTGGCGCATCATAATGGGTCAGGCTATTTGACTTTCTTGGCTTATTGGCTTAATTACGAAATTGTATGGGTTATAACAAACAACTAATACAAAATATTTACTTGACTAAATATTTTTAAAACAATATAATTAAATTGAATTTATATAATTTAAAATTATTGTAGTCAATTTAAATAAAAATATTGCTTTTTGTTTTGAAGTGTCTTACTGAAGCCATGGTTGGCTTTCTAACGAAATTGCATGGGTTTCAACAAACAAATAATACTAAATATTTATTTGACTTAATATGCTTAAAACATTGTAAATGAATCGAATTATGTAATTTAAAATTATTTTTTTCAATCAAAATAAAATCATTGCTTTTTGTTTATAAAACACAGTGGCTTACTGCTTAATGAAGCCAAAGGTAGGCTCACGAAATTGGATGGATTCGTACTTGTAGTAATTGCAAGGATAAAATTTTTTAATTATCATTGTTAATCTTTTGCTTGTATGTACACATACGTGCACACATACATATAAATAGAATAAATATTCATACATACATAAATGAACTTAGAGTTATGTAATTTGCAATTATTTTTTGTCAATTTTAATGAGAATTTCGATAGCTTGTTTATTGTTCCACGATCTACCAAAAATAAGTTTTAATCTAATTAAAATAAAGCGTATTTAATGGCTGATCTAAAATACTTTTGAAATTTTTAAAGTGAGTTACACCAAAATACTGATTGACAGGTGCGTATCCCACTAAGCACTATGTGCCCAACTATGACGCTTTTATCTCTGTTTGAAAACTGGGATTAAATTTTTTTGATCGTTCGCATGGAATAATTTTCCAAACATTGAAAGCTCTTTCCCACCACAGCGCACCAACCGCTTTTCATTTCATAAAAATGAATTATGTGATATTAGTCACGTGAAGTTTTTGTTTTTTATACTTTAGCAGGTACTTCTAGGAAAATTAGGCATATCAATTTTTTATTATTTATGTTACCATATACGGTAAATGGGTTTAGAGAACAACAACGGCCTTTTTATATTTTTATCATATTTTTTTAATACTTCATAAACAAATATCACAATTTAAAAACGATGAAATTTTTACATGTTTTGTCAGATAATACAAATTTTGTCTGTGAGAACCATATACATACAAATAACTAACTGAAAAAACATAATCTAATCGTTTGACCTTATCATCATAATTGTCTCCTTTAAAGATATATGTTCATCAATGCCGTCCCAAATTAAACCATCACGATTGAAGATGTCATCGAATTCATTCATATATAACATTTTTGTTTGCTTTTTGAAACTTTTTTTGTAGTGTTTATAAATGCCGTTTAAATGGGATTTAAAACAAGCATTAAACCACCAGGCACCTTGGTAATGAACGGCGCAGTTGTCATACTTTCGTCCGTCATTGTCACGATCTTTCGTACTGAATTTTTGATTATTGTGGTTATTTTCAAATACCGAACTAAGAGAATCGTTACTCGATAAAAATTTAGTATATTCATTTCTGTCGATGTTTAATATTGACGAACTGTCGCTTTCTATTGGTTCAGGAGTTGTTGAAATGAAATTATCCCTGCCGACGAAGCCACCAACGGTTAATCGGTAGCCATCTTCTTCATCAGATAATCTGAAGTTTTCATATTCTACAGCGTACCTTTTTATTTGGTTGAATTATATTCAAAAATTGAAATTCGCTTCAAGTTAGTTAAGTATGTCTAAATGTAAAACCAATTTTTTTAATATTCATAAATTTAAATTTTTTTATATGAATAATTTTGAATGAAACTGCTCACTTCAAACCAGTCCATGTCTTCATTTCTATTCGAAGCCTGTAAGATTCTTTTTAATAAAGTTAATGACAGTTAAAACATAAAAACAATTATCAAAATCATTTTTTTTCAAATTTTCAAAAATTCATTCTCCTGATTACATTCCCATATAAAAAAGCAACGTACTTAGGTTAGAGCTAGAGATAAAATTTATATACGTTTTATTTGCATACACATATTTATTCACATTCAGTGACTTAGCCAGAATTTTTTGCAAAGCTTAATTTTCAACTATACGTTTGCTACCTTTTTTCTTATCCCACACATTTCTCTGCCAATTTTCCGATCAAAAGCAATTTTTTCTACAAAATAAACAGGTTTTTATTGTTGTAGAAGAAGGGCTTGTCCTGATTTTTATTGAGGTTTTGTTCAAAGTAACCTTTAACCCTAGCTAAACATTACAACAAAGCACCTTCGCTTTTTTGTTTTATCATAAGCTCTCTTTCCAAAATCCTCTAACCATAAGCACTTATGCTTATTAAATTGACGTGAATCAGTCAGAAACAGTGAAATCCTCTTTTTATTTCAAATATGAATTACAGCTAAAAATAGCAAAAAATGTATATATATATACAAGGAGAAAACAACATTGAGTCCGTGCAACTTTAGTTATACATTTTTAATTTATAACAATTGAACAGTAACAAATGAAACATTGTTAATTACTTTGATTAGTTAATTGATGAATTTTTTCGTTTCCAAACCAGAACTCTGCCGATATATTGCCGAAGCCTCGTTTGTATTCGTCCCACGTTCTAAAAAAATTTTCCTGCCCATTGTATCTTCTTTGAATGACTGTCCACACTGAAATTAATTCAAACTGTTCCAATTATTGAAATGAAAATTGAATGAAGTAAGGCTTATTTTGATTTGAGATGCATAACCATTAATTTTATTTTGGAGACAGGTGTCTATTTATTTATTTCAAGTATGTTTTAGATATAAACAGACACGTTTGCTTTTTATTTTGATATTCAATAATTGAAAATAACATCTGAAAGTCTAAACGTAAATGATATAAAAATTTGCATTGCACAGTAGAAAAAAACTTCATAAGGAAAAAAAAGTGTGTTGTAAGTTCAAATTTTATAATGTCATGAAAGGAAACCAAACTAATTAAGAATATCTTACTATAATTTGCTGAGAAGTAGCAACAAAAGTAAACAGGCCCGTGAAACATCTTCAACTGTATGGAAGTAATTTGAAACTGCTGCAAATTTCGAGGTACATTTTTGCAATCTGAAGAAAAGAAAAATGTCGATTCGCATTATAATAACGGCAAATTATCATTTTTCTGTTATAGATTCATTAAAAAAGAATGAATACTACCGATTGGCCCCGCCACTGATTTCTTAAATTTAGAGTTGTGCTTGACATCGTTTGCATTTTTATAATTCTGGTGATAAAAGGTCGTCAAGTACAAAATAAGAATAATAAACTAAAATTTTATGAAATTAATTACTTCGTCATTCATTAAATCAAAGAACATTTTCAGTTGCTTTTTGTTTTCTTTTAACGTTTGGTTGAATTTTGACAACGATGATTTCATGGCGTTCATCTCTTTCAAAAATGGATTCAGAATCCTTTGACATGAAAATATTCCAAAATAGAAATTATTTAGTAGTATAGTAAGAAATTATAAATGATTGAAATGAAAAATATCAATAAAATGTAATTTACTTAGATATTTTCCTTTCCACGAATTTTTCTATTTTGTTTTTGTAAATTTTGTTCCAGCCATTTTTACTACAGAAATGCTCTCCACATGTATGGTTCTTTTTTGATTCACACACATTTACTTTCACTAAAAAAATCAGATTTATCCATAAAGCTAAAAATTTGTACAAATTCATCACGAAAGAGACGACGAGATTTTAAGATTTTATTCTGAGTTGGAAAGTTTTTCTATGACATTTTTTTAAACTTCATCAAAAATACAACTTCAAAAACAATAAAATGTCCTTATTCAAGCACTTGTTTTCCGAGATTACATATTGTTTTCCGGGATTTTATATATATATATATATATATATATATATATATATACTGAATTCATACAATACTGTATATAAAATTCATATCATATATATTCATATATATAGAATTCATAAAATACTGTATATATATACATATATGTATGTATATATATATATATATTATATACATATTATATATACACACAGGTGCGCACACGCACTCACAAACACACACACATATACACTTATATATATATATATATATATATATATATATATATATATATATATATATATATATATGTACACGCATGTATTTATACGTATACAAAACACATATATGTAAAAACATCTTTATGAAATAATAAAAAAATACATAAAATGCTTGTTTTTAAATATAATATGCACTGCTCTGCAACTGCTGCAGATGTTTGCTTGGTCTGAAGATAATTATAATGAGAACAACAAAAAGTTATTTCTTTCACAGAAAATGTTATTTCCTTTGATAAAAAATTTTTTTTCTTGTACGTAAACAGGATCTTAACAGCTTGTAAGTTACGTTGGTCTTAACAAAATTTATTGAATGAGCAATGAATCGGTGGTATAACAAAAAAAAGAAACAACTTGACAACCAGTCAAATGAACGAACGGGTGAACGATAAAACGCATGAATGTAAAAATAATTTTCGACAATAATAAATATATACAAATTAGTAATAGTGAACCATAATCAATTTATTTTAACGCAAAGCTGGTTACCTGTTTTTTGTTAGGTTTAATCAACTGCAATTTATGTTCATCTCCCAAATCAAAAAACTTTGATATCTCTTTTTTAATGTCGTAGATTGATTTTTCAAGTTTCAAAGATAACATTACATGCAGCAGATTGAATGAAAATAGTGCTAATTTTAATTCAAATTCGTACAAATTTCAATTTTGAACGTTATGCTAACTGAAGAAGATATGACGATGTATATGACGGTATTAAAACTGAACTATTAGGCTCCTTCGGAAAGAATTTACAAAATTACCCACAATAATAAAATCCTTCTTTGAGGTTTCTCACACAAAATGTAAAAAATGTGTGACGTTAAGGGTCCTGGTAAAGCTTATTACGTGAAAAATACGATAGGGCAATTTCAGGCTGTAAATAATTACATTACATGATCGTGGCCGAATTTTGAAATTTTCTAGGCTCTAAGGTATTTAAACAAGAAACGTGAGGCGTGAATGTTATTTCACTATAACCTGTCCTAACAAAACACTTCATTAACTTTGAATTACGTATACAAAGCACTAGACTTGCAGGTCTTCAAACAAATATCTAAATAAATTAATTAATTAATTAATAATAAAAATCTCATATAAAATAAACGCGATGTTAGAACGTTTATAAACTTTGTCAAAATCTTCAAAATTCAACAACCGTTTATTTTTTGTACAATTTGAATAATTTAATGCATGGCATCGTTTCATCGTCAATAGTAAAAAAAATATTTGACACATTTACAAATAAAAAAGTTAAAATTTCATGTTATTAAGTTTGTTTATTAGTTTAATTAATGGTTTTTTAATAATATTATCATTATTAAATATTTCAAAATTTCTTCCGTGAAACAGGAAGGCAAAGTTAAACCACATGCATAATCCTTCAGCAAAAACATCAACTTGTTTAAACATCTTCATTCCACGTTCCTTTAAGTTCAACAAGTTTGTGCCGTTTTTGCGAAGGTTCATCCTTGTCATCATCTTTGCTTGTGTTATCACTATTGCTTGCTTCAAATATTGCAGCTATGGTTGAGGTCTGTTGTGGCAACCATGAAGATTGTTGTTGTTGCTGTTGTTGTTGTTGCTGCTGCTGCTGAAGTTTTTGAACCAGTTGTTGATGTTGAGCATTTGTTAGAAATGACAACAGTTTTGAATTTGGAGAAGAAGGTTCTCTTTTTACCGGTTCATTAAATTTCTGGCCGGAAGATGATTGTTGGTGCTGCTGCAAAGCTCCAGCAAACAAATTCAACGTCGTTTGATCACTTACTGGGATAATCAGCGAACTAGCAAATACAATTTAAAGTTTAAATAAAAACTACTATATCTCAAATAGCATCTATTATATTACGTTTCGTATCACAATATTTGGAAAAATTAAAAATTTGTTAAAGAGCCATGTATCTATATCTCAAAAACGTTTTCATTTAAATATCAAATAACAACCCAGGGCCGATGCCAGCAACTTGTAGTGCAGCGGTCAGCGGACCCTTATTATTCCACTGAACTAAAGAAGGGGTGCTGGAAGAATTGTCTCCAGACTGTATCTGAAATTCTGAATGTGTTACAAAAGTGTTAACATTTATTTTTTCCAAACATGACAGTGATGCACGATTCCTACAAACCAAACTCTAAAATTTGAGACTAATGGCAGAAATGTTTAATTATAGAATTTCAAACACAATCTATAAGATTTAATGTTGGATAATTGAAAAATAATTGTGAAAACATGCAGTCTGTATCGACGCTTCTATATTATCATACTGATCAATGATGAAAAATTGAGACTATCAAATCTGATGGAGAGTTAGTTCATCTGTTTGTTTCATCATCTAACCTGGTTGGAAGCCTGTCGTAAGACCTGAAGGAAAATTACTGATACTGAAGTGATTCGGAGTTGCAACGGAAATGATCGGAGTCACCAGAGAGTTCAAAGTTGATTTTGTTACATCCTACATTGAAAAAAGCGTTGAATTATTTTACAGAGATTTTCTTAGAGTTCATTCTTGTTTTACCCTAAGATACGTCATAAAGTAAAATAACGATATTGTATAATTCTAAGAATTTCATTTATCACAGTTTCCACTCGGTCATGCCGGAAAATATGACAAAAAAATGACCGATCATAAATTGAGCATAAATTGCTTTTCAAACCTCAGCAGTGCTGTTCAAAAGGACACCTCTGGAATTTGGAATGTAAACGCGTAAAGGAGGCCTGCTGGCTGACGTTGTGATAACTGCTGATTGTTCAATTCTAAGTTGTTGCGGAGCTTCAAATTGGGAAACAATTTTTTAATTTATCAGTTCTTCAAACTTTGAAATTTTAACATTGATTTCTTCAAGTTCAAGTTCTACGAAAAGTGAATTGTAAGGCTGCATGACATATCCATTCCCCTTATTCTAAAAACCAAATATTCCAATTCACCCAACAAATACCGCCCCATCCCACATTCCAATCACTTCAGCTTTTTTTGTCAAAACAAACATATAACCATAGGTAGCCAAACGGCAAATGTCGTCTAAACGTGTGTTGTTGTTGTTATACATATAACCATAGTTTAACCACATATTCACCAAACCTCATCTACATAATCCTTTGCCCCATCGGATCATCCACACACAGCCGCCACTGTTCGCTTTAAAAATCACTTCCTTCTTCATTCATTCATTCAATAACTTCATTCTTCAAAAAATAACAATTTTGTTCATCTTCTAGAACTTGATTTTTTAAAGCCTTCGACAGTCAATCATTCAATTTTCGCTTCGAATCTTGCCTATCTATTCTTGCCTGATAACATTTAAAATTGAAAAAATTTTCTCTGCTAGAACTTATTCTACTTCCTTTAACTGTCATCATCTTTTTTAATTACACCACAAAAAGTCAATGGAATGCAAACTACTCTGCAATGACAAAATAATCAACATATCAGAGAAAACATTCCTTCCTGAACCCACCATAAATAACACTCATAAATAACATTATTTATTAATCTCGTTTCTCACTATTTCTTCTTATTACTTTTTAATGCTATTACTTTTGTTCGACAGTTGATTCGAAATAACTAAACAGAATAATGCTATTTTCAATAAAAATAACAACCTACCAGGATTATTATTTACAGGTGTTAGATTACTATTTATTAGACTGCTGCTATTTAAAAGAGTACTTTGCTGCTGCTGTTGCTGCTGCTGCTGGGAAGGAACTATGTGAACAAGATGTTGAAGTTGCTGTAATTGTTGGGGCAACAAGGTCAAAGTTCCATTATTGTTCTGAACTGCCACGATTTGGGGCAACTCTTCTGATAGCTGGATTAGAAAATTATTGCAAAATTTAATGCTATATGCATGATGCGTGAATAACTAAATGAAAAAACAAAACAAACTTTATGGCGGGTATTGAAAAGGGATGATATTTCTTGGTCCAATTTTTTGTTGCCACTAGCTAGTTGTGTGTGCTGCTGCGTATCGATCGGTTCGTCATCAGAATCTGTACTGCTTTCATGCTTTGACTGAAAATGTCCATCAACGTCTCCCTATAGAATAGGTAAATAAAAAACCTTTATTCTCTTTTTTTGATAATTTTTTCTTACTGCAAATTTTTTTACTACTTAAAAGTTAATCGAAACAAGCCTGGAAAATGAGAAGAAAACCAAAAAATAACAAGAATGTTTTTAACCGAAATGTCAACACAAATTTAATTGTGACAATGAAAAAGTTGCTTTACGAGTGGCATAAAAAGATTGTTTGAAAGATAATGATATTTGCATACTTGTATACATACATACCAGTGTACATACATAACAATGCATACTTGCATACATAATGATGGCTAATAATCACCTAAAAATAAATAAGTGTAAAACGCAACTAAAGCCAGCTAATAACAGCAGCTTTCCAAAATCAAAATAGATTGAGCAGTTATTAATAATCTATTAATTAAATTTTCTTCCAAAGCTGTTAATGTGAACATTATTTTGAAACCTCAACTTACAACAACTCATCAAATAAAATTTCTAACCAAAAAGTTAAAAATAATCAAAAGATCACTTCAGGAGAGACAATTCAGTGTTTGATGCAACAGTGTTTTTTGGTTTACATGACAACTCATTCAGAATCGTGCTGCCAAACTTGCGACTGGAGCAGCAAAATTCGACCACTTTACCTCAAAACTAAGAAAACTACACTGGTTGAGCGTCAGAAAAAGAATCATTTTAAAAATATCAAATGCCTGAATGGTCCTGCGCCAAAATATTTGGCCAAGAGATGCAATCTCAAATCTTCATTTCTAAAACCACTTTATTTGAGTGGTGATGTTTTTTAACCTGCAGTGGGTTGACAAATTGGTTCAAAAAATTTCTCTTTTTCTGACCCAGAAGTTTGAATGATTTGTAAAGTTTCGACACATTTATTTGATAATTAGATTATTTTTTGTTATCTTACTATATTTCAAACTTTAAACATTTTTTAAGACAGCTCGGAGCACTTTTGAAGTTATTTTTAAAAAGTGCACTATATATTTTAATACTTATGTAAGCAAGAATTTTCTGTGAAAATGATGATTTTGTATTAAGATGATTTTTACACTGCTTTTATGAAATTTTAAAAATAAAAAATGGAAATCCTTCAAAAAATATAAACTAACCCCCTCATCTTTGAAGCTGCCTTTTTTCACCAATTTCTGTTGTGAATTGCAAATGCATTTTAAACAATTTATAAAGAAATCCACTTTTACAAGTCAAATAGCTGTCCAAGCATGAGCAAATTTAACATTGTAAGTGTGCCACAAATATCAATGTTTCTTGATTCAAATGTTTATATGCTATACAAGTACATGCGTCATCTAATGTATATGAATAATTATATATATAAAATATTGTGACGTAACAAACAATTCATTTGTATGTATGCATAAACATTTATATGAGTCTTTTAAATAACATGTAGAATGCAGTTTTAAAATAGAATGGACTTAATAAATGCAAAACAACACCAAAATGAAATTGTTGATGATATTTTTTTAAAAAGTATCGTTAAAAGTTAACATAGCACAAATGCCATATATTTTACTAAATATTTTTACTCACTTCTACTATTTCTTTATTAGTGCAACTTTCGTGAGGTTCATTGAATTCTGTATACCTTAATAAAACTTTGTCCATGTCTGTACTTGCATATTGAAATAACTTGTTAGATCCATTAAACACGATTAAAGCAATTTCACAATCACACAACACACTCAGTTCATAGGCCTTTTTCATTAAGCCAAATTTTCTTTTTGTAAAAGTTACCTAAGGTAGGAAAACGTAATTATATATTATTTGGCATTTAAAACTTTAAAAACATTATTGCTAGATTTTAATAAAAATAATAAATAATTAATTAATTAGCGATGAGTATAATATCAAAACAGAGTGATTACTTAATAAATTGTAATATCGTTGAAGCAACAGGAGATGGCGCATCTAAATGAATTGATGATATGAGCCACGATAATGAAAAAAGATCGCAAACGACCATGCGAGATTTTTGATGATGAGCTGAAGACAATTATTGAAACAAACCCTGCCGAAACTACTTGAAAAATTGCTGAAGTCACACAACTTTCGTTCATCATTTAAAACGAATTGGTAAGGTCAAGTAGCTTAATAAATAGAGGCCGCCTGGATTGAATAAAAATCAGATAAACTTATTTTGAGCGATACAAACGATTCGTTTTTGAACTGATTGTGATAAGTGATGAAAAATAGATTTTATCTGACAACAGTTTGGTGGCTGTATCAAGATGAGCCCAAAACACTTTCCAAAACCAAAATTGTACAAGAGGAATCTAATGGTGACTGTTTGGTGGTCTGCAGCTGGATTTATACATCAAAGTTAAAACCTTGTCAGAAAATTAATGGAATGACGTAATGCCAACAAATTAATGAGATGCATCAATAATTAAGTCAATTGTGCACGGCATTGGTTAAAAAAAAGAGTCCTATCCTTATCCACGATAACGCCAAACCACGTCACAAAACATACGCTAAAAAATCTGTACGCGATAGGTTACAAGATTCTGCTTCATATTTAGTAGACCAAACATACATAATAAACATACAAAACAAGATAATATTTTTTCAAACACTTCAACAACTGAAAAAGCCACGAAAAACCGTCTTCTTATAGTTACTCGTCTCCAGACTCGTTAATTTTAAAGATACTGGCACGAATGAACATATTTTTTGTTGGGGGGTAAGCGTAGATTACAATGGTTTTTATTTCAATTGAATATTTATAATAGAAGCCGTGTCATCGCATTTTATAGTGGAGGGTACGAAACTAACATTATTTTTGCATCAACCTAATATTTTAAATACAAGAAGTTTTCATATGTCAGTTTTAACACAACATTTTTGACAAGTAACTAAACAAAGTATCGTTAAAAAATATTTCAATAAAAGCCAAAAACTTTATGAAACAGTGAAATATGAAAACTTGGAAATCTTTACACTGTAATCGACAACAAACAAAAACTATGCGAAATTTGTTTGAAAAATTTACAATCAATAATTAGTTTGTTAGATAACAATACCACTTTGAACAAACATTATGAAAACAATGAATAAAGGCACCTGTTTATTGCGTTCATCAGTAATTGGTTCAATACGAATTTTTTTCCTACCCATGGCCAAGTTGCAATAAAGCTATAAATGGAAAACTATATCTGAAAATATTTTAATAAAATATTTTATAGCAAAAACAGTATATATATATATATATATATATATATATATATATATATATAGGATATATATATATAGGATATATATATATAGGATATATATATATATATATATATATATATATATATATATAGGATATAGTGGATTAAGATTGTCAGAAATGCAATTATTGATGAAAATCACAGCGGGTTCTGCGTTAATTGGCTTTTGATTTAATTTTTTTAACGGTAGATCGTAAATCATTGCCAAGTTTCTGAATATATTGGCATGACGACGACCAAGCTATAAAGAATCACAAAATTAAAATTACTAGGCAAATCATGGACAACAATGTTGAAATCTTACGTTACAATAACAACCATTATAATTAACGATTAACCGAGTCAATACTCCTAGAACAGACATCCGATAATAAATATTCGATAGCGTGCAATGGGAATCTTTCAAATGTAAGCCGTTATAATTCAGCTCAAGTTTTTGAGAAAAATTACGTACATTGCTAAAACATGGCTAATAATTCATTTGCTTGCAGTGCATTTAGTTATAGACGACGCTTCAGAAGAAAGATCTTAGAGGGAAGTCAGTGAAAAACATACCTAAAAAGTGGTTAAAGCTCAGGTGCTCGGTGATGGTAAATGAGTTGAACAGAAAAAAGGTTTGTTGAAATAACTAGGAAACAAATAAAAAATTATATAAACTAATAATTAATGTTTGGAAATCGGTTGAGTAAGAGCATGCAAAATTATAAAAGTGGGTGGGAAAATCTTTAATGAACTTGTGTGCAGTTTGTAGAGTTGACTAAATTTAGCGCAGCACAAAATAAGCCTGTAGGTAAAATAAGATGTTGAAAGTGAAAAGGTTTGAGTGCAAATGTTGTAAGAAGAGTGAGACTCAGAAGGCTATTCGCACTATAGATGCTTTGATCAGGAGCAATTTTGACAAATTTGTGTCTCAACATCTGTGCCATTTGGAATGAAGATTGTAATTCAGAAAACAGTAAATGATAGACAATAATAAAAAAAATATTGACAGTTTGTAAAAAATTTAGAATGTTTGCTCTAAAAAATTGACGGGCGTTAACTGCACATAAGCCTTGAGCTGTAACAACAGAGTCAGAGGAAAAGGAAACATGCAAATGTTGAAAAGAATATTTATGATAAAAATATTTTTTATCCTATCTGTAACTTTATGTCAGGACAGAATTGGCTACAAGCAAATAGAAGAAAAAGTTTGAAAGTATTGAACCTGGCGATAAAAGAAATTATATTGCTATTGCGTTTGTGCCATATGCTACCTATCAAAGCTGTTCTTTGTGATTAAGAGCAGTTTATGTTTGTGAACTTGTAGATATTTCTTTTGAAAAAGTTCAAGCTGTTTTAAAAACCTTAAAAGTAGTACTCGGTTATAACAAAAAATGGAATGCTGATTAGCAAGACAGTAAACCTTATACCCAATAGCCAGTTTGATGTTTTTATGAAATAGCACAAGTATAATAAAAAATGTTTAAACAGAAATCAATGGTCTTTTTATCAAGGAACGAGAAGTAAAAATGTGATGCTCCTAATATCAATGAATAAAAGTTGTGTCATTTATTTTATTCATACGGTCGGGGAAGCAGAGATGATTTGACTAGCGTGAGGTCTTTTGACTTGCTCAGGTCTGTAGTGAATCCAAAATAAAGTAATAATTCTTTAACACAGCATAATGTTTATCACTATGATTGACTCTTCAATTTCATTTTGCTTCAACACAATGCCATTCAATTTTTTTAAATAATTTATAAAACAACTCATACACTTATTTTGTAATCAGCTGTACCTTAAAAATCCCTATTATTCATTATTTTAGGAATCTAATTAAAAACCGCTAAGGATAAACATAAGGCATTGATATATAAATTTAAATATGCTCAATAATTAATTTTTGTAGATGCTACTAAATGAAAAACTGCTAAAGTTGAAATAGTATCTTTTAAAATGTTTGAATTTGGCAACCATTTCCAAAAAGGGAAGAAAAAAGCAATTACACTGGTGCAGTGATTTGAATTAGATTTGTGAACTCAGGAATATCAAGACTCCAGAGTTGTTAGTCATTTCAAGAAATTTTTGTAAGATTATTAGTGACATTTTAGTTCAATAACAAAATAGTTAAATAACTTGAGATAAAATACTAACAATTACAACTTTTTTTTATAAAAATAGAACAATCAAATAATCTGACCAGGCTGCAATTTTGCGACTGAAGTTAATAAATTGCATCAAATTAAATTTTTATTACCACACATATCTGGTTACAAAAATAATTCTTGACATTTGTCACCAACCTAATGTGATTAGTAATAATAATAATAAAAAAAAATAATAATAATGACCAGTGCCAATTGGAATCTACAATTTACATTTTAATGAGATCAATAATAATTATAATAAATCAATATCTTTTTGTTTTTGGATATGTCAATGAAAAAAATTGCTCAATTTCAATTTCAAAGGAGCTTATTAGCAGCAATAAGGAAAAGGTTACGGAATGCACAGCTGGTTATTTGTATTTAAATAAAATTTATAGCATAGGTTTGCCTATGCTTATCTTATGCCTTATGTTATTTATTTATTGTAGCAATTTATACATTTATGGCTTACGTTTTGCAATTTAAATGTTTTGCCAGCAAAATGAGTTGATGTGATGATCATAACTTTCAGAGGATAAAGAAACATCATGTAACTTAGTTCTTAACTAATAGTTATTAATAAAACTTAAATAAACAGACATACAAGGACTGTGATTTGTAAGCAGTATCACGCCAATGTAATGTGTCAAGTCAATTTGACCACTGTGGTTATGAATACCAAGGGTCGATTTTTTGAAAGAGAAGACATAAGTTAAGTCTTAACTTCATTCAAGAGTCATTATGTTATTTGATAATTTCATTTTAATAACAGTAGTGTGCCATATTGGAAATTTAATTATAATTGGGAGATCGTCATATTGTAGGATAAAAAATATTTTTATCATAAATAAGGCGAGTGACGGCGGAACTAAAGAACAATAAACGATCGAAAAACATGCCAAACATCAAAATAAATTTTTGATAAAATTCGTCTGCAGATGCTATTTATATTGACCAGTTAAATACCTTTAGAGAGAGATTTCGGTAGCTATTTTTGACTTTAAGTCTCCAGAAATATCCTCGACCGCAGTACAACAATAATAAAATTTACAGCAACTTTTCGCTAGAAAATAGTCCCGATTTATTATAAGACGTGTAATCATGTATAAATGTATACGCATATGTATGACATAATATTATAAGCACATGCATATATCAAGTTAGCATAATAAAAGAACGTTATTTTTTTGCTCTATTTCGCATTTATGATGAATAAATAAATAAATAGATAGATCGAGCTTACACATTATCCTTTCGTTACTCAGCTGCAATTACACTTTTGTATCATAAACTCTGTACGTTTCATTGCACATAACTTTCGAATTTACAAAAGTAAATTCGAGGGACTGTTGGCCGGCGAGATGGCTCAGTGGTTCAAATGCCGCTGAGTCAAACATCTCAATGGCTATCATATACTCAGCGTATATGATGCGGTGTTTGCGCGTGCACATAAAATACATGTGTACGTCGTGTGAAAAGGATGAACAGCCTTTGTGGCAAAGACAGCTGCTTCAAATCAATAGATGAGGATTTGAAGAACATAATATAAAGATATAAAGATAATATATCTGTAACATTGTAAGTGGTTCTGCGTATGTCAGAGCTGCAATAATAAAGACTAATAAAAAAAGTTCGGTCAATGGAATGTAGAACTATAGCACCAAGGTAGGGGTGTCGAATTCAGTGACGGTACCTATATTATATATCCTCCGAGCCCAATCACTTGATTATTCAAACAAAAGTCTAAGCCAGGAAGAAATAAAGTAAGACTAGAAAATATATTAATGTCGCCAGCCCAGTGCACCAGCCTATATGTTAAATATATTAATATTAAATGGAATTAATTTATCTGAGCACTAGTACCAAAAATATAATTCACATCTACATCCAAGAGTATATTTTCGGTAACGTTGTTTCCATCATTTCTATTGAAGATTGTGCAACACGTATTGCTGAACAAATGTCTAAGCAGTTTCTGTGCTTTTTTTATAACATAAAACTAATATGTATAATTTCTCTCAAACTTTTTGTAACTAACCAAAATATGAAAATTCTCACTTATTCTTTATTAAGTTTGTTAACCAATGCCCATATGTTAAATGTTATGAAAATTAAATAAATATCAAAGTATGCCATTTAATGTTTATGACACCGATGTTTGTTAACTCGTCGCTGACCACCATGGATATATATATCCATGCTGACCACCAGCAGTTGTTCCGCAGACCACACTTTGAGGAGTACTGAATTGAACATTAAATTAAAAAAAAGTTCTTATTGCTTTTTCGTCATATAACAGGGGGCTAATGAGTTACAATAGAAAAAAGAAGACAAGAAATGCCAGGGAAAACGTTGGACGTAATACCATAATATATATATATTTTATAATTTATTTTGGGCATATATATAATTATATAATAAAATGCTGTATAATATAATACTGTATATAAATAATACAGTATAATATATAGTGTACACTGTACAACTGTATAAAAAAAATGTTGGCTTTCCATAAACAATTTTAAATAAAAAATCATTTTCGTGAGTATCGTTTGATTCGTATGTTGATTTTATTTTTGTTTTCTTCTGATTCTAATTTTGGGGGTACGTAATGTTCCTATTTTGCTGTTTTTTTTAATTTGTAACGATTTTCTTCTTGAAACTAATTCATTACTTGTTCGAGTCGCGTACGTGTACAAATAGTTTGGTAAAAATTCAAATTTCCTTGATTTCGGTTACGATTTGGAGAGCAGGGTGTAAAAGTTAAAATAAAATCAAAAGATTATAAACTAGAGCGCTATAGCCTAGCTAGCAGCTAGCCTACCACCCACCATTATTATATCATAAATACCATACCAGACAACCACAAAAAAAGAATAGGAGAGGATATTGACTTGCCTTTTTATGTTTACTATACTTTTAAATAAAAAATATAAAGTTTTAATTTTTCCAAAATAGCCTAAAACTGAACATTTGCTAATGATTATTTGCTAGCTTTTCCCAAGTATTATTACAACATATTATTATATGATGTCTCTCTATCTGTGGTAAAAACAATAAAAAGTAAATCAATCAATCAATCAATTAGTTTATGAAGTGCTATTTCTGTGAAGTTTAACATCACTCCTCATTGAATTTTACAGATAGATGGGTCTTGAGATTCACTCTGATCTTCACAAGTGATGGAGAAGTAGTTGAAGAAAGAGGTAGGTAGAGAGTTCCAGAGAAATGAGCCAGAAAAAGCAAATGCAGATTTAGCAAAAGAGTGTTTGACATGAGTTAAAAAGAAGTAAGAACAAAAGGACTATGGCAAACCTGGTGTTTAGGTTCAATTAACTATTAACATATCTAATAGGTACTTAGGAAATAAATTAGATTGATATTTATACATTAATGTGCATATTTTAAAAATTATTATATCTAAATGAAAGTAAGAACTTCTATTAACACTATTTATCTGATAAAAAAGAAACATGCTAGAATCAAAAATAAAGCATAGACTATGAAACTTGTCAGAAACATCAAGAGTTTTAGAATCAGGTAAGATTATTGAAGGAATAATAATAGAGTTTTTAGATTTATTAAAACAAATTAACTCAAATTTAGATAGATTAAGTTTAGGACACATAGAGTCAGACCAAGCAATAAATAAAGAAAAACATAGAGATAGATTGTGAAGAACACTATTGAAATTTAGATGGAGGGAAAAAAGTATAAATCGTAAGAATCATCAGCATATAGTTGATTAAAAAAAAAATTGTTAATACGAGGTAGTTCAGAAGTATAGAATATAAATAGAAGAGGGCCAAGGATAGAACCCCGAGGTACTCCAAAAGTAAGAGTAGAGGAGTTAGAAGTAACATTATTAAGAAACACTGAAGAAAAATTATGAAAGAGATAAGATGAAAACCAAGATAGACAAGAATAATTAATATTAAAAGAATTATCTACCAATCTCAAGAGAACAGTATGATCAACAGTATCAAAAGCAGAAGAAAAGTCAAATGCAAGATGAAGATACATAAAATAAATATAAAGTAAATTCTTTTTAGCTCTTTTGTCTTGTATTATCTTATTGTATTGTTGTCTGTAACAAATTAAATTTCAAGTACAAACTATAAATGTTAAATAAAAATAACATAAAAAATTAAAGTATAAAAAATTAATGTTTTGAAGCATAGAACACTCTATCGCATTACTTTAGTACTAAAATGTTTAAACTGCAGAGACCTAACAAGTTTAACTTAACTACTATTGATGAGTTTTTTATTTTTTATTAATAATAAATTTATTATTTCTCTAATTTGCATAATGATTTGGTATTACTTAATACAAGTATAATCTAACTAACATTGTGTATAGATTTAGTGGTTTGTGTTTTCTATGTTTAAATGCGTAAATTTTTTTTTTTATGTATATTATTTTATATAAAAACAAACAACCTAAATTCAAATCCTAAAGACAGTTAAGTCTACTGAATCTTTGTTGAACAACTTTTGTCATTTTTTAATCACAATATGAAATTATGCATCAAACTCTTGATTGTACACATTCTTCTTGCATTCACCCAGGCTGTTGATATTTTTGAGCTCTGCTATCGCATATTCATTTGATAATTTTCATATTTACATTGTAAAAATTTTTAAAACAGCTTTGTTTTTTTCTATTATAAATTGAATATATAAAATTTTTTTTAGATTCTTCTTATATATTCTAGTGAATAAAAATGCCTGTTGAAGCGATTTTAACTTGTTGGGGTAACTCACATCCCTTCCAAGAACGAAGGATGAGTTTGTCTGAACCTGCTAAAATTGGTCGTTCAGTTGCACAGTCACGCCCTACTTCCAGTAACGCTATCTTTGATTGCAAAGTTCTCTCAAGAAATCATGCATTGATGTGGCATGATAATGGGAAGGTTTGCATTTTAATGTTTATCGTGTTTGTTGTAAACTTTTTTGGTTTATAACCATTTAATTTCATAACATTGCAAAAGTCGATAATGGAGCATTTAATAAATTTTGTTAATCCGCTAAATTATTGACCTATATTAAGTTGATGTGATTGATGTAATTTAATATCTAAACTATTTGAAACTTAAATAATCTTTTATTTTGTATGATGAGCTTCATACATTTAGTTATTATTAAAACCATTTTAAAAATTTTTGTTCAGTTTTACCTTCAAGATACGAAAAGCAGTAATGGTACATTTGTAAATAATCAAAGGCTCAGCAAAGGTGCTGAAGAGAGTTCACCCAAAGAAATATTCTCAAATGATATTTTACAATTTGGAGTTGATGTTGTTGAAAATTCTCGAAAAGGTTGCAATTATTTTGTAATAAATTCTTTTAAAAGTCTATACTGATGAGAAGCATATATTTTCGTGTAATTTTTGCCAGTTTTTGCTACTTTGGCTTTTTAGAAATGATTTGATGACTTAATTTTTTTAGGTTTATAAGCATTAATGTATATGTTATAATTATCAGTCATGAACATAAAAAGCTTTCTTATTTTTAAGACAATTTATTTTTATGGTTGATTATGCTCGAAATCATGATGGTGGTGCTATTTTTCGGTTTGTTTTATAGTTTGAAATAAGTACAAGTTTCCTTTTTTCTATATTTAATTGTTCCCAAATTCACAATTTCAAGTTATTGGTTTGGCCTTTAGCTATATCATTTTAAGATTCAAAAAAGGTGAATGATGGGTTCTGATGTTAAATTTTTATTTAAGAACAAACATATTAAGTCATTTTTATTCATCCATATAAATGACTAATAAGATAGTCGTCTTTTCTGATCTGAGTTTTATGTAATACTTTTCGTTTTGTACATTTGTTAATGGATAATTTTGCACATCCAACTGTAATTAAATGGTAATTCAATTTATTTTACGTACTCCTAATTTTATTTTAGTAACTCACAGCTGCATCATTGCAACATTGAAACTATTGGACAGTGATGGGAGGGAAATAACAAAAAGGTGTGAAATAATATTAACAGATATCAGTTTGATTTTTATTCATCATTCAAATGTTTTAACAATTTTGTTTTAATTGGAAACAAAATTTTAATTGATTGTTTTAATTTTTAAATGGAATTGCCATGAGGGTATAAGGTAGGGCTTAGATTTAATAAAAAATTCAAGAATGAACTCGGACCAAGATTAAATAAACATATTTATAAAAATATATAAAAATACTTTCTTTTGAGTTAAAGAAGTTATAAACTACTAAAATGCATTGCTGGTTCTTTACAGTTTCTTTTTCAATAAAATGTGAGGCTTACTCTTTTTGTTAATCTCTGATTCGCTGGCCTAAGATGGGTTCCAATAGATGATAAAATTGTAAATTCCAGTTAATAAAAAAGTGATGGAAATAAAAACCAAACTTAATTAACAAACAAAGTTAACAATGGATGCATAGACCAGTAAAAAAGAACAGAATATTATCATCTATGTATACTTGTTAATAATTTCAATACAATAAATAAATAGTTTTATAAAATATAATTTTAATTACTTTTTAAAAATGTATATTTTTAATTTATAGCTCTTTATCAAACGACTCATCATCTGTGGTTGTAAATAACGTCCAGTCTCATGAATTCTATCAGTTGCTGCAGTACCTCCAGGTCATTCAGTTTTTCTATCTGCTGTTACATTTTTTAACTAATTATGTATTTTGTAGAGGCATCTCTGCTATATTGACATCATTGTAAGTTAGGGAAGAAGGGCTACGCCTCCGATTAGTTCAAACTTCAGTTGATCATGCTGAGATATTTTATAGAATCTCAAAAAAATGTGCCAGTTTTTATTCTCTCATTTATGAGCTAGATTGATTTATCAATTACAATATCTCATTGAATCAAATGATTTCCAAGGAGAATGGCGCTAACAATTGGTATCTCATTAAACTGAACAATTTTTAGGAGGCTCTGCATAGAGAACAACTTCTTGAAAGCAAGCTTACAGTTGTTCAGCAATTAGTTCAAGCCACTCAGGAATCTACAGAAAATAACTGGCAGGTCAGTCAGTTTGCAATGATTGAGGAATCTTCATTTCATTGTCAAACACTTTAATTTTACACTGTTTTTAGTTATATTTCATAAATCGGAAAATTGATATAGAACAACTTATCAAATTATTTCTAACTATATTTTTAGAATTTAGTCAATGAGGAAAAACTGCTTTCAAGATTGGAGACTCTAGAAAAACAGCTGAGCATTTGTTCCAAGGTAATGATGAAAAAAAAATTTTACTTTTAAACATCTAATTAATTTTTTTTTTTTTAAATTTTAGCTTCAGCCTGATGGAAGTCTGCAGCAAGAGTTGATCACATTGCAAAATGACAAATTTCATTACGAATCTCTGGCTAAAGTATACCATTCAAATTCTCAACATTATCTGATTTGTTTTATACTAAAATCTCTATTATGAATGACTTAGAATAACTTTTTAGAAAAACTTCATTTTTAAAAATGCTTTTGACGATCCTCTAGTCTTTAACAAATCACCACATAGACTTTATTTTTTGTTTGTTTAAACTTATTCTAGTTTAAACAGCTTATGTTGGAATTTTTTTCTTTCAATCCCTCATGGCGTCATACCGTTTTATTCCTGTAGTAAGACAACTATATATTCTTGTTTCTTTCTTTTTTAAAAAATTATCATTTAAAAATACATTAAGGCTAAAAGATAAAATGAAATGAATATTTAATGTCAATACAAACGTTGTATACACACACACACACACACACACACACACACACACACACACACACACACACACACACATTCACACAAACACACACTTAAATTTGCAGAATTCTTTGAAAAAAGTTATTGGAGAAAAAGTTGAGGCAGTGAAGAAGTTAAATGATGTTGAGGTATTTCAATATTCAGTTCTCATCTTTTCTATTCTCTTTGCTCCTATTCATCATATCCTGTGTGTATTCTAACTTCTGTGTGTATTCTAACTTTTCCAGTTATCTTTCAGCTGGTGCTACTTCTTAACGAAATAAACATCATAATTTTATTTACATTAATATTATAATATTATTTTCAAAGCGAACATTAAATAATAAAGAAGAGGAATGCTCGCATTTGAAAGACGTCAGTCAGCTAATTCAGACGGAATTAAATGCTCTCTCGGAGAAGTTTCAGGACCAATTTAAGGATCTACAAAACGTTCAGCAACAATTGCAGGTATATTTCAGCCTTATTATGAAAAGCTGTCCCAAATTTCGCAATTGCTTGTTTAACAGTCGTTGGCTAGTCTAAAAATATATGAGTGGCAAATATTGAATAAGATTAAACCAAATGTGTTGTATGCATTATTAAATGTTGCTTTTTAATTAGACTAACTGCTTGAGTGCTAATCCATTTATTTAGACAGCCTTGCCTTAGAAAGGCAAATATTGTTTCTTGTTCTATTTTTAAGAGAAGTAAATCTTCAATTTGGACATAAGATTATTAAATTTTCGACCCACTTCCATTCACTTGCCAAAATACTTCATTAAGGCCTGGTATTTCTACTGAGTCATCTTAACGTTTCATTCAGACTTTGGATTTCCATAAATTCTTTTCAACCCTTCTTCCAGAATTTGGACTTACATAGATTTTTCAGCAGACTTTTTTTCTTTCATTTCAACTGGGAACTCTTGAATTGACAACAATCAAATAATGTTGCAAAATCATTTCATTTGATTCGTTGATGTGGATATGTACTGCATAGATTTTCCTGTTCTAATCACGTTTTATTTATACAGACTTGTCTGTCTGCACAATATAATATCAATAAAATTTATTAATGTGATGTATAGTAAATAAAACTATGTTATGTAATTGTTATTAATATTTGACTTGTGTTATATAACTCTTACATTTCCGAAAATAGAAATTGAATTAGTTAGTTTTTTAACATTTATACCACTAGGATTCTGAAAGTACAATACTTAACAATAAGGAGGAACATAAAAAAGAAACTGACGCCCTTCTTGCAAAAATTGATGACTTATTAGAGGAACAAGAACGACTGCAAGCTAAAGTATATTTTTCTTTTTTTTTTTTCATTTTATAAACGACAATGATGTGATTTAATTTCATCAAATTGTTTTGAAATGAAACTTTGTGATTTGTTAGCCAACCAGTAAGTGCATTGAGTGACTCAGTCCTAATATATAACTTCGGTTTTCATAACTTCGGTTTTCACAAAACTCCGGAACCATAGCTAAAATTGTTTCTGAATATAATTCTGCAAAACAACTGGTGTCACTCTTATTAAATGGATATAATCAGGAAAAAAATTTCAGTGTTGTTTGTACTTCTGGACTCTTTTATACATTCTGAACTCAAATACAATCATACAAGCTTATTCTTTGCCTTGATTTTTCTGGGTGATTGCAGCATTATTTGCGTCCTTCCACAGTTTGTTGCATACCACTGAGACGTGCTATCAGTTTTATTCTTCTGTTTCAAATCTTCACAAACTTCCTTCAATACCACATTTTATCAGGCAAGTGAACATTCAAACAACAGGAAAAGACAAATTTCTGAGACTACTGACCAGGCATTGTAATATGATCCAAGACAGATATCACACTTTAAGCCAACATTTCGTGAGAGCAATGCTGGAATCAATCCAAATGCTACTGACATGATTTAAACTTAGTCTGATTTTTGGTCTCATGCAAATAAAATGTTGTAGTTCAGCACGCATTCATATATATGCTGTTTGTTTGTCCCTCTGATGAGCGTAAGTGGAGTGCAATAAACCTTTAACCTTTACTGGCGGGAATCACTTTGCATTTCAGTCCAGCTACCACAATTCAGAATCAGACATCTGTTACCATTACACAATCTCGTTACAATTTCACCATAGTGGAACCTAATGTAAAATGTTATATCTAAATCGTAGTCAGTTCATCATAGTCAGTAATGCTATTTAACCACAAGAATTGCATATCTAACAAATTTATTTATTAAAGTTTTTATGAATAATTTGATATTTTTTTTTAAATTTATAGATCGATAGCTTACAAGGAGAGACAAATTTTAATAACGAGCAGTTGAATAATGTTAAAGGTTAATTATTTAACATTGTTATTTTGAATCTTAAATTAATTTTTGGCATGTTCTTTTCCTTTTTTTCATCATCTTAAAACTTTATTGTTGCATGCCTTTCTTCATTCTAGTTTTTTTTTAAAAAGAAGGGCAATATTTTTATAACTCTTAGGTTATAGGATCTCCACATTCGTCATGTTTATTTAATCCATACTTTCTACCTCAGTTAGTTACTCCTATATTAATCTAGCAGCTCTTCAAATCTAGTATTCACAAATTGACCCTGGTGTCAAGGAGCTATTTAAAATTTTTCACATGCTTTCTTATTAACTCTTAATGTGTCTTTTTATTTCAACCTGATTATTTAGCTTTATTTACCACGCAATCTATCTCGCCAACTATTTCAATTTGTTGCTTAAATATCTATCAATTGATTTTTTTATTTTCTTCTTGGATCCTATTTCATGACACTCACTAACATAACTCGTTGTCCACTTCCAGCAAAGATGAATTCATTCATAAATTCTAACGATGATGTGAACAAACCAAAGTTTAACAAAAGCTCGAAAGATGAAGGTTATTACGGCATTTTTATGTTACTCTTTGTTCTGCTGATTTTATACTGCAATTTTTAATTTTTTGCTTCCATTCAACACAATGTGACTCTGAGCATCCTTGTCACACATCCTACAATCAGTTGATCAAAACTTTCTCCACTCAGTCTCAAACAAATTATTGCTAGAAAAGTTTCTTTGTGTAATTATTTTTTGATGATCATTTGAAGAATGGTGTTGATTTTACACTTGTTGAACGATGTACAATCTTATCGCATGTCATTCCCTTTCTAAGTTTTCAATTAAGTAGCCAATGTTAGATAGCACAAATGTGAACAAGTTCTTGTTAATACAGAAAATGTATTTTTAGATAGTGTGGAATTAAGGCAAGACATTATTGACAACCACACTTTAATACTTAATCACTCAATTGCTGGTCATAAATAAGTCTCTTGAAAATTGCTTCTCTAGCTTCTTTAGCGCCGTTATGAAAATAATGAAACATTGTTAACAATAAAAACTGTGGACTTGTGTAATAGATTTAACTAAATGACGATGAAATTGCCTAACCAGGAATTCAAGTTGATCTAGTTAACCTTCTTGATTTGCATTTATTGCAAAGTTTCAATGAAGTTGAATTACTTGAATCAATACATTTAGATAGTTCTGGCACTTCTCAGGAAAAATCAAATAAAAGTTAGTTTAAAAGTTTATAAAATGAAAGTTTTGTCTTTGCAGTATTTTTTTCTAAAGTGAATTTATTGTCGTTCATTTGCCAAATGTTTTTCACGCTATTTTTGTTCATAAATTTCCTACATTATATGAAATATGTTTTTAGTATGTGTTGAGAGATATCTTATTCTATACTTCATTTTTTCTGTTATATATATATATATATATATATATAACTCATTAGTTCGTTCCAAAGTGGCAGACTTATTCTGACATAGATTTATTCATTTACCATCAGTGTAACATTGCATTTGTTCTACACTTTGAATATGCTGAACAAATATTTTTTAATACTCGTTCTGGAGTATTATTTTTTTGCATTACTTACAATTGCATACAATTGTAATTAGCACCAAGTTAATGAACAATCACTATACATCACAGAACAAATTCTAAATCTTAACAACAACAACAACTGCAAATAAGCTTTCATTAATAATGTTGTGCTAAAATTTTTTTCCTATTTTACATTTGGCATTTATGTTGTCTCAGATTAAAATCACAATTCATCAAATTCAATTTCTGCCATCAAAATTTATCTTGGTGGAGGCTTTTGTAAATGTTTCAACTGAAAAATAAACTTGAAAATCAAAATAGTTTTTCGCCTATTTTTAACTCAATTTTCAGTTTACTGTAAATTTGTACCAATAATTTTTTTTTTTAATTTTTTGAAAGTCGTTTGTTTGATAGATTTGCTTTGGATAGATGTTTTGATTTTTTTTTAGAGATTTATACGTAATTTAATTATTTATATTAAATCGGTTAGGATAATGTTAATGTTAGCGTTAATGGCATGAAGTTAGAAATATAAGATCTTTTGATGTAATAATAAACAATAATTTAATTCACGGCGTTTCAGCTTTGATGAACTATTTTTACGCCTTAGTTTAACTCATTAGTGGTTCATTAAAATGGGCGTATTTAAAATTATGAACACTGTTGTCTCTTAAATGGTTACAATGTAATTAATACGTTACATATTTTCAGTAGCCAATGATTCGCATGGTGAGATTATAAACCAAGAAAACGATTCTGGCAAATTAATTGGTAAATACAAATTATTTATTCATTTATTGCATTGTTTAGAAAAAAATTAAATTATATCATATTACAATAGAGTGATTATCGTTATCAATGATGTTGTTATTATATTGTTGTAAAAATTTTACATCCTGTTGGTTTTTTAATTCTTTCATTACCTAACTAACCTTGAATTATTTATAAGTAACTAAACTGACATAATCTAATCAAAATATATTTGAAAAAAATCCATTGCAAAACTCCATGAACTAAATATAAAACCATTTGAATATAAATAATCTCATGAGCGCCTGGCTTCAAGCTTCTGTCTAAACAGATTGATCACCTCTTAAGGTCTTATGAGCTCATCTTAAAAATTTATTACTTATGAGCTGGCGTCTATGTACATAAATCTCCCAAATATTTGTTATTATATTTGATAGCTACTCTCAATACATTGATACGTTATTTCATCGCTATGATCGTTTTTTTTACATTTTTAACTCCAACAGGAATGCCAGCACATAGAGAACAACATAACGTTGAGAGCGAACACTCCAAGATTGAAACAGGTATTTTATACGTACCTATCGAAAAATTTCGAATTTTCATGTACAGTAAACCCTTGTTAAATGATGGAATTTTTAAAAATTGTTCGAATAGAGAAATAAACGCAAATTGATGACCTCATGCTATGTTATACATCATTTATTTATCTTTTATTGTGGCAATCAGTCACACATTTTTTTCAAATTTTATGAAACAAATTCACTTTTCGATTATTTTTTTTTATCTCACTCATTGCGACATTTTTTGTTGCTTAAATTAATTAGTTTAATACGCTTTTATTCAAATGACACAAAGAATGGACTTATCATTTGTTTAAAATTATCAAACGACATCCGTTAACTGAAGAACGTCTTACTGGAAAGTGATGAATACAACAGTATAAATATTTATTTATACATTTCGTTGTTCGCTTTGTAAGTTTCTACCTGTTCATTTTAGTTTAAGAAAGGAGAAAGAAGTTGTCGTTTTGAATCTAGTTGAATGGTTTTCTCAAAAGTTTTGAAAATTTTGCTACTTTACCTTTCGAAATTTTGTTGATAACCAGTGGTGACAACGTTGCGTAGGCGACTTTAAACGTTGCGTGATCATTGACAGACACTTGCTACTCGGCGGGAATACGTGTACTGTGTTTGCACTCATTGATTTCAAAATATTCACGTTCGTGCTCTACATTGAGATTTTGTTTTTCTTCAAAGTACGTTTTTTATCTTGTTGGATTTGGATACCTTTGGTAAATAAACAAGTATGTTAATTATATGCATACATACACTACACACACACACACACACACACACACACACGACATTGGAAATTTGGAAATGATTAGTTCTCATCTAATTACACTATTTCACTGCTTCAGCATTTTCACCTGGAACTCCAACATTTTAAAAGCCTGTTTGTTTTTTAAATATTGTTGCCCATCTAAGTTGTTTGGAAACGTAGTATGTCATATTTTATTAATCATTCTTTCTGTAATTTAACAATGTTAATTGTTTATAAGTTACCTTGTTTGTAATTTTGTATGATCTTATTTACTCGTTGCTGGAGCAGATAATAAGTTGAAACAAGATAGGATCAATATTAATACATTACTATTGTAGTCAGAGAAGTAGTTTTTGTTTTTTTTTCTAGATACCATGTTGACAAGGGCTTACTGTATTTATTTGGCTTCTTGCCGTCCTAAAGCGTTATAACGTATTAAATTGAAGCCAATTTTTTCTAATTTGATCACTATTCATTAATTTAATTACTTGAATCTGTTTGTTCTTTGATGATTAAATACTCATTTGGACATTTTTAAATGAAACAGAAATGAAGAAGAAAAGTGCTTGCAACCTATCACCAAATGACCTTCTTGAAAGTTTACTCCACAAAGATAAAAATATTTATTGCTGGAGACTTCACATATTAAATTCATTTGTTTATCTCGGATAAATTCACAGTCTTTTAGAAATCGTGATGACTTTTATATATTTTTTTCATATCAAATACCCGATATTAAAAACTCACAATTTTACAAATTTTTTAAATAAATTTTTTGTTTTTATTTTGGCTGATGTAAATAACATAGCATGAGAACTTCAAGGCACAATTGTTTTAGTTATTTATTTCCATTGAGCGATAAACATATAATTAACTTTAGCTGATGAAAATATCTTTCGAAGTAGGACATATGAATCTCTAAACATAGGTTCGTAATGTTTGTATATCTGTTATGCCTGTTGGGATTTGTTATTTTTATGTAAACCGATAATCGGCGTGAGGTATGTCAATAAATTTTGTTTAAGCTCAGAACGATTGTTTTGTAATTGGAATTTGACTTGTTAAGATTGCAGCTTTTATTAGATTATCTTTTGTTTATAGTCTCAAAAAGTAAAAACTAGACGAAGTTTATAAATAAATGCTGATAAAGTTATAACGTTTGATCGTTTAACCTGTCCTCATCTCAAAACATTTTCTAACGGTTTAACTTTCAATGAATTTTTAACTGAAGATGCCCAACTTTTGCTGTCATAAGTTCTATAGCATGCCATGCAAAGCTTTTCTTTGGGCTTTTTTCTTTATTTTGCAGGTCTGTCAAACGTAGAGCTGATTGCCAATTTTTTATGGTTTTTATTTAGTTTTCCAATTTGTCTTTCTTAAGAGATGATTTTTTTTCAACAGCCCTATCTTCGATTCATCTCCATATTCAGCAACATTGCACCACAAATACTTGCAGTATTCATAGTACAATGTTGGATATCTTTACAACCTGGCTTTTTTGTCATCGATTTACGGCGCTATTAAACTGAAAAAAGACCACCAAACGGAGGCCCACAATGTTCACAAAGTGGCTTTTAGTCTCGAAATTTTTTAACTTCTCCGATGACCAAAATTGAGATTAACCGCAAATTATGAACAGCCAGATTTTAGACTTTACTGATCCAATCTACCTTTTTGCATCTTGGTGGAAACGATTTTTGCCAGACTTAAATTCAACTATACACCGTGGCCATAAGTTAGACTCGAACCCTTTCTTTAGGCTTTCCTAAATCTTTTTTGGTCCGGCTGTGTATGTGTGTTTGTGTGCCCAGGATGGGACTGTTTATGTGTCTATTTGCATGTGAATAGAAGTTTATATCGAAGTGCCCGTATCGCATCGTGAATGATAAATTTTAACTTTTCGTTCATTCTCAAGGCATTTTTATACATTTATTTTATTTTCAAATTGCGTCGCTTAATGTTTACAATCACCGAATTTTTTGGAGATATTTTATTATTTCATGTATGTTCAAGTTTTGGAAAAATCATTTAAATAATATGGGTTTAGTTTCACAAAAGACTTCATAGTTTGAAAAGTGATTGAAATATTTTTTTATACCGTAAAAAACAAACCGTCAGACTAAAAGAACGGTAAATTTTATATATATACATTGGCTTGCCCGCTGATAAAATATAAAAATCTTGCTTGTAAAATATGACAATCAAAGGTTTCCGTATCTGAATGAATTTTCACCTTAATAATACATATTTATTTATTCAAATTTTTAATACCAATGGAGTAGTAATAAAATCTGAAAATCATGGGGTCGCGCATTATTTTAGGCGCATTATCCGAAACCATTTTTTATCGAGTTGAAAAAGGAAAATACACTCTTCTGCTTTTATTTAAAATATATTTTTGCGATCTATTCGACATAAATTTTATTACTGTGTTTTGTAAATAAGTTTATCAGACATTATTTGGCCAAGGGTGAAACATTTTTGCTTTGTTATATTATTTTGAATAAAATTATTAGAACCTTCAAGGCTTTAAGGAAATTAAGTAGATTATGATAATAATTCATGAAACATCTTCAGATAAAGGTAGCTGCTTATCTGGGGAAATTTCGGAACAGAAAGAACTTAACGTGTTAGTTTTTTTTTCATGCAATGACTTTTTAATCCTTTTTGTATCATCTTTTAAACCACAATAAAAAATAACTCAGTTCAAGGAAAGAACTTGAAGACGTTGAATGTAAAAATCCAGAGGCATTTTCAGACCGTGTTGAATCAAATAAACAAGATAAACAAAATAAACAAGAGGTTTCTCTTCATTAAATTGTTTTCAGAATTACTTTTGTGGCATTTTCAATTTATCTTTCTGCTTATTATTATTAAATCAGGATTTTGTGTCGGATGTGAACAGGAAACAAATTTTGTTGCAACGTGAACTGGACAACGCTCTGCAAAATTTGAACACCCTGTCAAGACATTCTCAAACGGTATGTGCCAATTTTTGAAACTAATTTGGTTTGAATAATGAGTTGAATGTTTTGCATATAAAAATATATTCAATCATTTTATGACTGGGAACAAGATGATCTATATCAGTCGAAACATTTACGATTTTCTGTAATTTTGTGTTCATCGTTCATCTATCAAACTGTGTGGTTTATCATAGTTTGTGTCTTATTTCCAGCGTTAATTATCATTCTAAATAGTAAATACAAAATCTTTGACCATTGACTTGTTTTATTTGTGTTTATTTTTAACGTTCTATTTTAACCGATGTTGCAGATTATATGTTTATATTTTAAATTCTTTTTTAATTGTTTTGCAGGTTTCTGCTCTCTCCATGATCCCATTCCTGGTTCTGTTTGTGTCTTTTATCATTGCATTTTATCCATTTTTCGCTAACGTTACAGCTACAACAACATTTTTTCTTAACAATTGACAATAACCTTACATTAACATGCGTAACAAAACTTTGTTCATTTTTTACCGGATGATTGCATGGTAAAAGGTTGTCAATTTAAATATTGAGTTTTTGCACTGACTCATTTTTTAAATTTTATTGATTTTGCAGTCAAATATTTGGTCATGTTTTTTGATTAAAATAAAAATGAATGTTCCGAAAAATAAAATCGAGATTAAGTATCGTTGTTACAGTTTTAAATATTCTTGAACCAAACCAAAGTTTAAGGTTTGAACTTGATAAAAACGTAAGGCGGTGTTAACAACCTTCTGCTGAGCATTTAATTAGCCATGAATTGTATGTTCAACAGAAGTGAAGAAATGTTCTATTTCGTTTTCATTTTTGAGTTATAATCTATTTAAAAAGGAAAAACTGCTTGTGAGAATGCTTTATCGAATAGTGATTTCTCCATAATGGTTTTTCTTGGATTTTCATTTTAAGTAAAATAATAAATTAAAATTTTAATGATTAGCCATTTCGTTGATTCGCTTTTGAATTATTTTTAATTTTATTCTTTTCGTTGCTCAAACTTTATGTATTTGTCAATGTAATTACATTACTAACATTGGGAATAATTTAATAATGTTAATCAATGCATTCAGGCCTGGATTTACATAGGGCTAAATGGGCTATAGCCAGGGGCGGCAAATTTAAGGGGCGGCAAATTTTGACTATATATTACAAACACCCAAAAACATGGCGACACGTTGGAGCATAAAGAACAAAATAGTTACCATTATGTGTTGTTGAGCACGCACTATAATTCGATTTTATTTTTTATATAAATAAGCTGTTAGTTTTTTTTACTAAATTCATGTAGTACTCATTTTTCAGAACACAGATATAGAAACTTGAATCAACCGAATTTATTATGAAAGAACAATTCGAATTATTTGGGAAATTAATTCATAAGTCGCATATTTGACTGTTTTTTCATATAAAAAACATTGTTATAAACTTAATAAACTGGATCTTAAACGTGCATTTAAAGTATCTAAGCCACTGGCTACTACTATTTAACATCATTACACGAATTTCTGCTCTCGTACTATCTCTTATGTTAATATGTAGGTCAAGTTTTTTGGGGCGTTAAATTCTTCGGTCACACGTTTACCTTCAAGATATTTGATTGCGACATGAAGTCTCGTTTTTGTGCCAATATTTCTTAACATGTTAATTTAGCTAAATTAAATTAATTTAAAGTTTAATAATGATTTGCGGACACAGTACGGCAGATGCACTTAGGATATTACATGACGAGTTGAGAGCGTGTCTAGATGATTTTGAAAATCTTCCCTCCCGACTAATTTGTTACAAGTTGCTTACCAATGTTGTGAGATCGTCATGTTGGGAGAGTACATTGCTTTCATTTCTCTGCACAATATGCTTACTTACAGTTTATTTATTGCAACGACAAAGGTTTAGTCAGCTTTTTAAATAAGTTTTTAATAAATATGATCAGTTATTTATCACATCAAGTTTTAACTTTTAAGGCGTGTCCTATTTTTTCATGTATCAGTTTTCTAATCCATGCCACAATGGATTTGGACACTGATACTAGAATAACAGTTTTAAATTATCCATGCAAACTAATATAAATTTTTATGTGATTGCAACACCATTCTGTCCATTTTGACATGCCCAATATCATGGCACAAATTTATGGTGCAGGGTGGTGTGATGGCCTAATGCTTAAAGGTGCCTGGTTTTGCTGTTGCAATGACAGGTTTTGAATGCAAAGAGATCCCCACCTTTTATCTGTAATATGTGTTATGCATGGTCTTAATCTTAATGCGTATTCATATATGCTGTGAGTGTTTGTCTTTGAAACGTTTGAAGTAAATGCGAGAAAGAGATTGATCTTTAACCTTTTAATAAAACAGCAATATATAAAAGCCATATTTTTGTTTTTCAAGTTGTTTGTGTCTGATTTTTTGTTTTACCTTATCCCCTTCTTAAATCTCAACTCTGCTTCCTGTTTTCTTTCTTCTAAGAATTTGCCTTCTACTTCTTGTAAAAATCCTTTCCTTTTTTTTATTTCCATTGATGTGTGTTGTCAACTCAACCATTTTCAAAGTTCTCTTCTCAGTGTTTAATGTTACTTGTTGACCATTTGTTGGTTTTTTCGTGTTTAATGCTATTAAATATTTTAATCAGACATTCTACAATTTGGCTTAGACATATTACACTTTTTCATTTAATAATGTTCAAGATATTATTCATTTAAATTTTTATAAACTCTAGATGATTTTTTTTATTCAGTGAAGCCATTATATTTGTTCAAGTAGTTATACTCACAATTTCTTTAATAATGAATTTATCTTTCACAATATTTGACGAGTTTTTAAAAACCAAGGAACCAGTTTTTAAAGCTAAGAAATTGCTTAATTTGTTAACAGGTAACTTTTATTTTCTAATTTTTATAGTCTTTTAAAATTTAAATTTAAATTCTGATTCAGTTTCGTGTATGTGTTTTGCTTGGAGCTATTAACCTAGTTGTACATACACATATATACATGTTATACATGTTGGCTGCCTTGATAATAATTGAACCCTAAAAAATAACTTTTTACTTCATAAATTAATAAATATGAAGTTTGTTTGTTTTTTATTTGAAAGAAACTTTTCATTAATTGATTTACAGAATGTTACCATTTTCAAAATTGGAATCAAACAGACTATCTTGACCTCCATTGTCCTTCCTCTCAATGTATTTCTATGCAGTGGACCATTAGGGATTCAAAAATTATAAATTTGCCTATTCCATTACTTGTTGAAGGGGATGTTATTTTGTTGAGGCCTGGACAAATTATACCTGCTAAAACACAACCTTTAAAGGTGCATTGAACTATAATTTTTGAAGTTTTTTTTTATGTAGTAATGAAGTAAGTTATCTCTTCTGCTGGCCTGAAGTTTAACTTGATATAATGTGTTTCTATTTGCTCCATTTAATAATTGTTTTACCATACAAAAAACTTTTTTAAAACTTCTATGCTACTTTCTTTCTACAGAAATCAATAAACTGAACTTCATTTTTACAGTATTTTTTTTTCTATAACAATCAATTTGTCTACTTATTCCCAACCTATTGACCCGTCCATCTTTAACATTTTTAAAAGTATGCTGATTTCTTTGTCTTTATTCTTTTCAAAGCTTCAACTACTGTTTCAAACTACTCAATCCTATTAAAATTCCATTGTTAACATTTTTTCATATTCCACATCACCCAAATATTTAATCAATCACATCTTTTTTTTGAAATCTTTCACAAAGCATCATTGTTATTCAGTTTTGTTTGTTTACTCAAGAGTTATGCAGACGATTTAGAAATACCAAAAGAATTCATTAAAGATGAGCATTACACACCTTCTCACGGATGCTCCAATATTGATGAACTTAATAAAGTTTTAACATGTTTGCCTTTAAAACCGGAACCTTACATAATGCAAGAAACACCATTTCTTGAACTCTTTAGGTAAATGTTACTATTTACGTTGGTTTCATTTTGTTTTATTCTTATTTAATTTTTTGTAAAATTATTTCTTTATATTATAACGTTATTTCTCGTTCTGATTTGTGATGTTGTTTTGATTAATAAAAAATATATCCATTTTGTTTTAAAAATATATCAGTTTGTGGCTTTGATTTCTTTCTGAGTGAGCAATTGAACATCATACTGAATGTTTCTGCCCTTTTTAACTTTTTTAATAATGAAAACAATGAAACTTAGAAACAAAGCATAGTTGACCTGACTCAGTGAATATATAGTTCAACTATCGTTCATGCAACTGCAATATTGTCATTAATTATAGACAGAAGATTTTATTCACGGGCATTCTCATTGTCAATTGGGAACATGAACATTTGTACCGATATATTAGAATAAGGGAAAAAAAATGCCATCGGTACTGAGGAATTTTTGAGGTTTCTGGAAAATACAGAGGCATCAGGAATTACCATCAAGTTACTGATACCGATGCACTGGTATTTACCAGTAAAACCCGATTTGCAGAATATGTTTTTTGAAGTTATATAAAAATCTTTTTGCGTTTCTTCAATCCAATTTGTTGTGATTTTTTAAAGAAATTTATTTTTCAACTTTATTCTAGGCAATACCTCAACAGAAGTTATGACAAATCAAACTATAGAATGGACAAAAAGTGGTTGAACATTTATGTACTACTCTTAAGAAAAGTTTTTCTTGTCCTTTTGGTTTGTTGCTTCACTCAATATTCATTTTGAGTAAAATCGTTGATATCTTTTAGATTGTAACTATTATTTAAGTAGGACGTGAAGCATTATTGAAATGTTTAAACTATAGTTTAATACCTTTTGGATATCTTTGTTTTCACTCCAATCGAATGTAATGTCTTTTATCTTTTATGCACGCATACGAACATAAGTACATGTATATCAATGGTAAAATATTTATAGTAGAAGAAATGAAAAAAGATGAAAATTATTTTTATCTAAAATATCAAATTTTAATTATTTATTCAGATTATAATGATACTTATTAATTGTTTGCGATACAAGTTTTATTCCAACTTGGTATCAGACGTTTATGACATGGTCATTTTTTTACAGGTTTGATAATTTCAAATATTTTGCCTAATTAATTTTACAATTTTAAATGCCTATATAGTTATTTCATCGTTAGTGTGTATTTTGTTTTTCTCTACTACATTCATTAAAGAATGAGCAAGCTTCTGTTTTTAATTTTTATCAGCCATACATAACTTACAATACTGCAGCTTTAGAATTTTGTTTTTTTTTTTAATTTAGACTCCTCTTTTAACTATTATATTGCTTCAGTGCATTCAGAAATAGGGACTAAATTGATTATTTTCATATCATTTACTTTGCCCTGCTCTCATGTTTGTTAATATTTTTTTTTTTACAAATTCTCCAGGACATGGGTTTAATTGAAGTTTAGTAGCTTAGCAAATCACAATTTTTTAATTTTATGGTTTTTCACAGAGAAAGACGAACAAGAATTGCAATATTAAGGATTTTAGGAATAAATGCTGCATTGAACGTGGAAATCAAATTATTTGCTAACACGCCAACAACTTGTTTTCGATTATATAAGGGTCGATGAATGCACGGTCATTCTTGTTACTGAAGATACAATATGATGGAAGATCAGTGACCTATGTTTGACTAAATGGACGAATGAGCCTTAAAAGTGGCCTTCTGAAAAATGAAACAAAATCAAATGTTTTAGAATTGTGCAAAATTGAGATATGGTTAAGAATAAAAGGACAAGTTCGATTAGACAAAAGACGAATATAACAATGATTAAATAATTTACTTATAAAACTGGTCTGGTGACTGGAAAGAATTTATGTGAAGAACCATTAGAACTCTGAAGATAGCTAACTATTTGCTTTTCTGAAGAAGACTCAAATATAAAAAAGTTTTTTAAGAAATAGATTTGCAGTTTAGTTTAAGATAGCTAAAATTAGCTAGTTTAAATTCCCGGAACACCCCAGTTGAATCTATGCAATGTAGAGACAAACTTACGTGGTCAATGCACCAGAATCATTTTCTCACATTTGCCTAATTAGTTGATGGCTTGAGAATTTGATCATCATTTCAATTCAAGCAATACTCTTTCTTGAGTTTTTTTTATCGTTCTTAATAATTTGATTTTACTTACAGGTTGAATGTTTTTTCCCATTATTGCCTCTCTTTGTTCCAATTGTCTGGAAACTTATTGATTATTATGGATCAGCTAAAATTTTGCTTCTGGCGGAAACTTTGAATGACGTAAATATTTAGAAACTTGTTCATTATTTTTTGTTATTATAATAAAAAAATTTTTTCAGGAATCTGAGATAAACAGTTCATGTGAACAAATTAAAGGCACTGTTTTCTGTAGGAAATTTGTAACAAGGTTTGTAGAAGTAATGGGAGGGAACTCTGAAAATTTTCCCAGATATTTGCGCATTGCTCAGATCCTAGGAAATGTTACGGTGATGATTTAAAAAAATGATATCATCTTTTTTTAAATAAAATAAATTGATTAAATGGTTATGTGACGTATATATTCAGTATTTCCAAACATTTTATAACTCTGCTGTATGAACCATGTAACAAATAATAGTTGCATTGCACAGAGACCTGATAGTTGAGCTTAAAATTCTGTCAACTATATAAAATAAAAATATAAGTGGTATGAAATCAAAGGCTGTTCATAAAATTATTTTAACTTGCTATAACGGCCACTGCTTAAAACTTCCAGGTTCTAAGACTAAAAATTTAGCAGCAGTTTTACAATACGAGGAATGTAATAATAAATAAATGAATAATTATAGTTCATTTGAGAAACTTCGTTCAGAAATTTCAAAATTGAACTTGTACCACGTTTTATTTTAGAATGATGATAGTTTAAAACTGAAAGCACGGATTATGTATTTTAGTTAATGTTAGATGGAACGGTATGCAACTAATGCCAATTGAACCAGGTGAGCGTAGATGCATCTATCAGTTTCGTTATCCTGGTCGTTAAAGCCATCAGAAACTCAATGACTTGACATTCGTATTCCTTCTGAGTGTAATCATTTCAAAGCCATCATGACGTATATTTGAATGTAAGTAACAACCGTGTTATTGTTGTTTCAGTCTGTTTGCTGCGTAGACAAGAAAGGAATTTTATCGTGGCCAAACCCAACGCCAGAAAAAGTGTTTTTCCTATCACGAAACAAAAAGTTACCCCTATCGAATTCATTCACGCATTCTAACAATCGTGAGGAAATTAACCATCAGAACAAACTTAAAAAAACAGAAGGCACGTTTTTCACTTCCGAGTTTTTATATAATTTCATTGGAGTTTTTTTTTATGTTTTGTGACCACCATTTGCAGCCGTCCACAGCACTGTTACTTGTCAAGTGTTGAACCTCACTCAAGATGTCAAAGTCTGTTCTTTTATAAATCTAATGATTCCTATATTGAGCATATTTTTAAAACATTTTGAAGAATCACAGCCACCTCTTCTTTGATGACCACGCCTGGGAAATGTACATGAACTCTCTGAAACCATTGGTATATAAATCTTCAACGTTTGCACTATTTCATTTGTAGGACAGTTTAAAATTATTTCAGGGTCTTAGCATTTTGCTTAACACGTGCAACTTGGAGACCATCGAGCAGTATACGGAGTTCGCCGATCACGTATCTTGCATGTCTCACAAGCACAAGGAAGCCATACCTGTAGTCAACAGAAGGTCACTGACGATTTTTCAACAACTTAGATTATTTACCTTTTTAGTTTTATTATTCTAAATTTAAATTTAATTAAACTTCAAATTAATTATATCTTATTAAAAACTGACTAAAATGTCATTTAACGAATCGAGAGCAATTGCATCATATCATCTGGATAGTAAAATGTAAAATGAAAATAAATATCGCGCGAATGGTTGCACGCTGGATTCCTACATTTTAATTCAAATTATTATAAAAAATGCTGTTAATTGTTATGAAATACATAGTCTTTAATTTGAAATATTACCATAAAATTACTCAAAAAGTATTTCCAAGTTATTTTTTAACAGCTCACAAATATATAATTTAATTGATTATTTAATTTGAAAATACTATATGGGTTCTGCATGTTGCTTTTAGATGTTTTTGTGAACTTACAAGGCAAATTGGTTTTGGACAAAACGCCAAAGAAATATTTCAAACTCAAAACGTTTACGGGATTTATCAACACGTTGTGAGTTTATATATATATATATATATATGTGTGTGTGTGTGAGTGTGTGTGTGTGTTTGCATTCAATGGCAGGTAGAAATACTCACCATAAAAATGTTAAGGGGTGAGTGAAGCCTTGCATCATTACTTGATTATTGTTTTATGGGAGCAAACTGTCAGATCATAAGAATTAATATGAACTTGAATAACAATTGAATATAATAAATACTTTTTTAGAGAATAATAAATATAATGACTTCAGGACAGCAGATGCAGCAGTGAGGACAAGTCGCACACGGAGAAGTACAAGATGCCCATGCCAAGCATGTTTTGCGTGGCTGTCAAGGACTTGTCCACGAGTAAATTTCCATTTGTTTAATTGTTTATTTGATTCAGTATTCACTATTCTATTAAGTGGTGGGGTGGGTGTTATACTGCTCCAGATTTCCTCCGTTGGATGAGTTTGCCTCTGAGCTCATTACGATGTACCTATCCGTAATGTAGCCAGTCAATCAATATTTTTAAATAATTAAATGTCTACATTTTAAAGACTGTTTCGAAACCGGTGAAAACAATTTAGCTGCATAATTATAAAAAAATGATAATTTGAAATTTTCTAGATGGATTAATTTGAATGGTTTATTCATTGTTTTATAGCTTAGGTTAATTATTTTATTTAAAAAGATACGACTCAGCTGTTCTCTCAAGGCATGGCTGACATACTTTTGAATCTATGTACTGATTATTGGGATGGTCAAAATGTTCAACCGCTGGCAGAAGCTGAAAGGTATCAGTTCTTCATTTGATCGCACCTTAGGCGGTGAAGTTAATATTTTACGACGTGTTGGCTATCAAACGAAAATTCATGTCATGAAAAGTTTATCAAATCTTCAGCGATAAAATGTTTAGAGTTTTTTAAAAATTAATATTGAAATTTTATAGTTAGTTGGTCTGGTTGTTCATTATATTCATTCTTATTATAAATGTGTGAAATCTACTAAATGGTCTGATTGAAAATTTAGAGATCTTAATTTGCATAAATTATAATTTTAAATTAAAAGGTTACTCATTTTTTCATTACCCGCAACTGATTGGCAGGAAGAAGATAGCCGATTTTTATCATAGAACGAGCATGACGTCATACTGCACAGCCTTCTCCTATCGCCCATTGGAAGACGTTTCTCTATCAATTGCAAATGATTTCTACTACGAGATTCCAGAAGCACATTTTCTATCCAGGAATCACGTGGAGAAGAGGTAGGAACGTTACTGATTGCTGAAAAGAGACATGGAAGTCATTATTAAAATTTTGGTCGTCATCGTTTAAATTTTTAGTTTTAATTTTCACACACTTGGAAAGAACAAAATTTTCATCTGTCGAATGGAGTCAAAAAATAAATTGCAAAGAGCTTAATCAAATAATGCAAATGCTGCTGAAGACGTTTTAAAATTTAGATTTAGATGTAATAATCAAATTCATTTGTGTTCATTGTTAAGTAGGGATTTTTAAATTCTGTGCTATCCGAACGCTTTGTTATTTACATTGACAACTAGTTATATTTCATGTGACTTTTCAATTTCGCAATGATCTCAGGAGCATCATTTTTTTATTTTTTACATCAGTTTTTCTCGAGGTGAAGATGGCAAGGATGGATTATTGCTGAGACCTAACTACCATGAATTCTCAGGACCCAGCTATGTCGATAGTGATCTGAAATGTTATTCAAAGCAGCCTTTCAAGATGCTTAACAATCAAATATTCATTGGAATGGTAACAATGCAGTATCAAGCTAAGCAGGTCGACCATTTGTTCTGAAGAGTTTTTCATTTAAAAATACTTTTTATCTTGATGATTTTGTATCTAATTTGTTCATTTTTTACTAAATGTTAAATGACTACCACTTTACTTTATGATCGGAATCACAAATTTTGGATTGTGAATGTACATTGCGATCACTCATGAAGCTATGATAGAATAAACAAATAGTCCATAATTTTCTCCTCGTTATTCTTCAACATTCGTCTGAATGTTTTTTTTCTGTTTGCAACTTATCAGAGAAGAATTTTTTAAAGAAATAAGCTATCTTATAGTACCTACCTTCTTTTGAAATACTTTTCCACCTTCCCATTGTAACTACTCTTCAGTACTGCCAATCTGTTAGATCTAAATTTACGTTACATTACCGTTACAACTTCCTACTTGTCATATGACATCACTAACAACTTCTTACTTGTTAACATATTTCGTCAATTTATCGAAAACTAATTTATATGAAACGACGTCTCAAGACCGAAGTTTCTTATTCCCAATTGTCTGAGTCGTTCTCACTGAACTGTAATTATCCAAACTAATGTTTGATATCATTTGAATAACGTTTAAATGGAAATTGATGAGCTGGAATGACGTTTAATGAAAATTTAAAGGAGGTAGTGAACCTTATAGAGAACCTGGAGTCATCCTGTATTCGATTCGTTCACTTCTCAAAAGAAAATGAATTAAGAAGTCGGGTAAATTATTAAAAATTATTATCACTTTGTTTTTCATTTTATCTCACATTATGTGTTAGGCTAGAAGTTTCAACATTTTTTACTGTTTAAACTAGTGAATTAAGTGACAAAACCGTATATATTCTATATAGAATTAATATATATATATATATTCTATATAGAATTTATATATATATATATATATATATATATATATATATATGTTGGTAATAGACCATCATTTTTAGAATATTCTATAAATTCTACCGAATATATATATAAAGGCATACACTAAAACAACTGACTAAATTAAAATTTTGAATTTTTTTATGTTTAGGCCTTACTTGATTAATTTAAAATCACATTCATTTCTTTCAAGAATTACATCACTGTTTATAGGCGTTATCTTCATTTATTCTAAGAACAGTCTTCTTTTTTATACATTTTTTCAAATACATAGTTCGTTCTTTATCATTCATTCATATCAATTCATGTATTTGTGTGACCAAATACTCTGTATGTAAGTTTAAACTAAGTTTATTGTGAACTAAGCCACAAAAATTATATAATCATTCATCTGTTGTGATCTTGCTCAGGTTTTTTCAGAAAAAATGGGCCTGGAGGCTGGCTGGAACTGCCACATTTCTCTCCTAACTGACTCAGAAGAAAAACAATTAAATGAGACTTCGTCGACACTAGAATGGCAGAAGAGAGTTACGAAACCATTCAATCACTCCAAATCTGGCAGCGCTCCTCATATAAATATGTATTGCTCTCAATACCATGCCGACAATTTAAACGACAAGTTAACAGATTCGCCGGCAGCCGCGGAGGAATATGACGCAACGAAAAGTCTGCAAAAAAACAGATCCTCTGTACCTTTTCACAACCCTGCATCGAAAGTTAAAAAGTTCAAATACAAAAAACGAGAAGTTAAAAATTCAAAAGATTTTATAGAAGGCAAACATTTAATTTCGACGAATGAACCTGAATGTTCTGATAAATTATCAAATTGTTCCGTGTCCTTAAGTGAGGCGTCCAGTGAATTTTCCAGCTACATTGAAGGAGTTCCTGAAATTCAAAATAGAGTACGTGGTATCACTTTTAAAGTTTCTATAATTTATTTTTCATAATATAATTATGATAATAGTAATATTCAACAGGCAAAACTTCCGAAGGGGATTGAAAATATACGACCTCATATTAACAACATTGACAATGTTCCTCTTCAGGTATCTTTGTTCACAGACTGTTCAACTTCAAGTTAGTGTTAGCACTTTAATTTTTTAAGTTAATGTAAGAGTTGTCACAAACGATGATGCCTTTTAAATGGAAAACTTCCCATTTTAATAACAACAATCGGAAGAACAACGTACAAAATGAGGATACATGGGTGGATTTGCAAAGGCAGGACTTTTCTAATATTGACATCTTTTGTCATTTGTTTGACGCGTAGAATGGGAATGTAGAGAGCAAGCTGGAAACACGCGTGTCATGCATGTATAGAGAAATAATTCATATTTAATCTGAAGGTATCGCATTAGCTTTTCAAAGAAAGCTGCTGAATTTGTCTTTTCACAGAACAATGAAAGATTAGAAAAGCCATTGATGCAACTGCCAACAGTTTTATTGGTGAGTAGGCTCTCTGTATGGAAAGATCAGGAATGGGTTGGAATAGATGTGTTGCATGACACGCGGCTAAGTTGAGAGGATGATTTAAACATGTAAGAAAAAAGATTAAAAGATTTTGTGAGAAAATGTGAATGATAAAAAGATCAGATTTTGTAGCCAGGTTTTGTCTGCAGAATGTGTCAATAAGCATGCAGGCAGGTGTAAGGTTGCCACTGTTGATTTTTGAAAATTTCCTTGATTAGAACTTTTAAATATTTATGATTATAACGATGACGGCTGAAAATTTTTCAAAATTATTTGTTTATTTCAATAAATTTCCATTATGAATTCAAAAAAATGATGTATTATTTAAAATTTTTGGCAGCTACTTGTGAAATGTTGAAAATTTTACAAGAGTATGGCGAAGTGACATGTTGCCTGGGGAGTTCACTGAACATTGAGAACTTCTCGATATTTTTGCAGGCTGACTGCAGGTTGTTAATGGCTAGTTTTAAGAGTTTTAATTCGAAAATAAAAAAAAGATAAAAATAATAAGATCCCAGAATGATCATAATAGAATTTATATCAAAATTCAATCAATTCTTTTTTACACAGCATTTCCATCCACCCAATTTATCCATATCTATGTCTTCAAAAGAATGAAAAGAACAATCATCTGCTGAATGATTTCACTTCTCCCTTTGGTCTAAGTTCCTACATGATCAGCCTGCCATGCTCCTTGTTGTTCAACAACTGCAGCTTGTCTCGCATGCCTAAGCTTATTGCTGAGGTACACCTTTACGCTTTTTGAAAATTTGTTTCCTATACGTTTTGTTATAAAACAAATAATTCAACTGTTTCTATGTTGTTATTTGCATAAGTTTTGTTTGTATCATAACGAAGATCTCAATATTACAGGCTCAGAAACATTGTCAAAGAGTTTCTTCTGCGGCCCACTTATACTTGTCATTGCAGATGAGTTTGGTCCTGTTGCAATTAATGACGACCTTGTTTTTTCTGCCACCTTGTTTGACTGCACATCAAGTTACTTGGTTGTCTCTGTTTGTTGTGCCACTAATAAGCTTTTCAATGATGAACAATCCATCTTATTCTCAAATACCCAACAATCTACAAGGGAAAAATAGAAAACAGCTTTTAAACCAGGTTGGTATACATTACGAAATTTCAGTAATTCTTTCTCTTCAACAGCTGTTCATTCGCTTTGATTCCAGGCCAATGTGGCAAATATTTAATCCTTTTTCCATTTTTCATCTAATTTTTTATCGTTAGGGAAATGTTTTCAAATGAAAAAATTAATATTTGGAACATGCAGTTCGTATTCCCACTAACAATAAAGCGATAAAACATGGATATGTATGCATCAGCAGCAGAGCATGAAGAGAGATTAGGATCATTGGGTGATAAATATGAAATGACAGGAGATGAAGACTTCATGGCATTTACTTTTTTCTTTTCTCATTACCATATCCAAATGTAGTTTTATAAGAATTGTGCAAAATATTTCGTGTGGAACAGGAAATTAGAGCTCTTGTTCAAAGATTAAGGGGATTCGCTTCGGAGATACATTTACAAACATCTCAACGAACTCTGGTGTAAACGTTTACTGATTGTGCTTTGCAATAATTTATTATTTGCTGAAAATAGGGCTTAAGTATATTTAAATGATTTGTCCAGTATTATCTTGACTATTTTAAAAATTTACAAATTAGTTTACCTTTTAAATCATAAATCAATAACAATCACTTATTTTAGACATTTTTCGTGGGCGCATTCAGCTTTCTCGTTCGATTTGTTCCAACCATAGCAGTTTGTTTGTTGTGTTTTGCTCTCAATCTTAGAAGTTTTTGCGTAAATGGAGCTGGAAATTCAACTGTCGTTTGTCACATTAATTTTGGTGAAATGTTAGTGCAGTTTATTTAACTGAATACATAAGCACTGTTTTTTTTAAATTTATCACATCAACTTTGGGGAACTGTTTAATTTTTTAAACTTACCACATTAAATAATTTCACTGTTTAAAAGCTAAACAAGTTTTTCGTTGCTTTAGGGCACAGTGCGTGTCACAGCGATAGGAAATTGTAGCTATAGATGAGTTTACAATGTATAACGTTGTAAGTAAGGTTTCACTTGAATAAGATTTAGGTGCTACATTTGTTCTTCTTTATTTATTGTTATTGTCTTTTAAGTAAGTACCTCAAGTTCGCATATTAAATCTTATTAGTGACTTATTTAATGAATTACTATGAAGCTTAGTCATGTCAAATTTTGCGCTGTTTGTTAATAAATCGTTGCACTCTTTTTAGAAAATTACACTAAATGAATGAGGTTGTGACTAATTTTTTTCCAAAAAACTTCATTCGCTTGCCCTGTTTTTTATCACAGAAACAAAGAAAATGAGAACTCAACAGAGGCTGCGGGCACGTGGAATGGATGGACGACAAAACACCTGCACTCTTACGTTATTTGTCAACAATTTATTGCTCTCCAGCTTGTCACCTACTTTAGTAAGTACCGACGTACAATACTGTATTTTGTTGGTAACATTTACTTAAATGTTTGCTGCTTTTACTTTAATAAGTTTACTTTATTTACACTTACATCTGTCTTATCTATGGCTAATTGTGACTAATAATTAAAATGGCTAATTATAATAGTTAGCTGTATGAGAGTTGAACTTGCGACGTATTTCGGTTGAAATTATTTGACGCTGATGGCTCTGGATTGGCTTATATGATTATGGTGTATAGCAACATTTAAAATATTTTTAATTTATTTCTCATTTGAAGTGGTCATTTCTTATTGCAACATACATCACTTGAAATATTTCTGGAGAATACGCCCAAAAGAAAATGTTCTCTGGTGCTTCATATGCCCCGTCATGTAAGAATTTTATTGCTTTTTTTAAAAATGTGTTTTAAATTTTTTTGCATATATTATTAAAAATGTAGTGGCGGTTATCACAGTATTATTGCCATTGCTGATTTATGTAAAGTTTATAAAAATTTTAGCATTACAAATTTCCATTACAATGCTTTTAAGATTGGTCGTACAAGCATCCTGGTTCACATTCCTTGTAGTCGGCTCCGATTATGAGGAGCGGTCTTCACTCAGCTACGTTTCAGCTCTCGTTTGGCCTGTTTCACTGCTTTGGGTTATCGGTATTATAACGATTCACGAGCTGGTGAAAAGAAAAGAAATGAAGTAAGAAGAGTTTTTTTTTGTTATGAAAAATGATTTTCAATTAATTTTAACGCTACGTCCTACTTCGGGTAACCGGGACTCTGGACGCAAAACGAAGATTGATTGATTTAACGCTATTGTAATTGTCTGTACTCTCTTATTAATAAATAACATTTGTTTTTATTTGAATCATCTTCTATTTTTTTTATGTTAATTCTCTGACGTTAAAGCTTTTTGCGGATCAGTATTATTGCTGGAAACGTCGAGAAATGCAAAAACTTTGCTAAAATGCATAAATTATCATCTGCATCTGTGCACACACACATGTATATATATATATATATATATATATGTGTGTGTGTGTGTGTGTGTGTAAGTATTTATGCATGGCAAAATTTTTAATTTATGGTACAATGCCCATGCCTATGAATTTGTGAGAATGCTTCTACAAGAAATTGCCCCTTTTGCATTGTTTTATTCCTTGTTCATTTCTAGCTAAACATCACTATTTACATTCACGTGGACAGCGATTAACTCGATTTAGTTAGCATGAAAACCAACGTATTGTTTGATAAAATTCATCATAAACATTTCTTTTCAATCTAAGGATTTGGATCAGACACCAGAAGAGGGCGAAGTTAGACTTTGGAACTAAATTGGGAATGAACTCTCCATTCTAACGATATTGGTTTTAAATTTTATATCATTGTAAATTAATAAATATATAAACAAATTAATTGATAAATAAAATTACGTCAAAATAAATACTACAAACAATCGTCTAACAAACAATCTATTAAGTCAAATTAGCTATGATTTCGCGAATGGCAGGCAGTATACTGCATTCGTTCGGTTTCACCAAAAAGTCAGAAAATCTTTTAAGAATATTGGCCACGACGCTCATTTGATTGACATTCTGCTTGTGGTTCTCGACGAGTTGCACTGTGTTTGTTGCGCTGTCGTAGCACAGTGGTAGTATGACGTTAGGCGGTTGATTGCTGCTTGGCGTGGACTCTGCGTAGGATGGATGACCCACGTTGCACGTCAACAGCAACTGCAATGAACATCGATTAACGTTTATTAGCGATGTTGTAAAATCACGTGCAATTTTATAAATGTGTTGAAATATGTTGAGATGAAACTTACGATGAAAACGATTTTTCTGGAGATGACGATAGCGTTAGCTCCCATATTGTAATCGAAACCACTTGGAAATGTTAATAACAGTTGGACGAACCACCTCATATTTTTATCTGCATTCTGTAAGATAATTTTGAAATTTATAATAACGTGAATGACAAATAAATTAAATGCAAATCTAAGTGTATTTGAATATTAGTAGACTACGAACCAATTCCATCCTGAATATGTTGATGAAATCCTTCAATATATGGAAATGCATCTTTAACAACGAACAAAAAGCTTCGAGGTTAGATGGCTTGTACGGGTGACTGAGGACCTTTTGTGATGACAAAAAATATTCAGGTTAATAAAGTTAGAAATGTAAGTCAAAGGTTTAATATTGATGACTTATAAATAATTTTTTTTAATTGAAATCCAACCTTAACTTCAAAGAATTTTTCCAGAGAAAACAGATCGTCCATATCCCAAGGTGTATCTATTGAAACAAATGTAATTTAGTATTAAAATTATTGAAATAGGAATAATAAAAAAGAAAACAGGGCCAGTTAAAGAACATAATCAGTTAACAGTGCTGAAGAATATTGGTGATATTTATTTCTTAAAAGACCGCTTATAAAAAAAGTTTGACACCTCAGAAGCATAGGAAAAAAATTGAACAAATTTGCCACAACAAATTATTTTTAAAATAAGATCAAATATTTCAGAGACCATTGATAATAAATGGTACATATTTAAACATATCTAAAAGTGTAATACCTTGAAGAGGAAATATTTTGAGGGGAGAGGAAACCAGGCTGGCGTTAAATTTCAGTTGAAGTCCTGATAAATCTGATTTGAACATCAGTACACCAGCTTCTGTCGTCGGTATCTGTATGAGCTGCTACAAAATTACACGTTTAATAATAAGATGAAGAAAACATTAGCTTTTACACGAGAAATCTAGTTTAAACATGAAACGATTCTGTATAAAAAGTATAAAAAAAACTTCTTGAACAAAAGTTATCATCGAGGATTGAAGAAACAATTATGCAATATTAGAAGCGAGTATAATTTAAAAAAACACTAACGCTGTCATCAGATTTTATAATTCTTTGGAGATGTCTTCGGAAATACTGGACCCCGAGATATTTATCCAGAGGCGATACATTGTTTATTGGCGTCATCAGCTTAGTGAGGAGATCCCGTGTTACATAATTTTCAAGAAATGGCTGATGGATCTTTTCAGCAGCAGATCTAAAGACGTCTAATGTGGAAAAACAATGAAAAAAATATAAAAGATAGTTGAGCTTAAATTAAAATAGCTAAACTACATTTTTCAAGTTTTTATATCTCGCTATGAATTTACAGTTTAAATATTGTTGAGATTTATAGATTCAATTGATTTAAAATAGTAAATGGATGCCATTCACGAACTTACTCATTTGCAAATCTGACAGTAAGAAATTATCAACATCCGACATGCCAACAACCTGTTGAATAAAAATCAAATAAAGTCAAAATTATTTTTATTTCAAAATAAAAAATTATGCGTCAATTCATATTATGCACACTAGGATTTCATTTTAACGTTATTTCTCATAAGTGTGTTAACTAAATGTGTAAGTAAACTTTTCGTATGCCAAAAGTTGTGCGTTATGTTGGATTCAAAAAATATAGCCCTAACAACACTCCAGATCAGAGAGTGCAGATTTGAATTTGAAATGTTTATGAACCTTATTTGTTACAACCAAACTTATATAATAGATATTAATGTCTATGTCTTGACGCGTCAGTTATGCCATCATACGTACATACGTTAATGCAAGTCAAATCACTGACATTGTGTTGAGCATTGTTCTCATCAATGGATCCAGTGACATCGTTGCTACTACATAATGAATCAGATGAAGCGCACAGAAAAGCCTTAAAAAATTCAAATAGTGTACGCAATTAATACATTCAACAATGCTTATGAAGAATTTTTTCAACCGCCATTCAGCACTCAAGTGAGCGTGAAGATGAACTAAAAAATATAGACGCGCGTGTAGGTTGAACACTCTAATTTTATAAATTTGTTCACGTATGATTAAAACTAGACTTACGTTATAAAGATGAAAAATAATCTCAAATATAAATAGATGGTGAAAAGATTTGAAAATGAATCCAATTGAAAAATTATTTTGAATACAAATGAAGTTATTAAACGGACCAAAATCATTGTAAATGAAAATGAATTGAAATTAGCATTTGAATTGATGAATGTACATCACGTGACAAACCTGGAATCCGGAGAGTGAAGCGTCGTTAAGTTTTGCGTTAGGACTGATGGAGGAGTCCTTAAAAGTGATGTAGGTTTTATTTGGACAGGAGAGTTCCATACAGAAGAGTGGATAGAAGTAGTATATTCTGTAGTGGAACAACGACTGAGCGACGACGGTGTAGTTTTGCACTGGCAGCATCCAATTCACCTTCAGTTTAAAATAATTGAATTAATTACATGTTATATATTTGTATTAGTTAGGTTTAAACATATTTTTAATTCGGCATTTAGGTGTTTGTCCTTATTTTGGTTATTAGTATTATTTAATTGTTATAACATTTAAAATTCAATGTTCTGTTAAATTTGAAAAAAAATTTGTAAAATGATATATATATATATATATATATAATACTCCATTATATATATATATATACATATACACACACATATATATATATATATATATATATAAAATGGAGTTTTAGAAAGAAAAATGAAATTATTTGTAATTAATGACCAACCTTGGTCCACACAAGTGGAGTGGTGTTCAGTTTGTAGAGTTGTTCATTCACTTCACATGTTTGCGCCAGCAACTGTCGTCAATTTTTTTATAAATTTGTAGAAGAAATTATAAAATTGTTGAAGATTTTGAATAAAATTATACCACTTTAAATTAAGAATTCTAAGTATGTTAAGCAATGAATATTTATACCTTGCAGAATAAAACCAAAGATTTTGATTTATTGAGGTGGTGACTCAAATGAGCAGAGACTAACGAATGTGGATTTGATATGACAGAATCAGCGTGGCTGCCAAACGTCACTTGGAAAGATTTTGTGTTGTTACAATATTCTACACTCACCTAATAAATGTCATAATATTAATATTTAGAATATAACTAATATTAACTAATATTATATTAATATTTGACATCTTATATGAACATTCCAAAAGTTATTCATATAAAACTAACCAAAAAGTGTCTTTTTGGGCCATAACTTATGACTAGTTTATTGAAAGAAAATGACTCGATGTAAAACTGTGAAGGTAATGTCTGTTCTCCTTGTACAAGATGATCTGCAATTCAATGTTTATTGTCGAATTTTATTAATGTTTGAAGCAACGGAAGAAAATAACATGCACAAACCGTTGTACTGATAGGACATATCGTGAACGATCTTTAACATTTGGTAGTTGACATTCCAATCAGTTGCAAATGAAGAAACAACTTTTTTAACATCAGAAACATCGTAAACCTTTAGAAAACATCTTGTATATTCTGCAAAATTATTTCAGTTAAAAGTTCAACATCTTGTACATTTTGCAAAGTTATTTTGACGAAATCTATATAAAAATTTTCCAATAAGCCTAAAACCAGAAACAAACTTACGTTCATTTAGCGTCGGCAACGAGAAGATAGGATTTTCAGAAGCTGTAACCTGATAAAATAAAATAAATAAATAAATCATTAAAACTGAAATATCATAACAGAGAATAAGTAACTTACTAGGACACACCAGTAACATTTATCCTTCTTAATTAATCTGAAGGTCACGGTCATGTCATGCGAATTGAATGGTATTTTTGCTGCATCAGAAGTGTCGAATGAAATGCCCCTGTTAAATTGTTGGAAACAAATCACTTGATGCCTTTTTTAAATATTTTCATTTGAAGAAACATAGTTAGATCAGCGTTTCAATGTCAAAATAGATATCAGATTAGGTGTTTACAGATTTATAATTGATCACTAACTTGGTTATTTGAAGAGAATATCCAATGCCACACGGATCGGGCAGATGGTTACTGTTGTAGATCCCTAATAGGCCAAGCTGGAAATTTAAAATTGAGATATTTTAAACTACATTCAACTTAATGAAGATTTCATAAATTCTTTCAGGTAAACAAAAGTAAACAAAACTTATACTAAAATATGTTTTTTTAAAAAAGCAATAAATTTAATAGAATGAAATATGAAATTATAACCTCGTCGTTCAGGCCATCAAATAGTATGATATCCTCCATGTGGGAATAAATGTTGCTGAACATGTGCATCAATGGGACGGAGGCCTGTATTGGGAAAGAAAAAAAATTTAAATTTGTATTTCTTAGCTAATTGTGTTTTTGCATTTATGATGAAGGATGCAGCTCAGACGTTTTTAACTGAGTAATAAATACAACAAAAATATAATAAAAATAAGAAAACATATTTTAGCATAAGTTACCTTTGATTTCTTCGAGTTCAACAGTGCTGTTAAATGAAAAAATTATATTGTATTAAATAATTTTGATGTATTGAATGCAGAAGTAAAATGAAAATGTTATGTTGTTTAACATTTTGTAAATTAATTAATGCCAAAGTAATGTTAAACAGCATATTACCGTTGATTGAGTTGGACTCCAAAATCTTAGCAGGATCAACGAAAATCATCTCTGAGTAGTTTAATCGTTTACTGACGGGGTCCATTTCTCGGACTTTTAACAAGAAGTGTTGAACACATGCTTTATCTTTATTGCTAAACTTAATAATCTGAAAATAAAATTAAAAATATGCAAGAGTAATGAAAATTCGTCATCATTATCAGATCTATAAAGGTAGGTGCAGACTATTTTACACAAATTTTATTCACACCAATTTTTTCTATCACAACCTTTTTTCTTTTACCTTACTGACATTTTTAATTATTTCTTACTTTGCTCAAACTAAAGTTCATTCTCTAAATATTTTTCCCAAATTTCATAATCTTTTAAAACTTTATTACACTGAATTTTATATGATTTTTAAAACAAATAAGTCAGAATTTTATTTTCTGTTTTCTTATAAGCCTTATGATAATTATCTTACATCGTAAAACAAACAGAGCTAAGATCTATCTAAATTTTTAATGAAGTGTTTTATAAAAGTTGCTCATTTTTTGCTAACACGCCAGGGTAATCACAACAATAGCAAATAATTATACGCAAAAAAATATTTACCATGGTATATTTGTTGGTGTTGGGGAAAGCCACTGAGAAAAAGTTCTTTCCAAAAGTTGCATGTAGGTCGGTTGGTTTTTGAGAGTAATCCGTGTACTGAAGTCGATGGGATACTAGCATGCTTTCATACATGCACTTGTACTGAAATACTCTGTAATTAATTCATCATTTATTATATTGTATTATAATTTGCATGTAGAAAAAAGTTTCAAGTATAAAATAATAAGCATCAAAACCAGCCTTCATGCTGTCATTATGATTCAAGAAATTACAAAAATATAATAAGTAGAAATTGATGATTATGATAAAGGCCAAATTGACTGCACACCTGATAGCAGCAAATATTTGCCCTATGTCCTTCCTGTCGCCATTCAAGCTATCTTCCAGTGCATCTAAATAAGGATTGGCTGCAAAATTAAAAATTAAATTAACATGACTGAAAGATCTATCGTGTGTTTGGATTGCAAGAAAGGTATCATTCGTAACCAATGTAGTTACAGTTAGCTAGAACACAGCAAAAGCAAACTAGTAAGTGCTGTTCATTAACTATACTAGATAATTTTTTTAAATATAAAAAAAGAAGAAAATGTCGTTTACCAGAATTAATTTTTGTGACGGAGAACAATCCTTTCATCATATCCACCGTTATAATAATTTCTTCAAGTTCTTTGGACACCGTCAGATACATTAGCGGAGGAAAGTCGATGATGGAACCTGAAATGCAAAATTATTACAATTAAAGACTTAAAAGACATTCCAACTTTTTATTAAAAAATGCATGCGGCTTATCAGTTAAACCTTTTCAAAACATTTGAATAAATAAAATAAAACATTAAAAAGACAGAAAATAAATAATTTAAAAAACATACATTTTGCAGATGTAAACATTTCCAGCTCTCTTTTCAGCTCCTGTTTTGAATTGAAAGTAAAAAAAATAAACATTGTCATACAATGTAATAAATTTAATTTGTAACATTATAAAGCCCATAATGATAAATGTGATGATATCATATAGAATGGAATGTAATTAGTGGTTATGATCGGAGGGTGATGAAATAAAGTTCATCTTAGAAATGGAATAAAAGTTTCAATTGAATTATTTATTGGAAATGAGCGCAGCCAGCAATTAATTAACAATCCACTTACCTTTAGTTTAATGAGACACCTTATTTGAATTGTGTGGGTGATCAATTTCTCCATTGATATGCATGATATCTTGAAATATTAGGCATTGTAAAGGGTTTAATGTATCTTTTAATGTATAAATGCTTAATAAACATAGTTATTCTATGCTACAAATGTTATTTAATAATTAAAAAAATTATTATAGACCTGGATGTCAGAACAGAGGGAAACTGATAATTAATAATAATAATAAAACATATCCAACTTACATTGATCTGTTTCATACTTTTCATACCATCTTCACCGTACAATACAGGACTGTGAGAAATAAAAAGCGGTTTGCTCGTGTTCTTTTCATCGACATATATGTTCAGTTTGCAGCCTAGAGAAAACAGGAACATTAATGAAACGTTAACACTATGCAACTAATAAAATAATTGATCTGACGATGGGGACTGAATAACTAACTTAATTATGACAAAGTGGCACGTAAAGCATGATAAAATAAAATTATGATATTACTGATAACTATTAACTGAGTTGAAAATGAAACTGTTAAATAATTAATTAACAGTGGTACACGAGATATCAATTAATTAGCTAATCATTTAACTAATTAACAAATTAAAATAATTTAATTAAAAAAAAATATTAGTCAATTGAATTATTGTGAATAGTAATAATAAATTCTACCTGTTGGGTACAGCTTCTGTGATTTTCCTGAATCTCTGAAGAAACATTATTAACATATAAACATGGCGTAAATTATCGATCATCGTAAATTTGCATATGCATTAGATGGAATGTACTAACAATAACAATGATAGTAATGATAAGATTGTAGAGATTGAATATTTCTCTGCACTAGCCAGAGCATTAAATATGAATGACAATTAAGAGAACGAATTATTGATAAAATGTAACCTCCAATAAGATATTATAAGATTCCTTCCGAGGTTATACTCATCCACTTTTACAAAGTCTCCAAACTTTTCTTTTATAAGGGTGAAACTCTGCAATAATGAAAATAAATAAGAATTATAGTTACAAGTTTTTATGAAATAAATAAACAAATAGATAAAAAAATGAACCAAAAAAAAGAAAAATAATATCTACATTACCTGAAAATATAGAACTTCCAGCTGGAGTGATTGGCAGAAGAAATCTGGAAATAAGAAATTAGTTACAGTTGAGACTGTTGAACATTGACATATCAGTATAATAAAAAGTTAAACAGGTAGTTAATTAATGCCGAACATGCTGTGATTTTCATATATATATATATATATATATTATATAAATAATATATATATATATTATATATATATATTATATATATAAACTTACGAAGACAATTGTAGAGATCATGCAAGGGTTGTTCACTTTCGAGCAATTTGGACTGAACCATTTCGTGGATGAACGCAACTTGCTGGGGGTGCACTAGGGACCTGCCATTCTTTGATTCATAATCTTCTACTAATATGTCAATGTTCAACAGTCTCCACGGTAGATTAGGCGTATCTCCCATCAGTGTTAAAAAGACCTTAAACAGCAAGCAAACAATGTTAAATAAATTCAAAACAACCAACAAAGGTGGCTAAAAAAAACAAAAATAAATGAATAGACATAATATAACAACTAAAATAACACATTTTGTATAAAATTTTTTACCTCAAACTCGTGGTCGACTGTAAATTTAACTCTTCCATTCTCTGAAAAAAACAACACAATAAATAAATTGTTACAGAATAATAAATGAATATGTAAATACTGGATATGTATTAAGAAAAATGGGGAAGACAAACCTATAACTGGCTTACACATGGAATGGGGCAAGTCATTCATGACTATTCTGTATTCAATGACTTGTGTTAATTTGGTTAAAACTCTCTTCTTTTCAAGTGGAGGTAGTGGTTCTGGTGGTACAATTTTCTCCTGAAATTTTTTTTTAGTATGTTAAAAAATTTTAACGAGACAGGTGTCCAATAAGACGTGTGTGAAATATTATCGAAATATGTGATTAATTTACCTTTATACAAAATGGAAGCCTCGGATATGTTCCAGTCATTAAGACATCGATAGCACATGGCAGTGAAAAACTCGGCAATCTAAAATAATTATTGAATTTTATCAATAAAAATAAAGAGTTATATTCAGACAATTTATGAATCATTGGAATATTTGACAATAATAATCTTATAAGACTATATACTGAAATCAGCTTAATAAACAGTTTAAAACTAATGAGTAAACTTGTATTTGATTACCACAATAGCTTTATAATAATGAATCTTAAATTTTTAACACACTAACCTAGCATGAACCAAAGTTTCCCTCGCCATCCTTGCCAAACAATCAGCAGTCTCAACAAAGAGTAATTGTTGTTGCTGCAAGAAGCTGAATATTCTCTAAATAGTAAAAAAATTCAATAATTTCAAACATTTTTGTTACAAATTTTCATTAATTTTATATCCAAATATTCATATGCACTGAAAGTTTATATAAAGATGAATATTTAATTTGATGAAATAAAATTTGAAAAATGAAAAAAATTTTAGATTGTTATGAGAAGATGTGTTCATGCAACAAACATTAATAAACTTAACTAACAGCACATTTGTCCACTTTGTTTGCACTATTGGTCCATTTCACAAGGGCCAGAAGTCTCACAAACGTCTGCTTGGTTCGATTGGCAAATTGACATATCTCGATTTTTCTAATTTAAAATAAATTCATGAAATAAAGAAAACTAGTTTGCAGCATCTCATATCAATAGTATGGCAATAAATACTTGGAGAAAGTAGGAAGCATTAAATTTAATTAAAAAGACTAGTATGTGGTGTTGATGTTTATGAGAAGAGAAAGTAAGAAAACTTGAAAGATGGTTGCTTTTAGTAAAGTGAAAAAAAGAAATGAATAAACTTTTACCTTTCCAGATCATTCTTCCCTAGCAATCTGAAAACGATTAAGTTATTAAATTAATTATTAAATGATTAATTTTTTTTTACTGTCACTTTTTATATATTTTTATGTTACGAGTTATGAACTAGTATATGTTAGTTAAGGTTAATATATTAATTAAGCCATTAAGGTTAAATAAAAATTAATAAAACAAATAATTGCTAGTTTATAATTTTTTATATTTGGTGGGTGAAGTTGATTTTCGATTTTGCCCCACTAATCACTAATGAAGATTAGATTTATTAGAAATTATAAAATAAATAAATACTAACAACTCGGACAGTATTGAAAGCTCATGGTAGGTTCTCTGGATGAGAAATTCCATCAGAGTACTCAGAGGAACAACATTTCCAAACATGACAGAATTTTGAGAAGCGTTTGCATATTCAATCGGAGGCATTTGTATTAATTCCTCGCATCAAAACAAACACTCAAATATGAATAAAATAATAAATTTATATATCACAAAAACAAGAAATAACAACAAAACAGTGAACGTTCAACAACAAAACGTGAAGTGAAATACACGAATTGAAAATTTTTGCAGTAAGGAAAGCCGAGCACATTGTGCCTATATATACTTCATGACCATAGACATGTTACAATGTTTTTTACGTTTTACAATCGAATGCTTTACAACTCTGCTTACGACGGTTTATTTTAATTATTTTATGTAGTTTATTGTAATATCTTTTACAAACTATCTTGCAACAAATTTTACAATACATTCAACTCACAAAATTTGTTAAATTAATTTGACGTCTTATTTTCAGCGTCTGTAACATTTGTAACAACCCTAAATATAAGAACCTTGGCTGCAACTCTAATTTTTATATTTTTTGATGTTGACATTTAAATTAAATAGAATTACAATCAGCGATAGGTTGAGAAGTCCCTCGATTAGGAGCGTCGTCTGTTCGAGCTGGCTATCCCAAGGAGCGACTTCATTGCGTAGTGGTAGTGTGAGATTGATTCTGGGCTCGTCTCACGGAATGGCGATATCCAATTTAGGTTTCTACTAATTGACGATCCTGTGGCTACATTTACTTTTTGGTTTTAAATTTTTATCTATATTTTGAAATTTATTTCAGGGCTGTTGTTGTGACTGTGAGTTGTAATGCGTATTGTATGTGCACTTATTTATCTGTTGATATTGACGGGTTTGGTTTGATTTGATTTTATTAGTTTTAAATAATGTGTATGTTTCTGATTGGACAGCCCTTTTAAGGACACAAGATAAAAATTTTTATTAATAACTGTTTAATAGTGTGAACAATTGACATACTGCTAAACACATTTGAGTATTAGTATTATCAATTAACTGAACATTTTTTTGAATTATTATTGTCAGTTTGAAAGTTAAGATAGATGATGAGATATACAAATTATTTAATAATTTATACAAATTGGGTTACAAAAATTGTTGGTAATAATAAATTTGTCTTATATTAATAACACGTTAAGAAGTTACTTGTATGAAAAATTTTCAACATTGGAAAAATTACGGAACTAAATGAAATGCAATAGCATTTACATCAACGAAACATAAAATGTGTAAGAACAAATATTGATAAGACCATTAACTATCCAACGCTAGAAATTCGGTAAATGTCCTAAATTACTATATATATATATATATATATATATATATATATATATATATATATATATATATATATACACAAATACGTACATACATATTTTAGAGAGAGCAACTAAATGTCTGTCTGTGCAATCAATCAAATAGATTAACGTTGGAACCAGATATTGATAATAGTTCCCTCATAGCTTTTATCAACAATTGGCCATGCATACATACATACACACATACATTCATACATTGAATACATACATACACACATACACAAACATACATATACATTCATACATACATACATATAAACATACATACAAACAAACATATATACATACATAAATACATACCTATATACACACAAACATATATACATACATACATAAATACACATATAATGAAATCACGCCTGTTATTTCATTTCAAATGAGAGTGAACCACCGATCGTCATGCCGATATTCACGTTAAATATTATTATCAAGATTTTTAAAAACACAGAACCTACTTTTTAAAATGTTCACACGTTCGATTTTCCTATTATTATTATCAAATCTCTTAGTCAGAAGTTTGAAGAATCTTAATGATCCTCAGATTTTAAAGCCATCATTTTCTCCATTAACGTCATTGAAATACACCATGGTACGATCTTCCTTGATGTCCAACTGTTATCCCGACGCATCAGAAACAACACAATACTCCGTAAGATCAGTGCAAAGATGTGCAGCTCATTGCAGCGTCCTACCGACCTGCAGAAGATTCAATTATTATTACCAGAGTAATGTCTATGGAACTGCTGGAGATTGTCGCTTGTTTCCATCTTCCAACTGCCACCATGTTCCTCAAATCAATGGATTTCTTGCTTATGTTAATAATGGTCGGTCGTATTATTTCAATTTCTTTGATAGGAAATGTAATTGAAATTTGCAGTGTGAAATGAAACTAAAGTTGTTGCATATTAAATTGAAAAATTAATTTTTGAAGATTTGCCGTTGATTTATTTAATTTTGCTTTCAACGTAGATGAGCAGGTTACGGTTCTTCGAAACTAACAAAAACTACTTCAGTTTTTAAAGGCTTATTTTTTATTCCGGTACTTTAAACAAATACAAACGTATTAAAGTAATTGTCATAATTTATTTATTATTTGTCAAATGTAAAAATTTGCTTATTCAATAGATTTCAATTCATATGCAAAAAAAAGTCTAATCTATATGCTTCCATTTCCCAAACATATAATTGATATTTATCATGAATTAGCATATTAAATAATATTTTAGCTCCGTGGGATGCACAACAATTAATCATCGAAACCACAACAACTACTGCATCTTCACATCTCGGCTACAACTGTGGCTCGATGGATCCTTGCAAAATCTTCAACAATCGAACAACTACTGTGATAGAGTACTTTTCTCACTCCGACAGTGATAAATTTATTCAATGTGACGGAACCACTTGTAATGTGAAAACATGCCCACCTGATTCAATTAATTGCGCAAAGCCTTAGGTAGTTGGACGCCCTTGGCAAAAAATTCGGTGACCCCAAACGACATTTTTTTAAAAACTATCAAAATGTAGATAATGTATTTATCATATAATGTAGATGATGTATTAATTTCGACGCTTGTTTTTTGAATGCTAGATGTTACGCTAACAGCTGTTTAGATCAGTGCTTCTCAAAGTGGTGGTCCGCGCACCTTTGATGGAAAGATTTAACTTATAGTGGTGATGATGATGATGGTGGTGGTGGTGATGATGATGGCCACGATGATGATGATGGCTACGATGATGACGCTGATTATATTAGTCGTCCCGGTTATATTAGCGTTGGCTCTATCGTTAAAAATGATTATTACATCTACGACGATGAGCATGACGACGATGAGGATGAAGATGATGATGACGACCAAAACGCTGATGATGACGAAGAAGGTGATGAGGAAAATATCTTTTATGAATTTAAAAATTTTGATTCCAGTAAGATCAATAGTGGGAACGATGATTTTGAAATTTATAAATTTAAAACTAAATTGTCGAACGGGTTCTCTTACATCTTCATCTTGATCGAAAAGTTCGCGTGATGGGTGGTTTATTGATTAAGATTGCTATAATTTCTATCCATTTATTTGTCATCACTTGTATAACTTATTTTTATTACGATGCATTTGAATAAAAATTAATAAATGTGAACTATTGCCTTCATAATGTTGTTGTAGTCTGTTGTAGTTTTTAAAACTTGTAAAAATAGGTAGGCAATCTTTACAATTTTTTAAAAAAATAGGTATCATTTATTGTAAAGAATAGTTTCATATATAAAGTAAAGTAATGTACTTCTAGAGGTATCTGAAACGTTGTAAAATAAGAGTTAAGAAGTCATGTTTAATGCTTTTATGTTTACATCAACGGTAATATAAACATCATTTTTTTAAATTCGGTGCAAGCAAATATTGATGAAATCATTATAACCTTTTATGCTAAAGCTTCTTCCAGTGTGAAAATCAATCAACTACTTGGAAAGAAATCGCTTAAGCCTTCGATAAATATTTACTAATACACAAAGAAAGTGTCAAGGAAATAGCAACAAAAACGTTTTTCTAAAAATATATTAACAATTTTTATAACCAACTCTAACATTATATTTTTATTTCTTTATTCTTAAATGTATAAAAACTCACAAGTGCAGTTATGATATAGACATTTCATATATCAATCACATATACATCCATTATAAAAAATCATTCACATTAATTCAATAGTCCACGTACACGGTGTAGCTATAAAAAAAGAAACACAGGCTTTGAGTTAGCCGGATTTAAAATTCATGTGGTTTTGGGATTCATTTTACAGGACAATTGTAATCAAAAAAATAAAAGTTATACAATTTTTTCTCTATAATAGTACTTGAAACTTTATTACCTAAAATGTTTATACGGTCAGTTTTTTATTTAACACTGTCAAATGTTGTGTTAAGCAGTTCTAAAAGTTATGATGATGCGCTAAGTGGTAACATTTTCGAGCCATCAGTTATTCCAATTTCACCATCATCATCAATCTACACCAAGATACCAGTATCACCATCGTCCACTTGTTATCCCGACGCATCAGAAACAACACAATACTCCGTAAGATCAGTGCAAAGATGTGCAGCTTATTGCAGCGTCCTACCGACCTGCAGAAGATTCAATTATTATTACCAGAGTAATGTCTATGGAACTGCTGGAGATTGTCGCTTGTTTCCATCTTCTAACTGCCACCATGTTCCTCAAATCAATGGATTCCTCGCTTACGTCAATAATGGTTGGTCATAAAAGTAATTTATTCGGTAATTGGAGAAAATTAATAAAATGAATTTTAATTTAAACATTATGAGTATTTTGTGAAAATTTGCTCAGATTTGACACATCACAGGTTGCGTTTATTTAACATAAAGTTGAGGTTATTTTCAGCAAAAGTTTTTATTAACTACGTGAGAAACACGAATATGACGACTCATTTTTGTAATTATTATTATAAACTGGCATGTAATTTTAATGCAATTTTTTTTAGAAATATTTAAAGTAACAAAATGCATTCTTTTATTTAGTAATTTCCATCTTATGAATTATTTTCATAAACTATTCTTATCGAGGCTTCTTAATTGGGCATTGTTCGTCGGAGGCTGAATTGAGCAAACTTTCAACCCCTGAAAAAACTTCCGTTGCGAGATAGACATACGCAAAAATATGTCTCCAAGTTATATCACATCCGCGGCCTAAATTACTATTGAAATATTTTTTTGAGTCGTGTCAACAATATTAAAACAATCGAAACCCTATAGGCCAAATTTGTTTTGTCATTCGAAAAAATCACAAATTTTCATCTTCTAAATTTTTTCCAGCTCACAAAAAATGATGTTTACATTATAAGCAGTTAAATAATATTTTGATTTAAGCATTTTTTTATACGCTATTATCAATCACTGAATCAACTGTATCAAAAACCAAAGAACCTCTGACAACAGCAACAACCACTAATGAACTAACATCAACAACAGCAATAACCGCCAATAACCTACCAACAACAACAACAATAACAGCAAAAACAACAACCACCTCCAATGAGATACCAGCAACAACAGCAATAATTACAACAACCACCAACGAACCAATAAAAACAATTGCATTATTCATCACCATTAACCCACTCTCAACAACAGCACTAACTATCGTCAATGACCTACCAAAAACAACAACAATAACAGCAAAAACAACAACCACCTCCAATGAGATACCAGCAACAACAGCAATAATTACAACAACCACCAACGAACCAATAAAAACAATTGCATTATTCATCACCATTAACCCACTCTCAACAACAGCACTAACTATCACCAATGACCTACCAACAACCACAGCAGCAACAACAACCACAACAAATAAACAACCAACAACAACCATCACTACTCCAAAACAAACAAAATCAGTTGTTATGCGTGGGGATGAATGTCACCTCTACAACCCCTGCCTGGTTGCAGGTAGTCATCCAATAAATAGTCCAGCCAACATGTTCCCTCACATCGACCCAGCCTACTTCATCCAGTGTTCAAACGGAATATGTCACGTCAAGCCCTGCCCATCTGACACTCATTTCGACATTAGTTTGAAGATTTGCACAAGAAAGTAGTTAAGATCACGTCGGCAGGCATAAACCAATCAATTTGAGACAATTTTTTATTTTAAAATACGGTAAACAATGTTATTTTTTTTACTTTAATGTATATATATATATATAATATAAAATTATATATATATATATATATATATATATATATATATATATAGGGTTAAAACAGTCAGAAATTCAATTATTGATGAAAATCACAGCATGTTCGGCGTTAGTTAACTCCCTGATTAACTTTTCGATTTTTCTAATTGTTGATCGTAAATCATTTACAAGTTTCTTGTGTTCAACGCAACGTATCAATTCGAACACCGAAAATGGAATAGGGATACCGAAGAAAGCTTTTTTGTTCTATCGTGCATAAAATGATATATATACATACATACTTATAACGGAAATTTGATCCTACTTCTCCGATTTTGAAGTCTTTCCAGTGGCTTCCTGTTAAAGAACAAATTTTGTTCAAACTTGGAGTTTTAGTTTGCAGATGTATGAACAATCTTGCACCTGAAAAGAACTTAGCAAATAAATGTAACAGAGCTTCAATGATTCGTTTTCATCACAGTTTAAGGTCATCAAGCACGAACATCCTACATGTTAAGAAGATTAATTTGAAAACAGCTGGATGAGGTTTTGAAGTTGCTGGACCGACATTTTGGAACAGTTTCCCGAATGATGGAAGACAACCTGTATGTATAGAGAGAGAGAATGTGGATAAAGTTTGCACCTGATATCCCAGAGCGCATCTCATGTATGCAACGTTTAGATGGTTGAATATAATTTCTTACTTATTAATTAATTTTTTTTTCATTTTTGTTTTATTTGTTTCCAATCTCAGACATTTTTTAGAAGAATTACGTTAAGAAGTTCGTTTGGTTTATGACATTCGATTTAATATTTTTGAACAATTAGTTTACATTAGAATCGTGAACAGTTAATATACTTTAGAATAATTATTTTTCGTTTGCTGTTATTCTAGGGACTATGGGATCGTTTATCTTTTGTCGTGTTGTTTTAACAATTGATCGCTTGATTTACATTTACACTTTTGTCGTCAATATTTTTGTGACTATACAAGCCATAGTGGGCTTCTGATTTTTTTTAAATAAAATGTTTAAATGTTCAAAATGTTTAAAATATCGGTTGTCATGAGAAAAGGTTTAAGTTAGTTTTTTTGAATTTTCATATTTTTGTCGCTGATTGCCTTCTATATTTCATCGAATTTTAGTTTTATTGTTGACGGAATATGTAACGACATGCCCTGCCCATCTGGTGCTCATTTTGACAATGGCTTGTTGAATAGCACGGGAAAGCATGTCAGACCACGCCGGCAGGCATGGACCAATCAATTTGATTTCGTTATTTAAGAATACGGTAAACAGAAATTCTCATCTAAAATTAATTAAAAAAATGTACTAAAAATCTTTAAAATAACAAAATATTTAATTTACTTGTTAAAAATATTATAAACATACACAATTACACATAAAAAAAAATCTTAAATTTACCAACCGATCAATTGGCACGCGAACAATTGGCATGGAACCATGAATTTTATTGCGGTTGGTTTAACATTGTTTGTCATTTAAATCATTAAACCATTAATTATAGAGAACAATTATTATTTTATTTATAATCAATAAAAAAATTTCTCTAAATATCAACTTTCAGTCGAAAAGTTGTTTGTTTTCCATCGAAATATTCGCCGACAAGTTCGCATTGATGACCTCTTATAATACATGAAATTTTTTATTCTGCAAAATTATTGACCGTGACCACTTATGAACATTAAACGTGCATTCGAAATGTACAATTGTACACGTCAGACTATGATTTGTATGTGTGTGTGATGTGTGTTGCATGTGTGTTGTGTGTGTGTGTTGTGTGTGTGGGGTGTTGTGTGTGTGTATTATTTTGATCGTCACATCACACATCATACGTTTGATGCACTCTTACACATACATAAATGTTTTGACTGACGATTTTTTCTTCATTGGCAAAACGTTCAGATTCAGGGGTGAATTTTAAAATTAGCTATCATGGCTTTTGTATCGTAATCTGTTTCCTATGTATATTTTATTATACCATAAATTATGTTTCTTAATAATAAATTGTCATTAATCTATTAAATTAAGTTGTCTACATTTTCTTTTTATCTACAAATTTGGCTTGCCTGATTTTTTTATATAATAAATTATTACTGATAACAATTTTACATTTTGGAATTTAATGATAAGCCAAAAAAATAAAACAAAAGTTATTCGAAATTTATTTGATGGACATTTTTAACATTTCTTGTTTAATTTATGATACAACAACAATCTACTTTAAAACTAAAAGTTATTTAAAAAACATAAAAACAATAGAACATGATACCTATCATACATTTCGACAGTGGTTTCAATTCTTGGAAAACGAAAAAAATATAAATATCTTTATTCAAAACAATCTGATATCAAATATCAATTTCTTTCCTATTTATAACGTACTGTTGAAATAGCTTTGATAGAAAATAATTATTTATAAATAATGCTTATTTATGAAAATATTTTAAAATTTATTTTCTTCATTCTCGTTCTTAATGATATTTCATACAAATGCCTTTGGACATTGTTCCATATTTCACAAACAATCGCAAGTCAAATGATGTTTTGCCTCATTCATTTCATTTCATGTCTAACTAACTTCTTTTGTTGAGCAATTTCTAAAAACATTATTCACATTGTTTCTTCCTCATTTTCCTTCTCGTTCTGTCTCTAAAATACGAAACGACGCAACATTTCGTACAAAAATATTTTGCAAATTATATATACACATAAATACATGTAGGTATATTACAATATTTTTATGTGTATTTTTGTAAGTACGTTCGTTCGTTCGTTCGTACGTACGTACGGTATGTATGTATGTATGTATGTATGTATGTATGTATGTATGTATGTATGTATGTATGTATGTATGTATGTATGTATGTATGTATGTATGTATGTATGTATGTATGTATGTATGTATGTATGTATGTATGTATGTATGTATGTATGTATGTATGTATATATGTATGTATTTATGTGTATGTATTTATGTGTATGTATGTATGTATGTATGTATGTATGTATGTATGTATGTATGTATGTATGTATGTATGTATGTATGTATGTATGTATATATGTATGTATTTATGTGTGTGTATGTATGTATGTATGTTTGTATATATATATTTATATATATATATATGTATATATGAATGGATAAGCGTGAATGTAATATGTATATATATATATACATATATTCATACAAGTGTATAATATTTATAAATAAACATTTTCGAAAATTGGGTAAACTGGAATCTTCTTAGAATGAGTGCTTGAGGCGATTTCTAAGCTATTTAAAAACTAACATCGCAACCACTGCAGACGTTTATTTGAATTTGTTTCCTTGAAAATTAAGATGATGACAAAACTCGAACTGCACGACAAAACTTCCATGACCATCACTACTAGAGCAACCCTTGCTACCTCTACAGCAACTTTAATAACCCTATCCTTCATTTTATCAATCGCGTCCTCATCATCAATCTACACCAAGATACCAACAGCACCATCGTCCACTTGTTATCCCGACGCATCAGAAACAACACAATACTCCGTAAGATCAGTGCAAAGATGTGCTGCTCGTTGCAGCGTTCTACCGACCTGCAAAAGATTCAATTATTATTACCAGAGTAATGTCTATGGAACTGCTGGAGATTGTTGCTTGTTTCCATCCTCCAACTGCCAGGATGTGCCTAGCATCACAGGATTTTTAGCGTACGTTGATCACGGTTAGTCGTAAGTAAAATCACAAAACCTATCCCTGAATTAATTTAACATAAAATATTCATTATTAAAATGATATAACGCTATTTATTCTTTGCACTCATTATTCATCATCAATTTTGTTTTTTGACTTTTCAGTTGAGCACATCCACGCAACATTAAAGAATCTTTTTTCTGTTTTAGAAATAACGTTATTAAACAAACATAACATAATTAAACTAAATTTAAACTTAAATTTTATTTTATAAAAAAAGTTGAATCGAAAATAAATAGGAACTATCGTAATGATATGGAAGCAAGGCTCAGCAATTCAGATGCAGCACTCAAGTAGCAAGCCAAAATTAAGAAAACCGAAAATTAAGATTAAGAAATAAAAGAAAATCATAGAATAACAAAAGGAAAAATAAGATAAAAAAAACTGTTTAAAAATGAAGAAAGTGGATGAACAAGATGGAAGGGTATAAATTTAAAAAAAAAATTTAAATAGAAGACTCATAATTTAGTGAAAAACTGAAAATAATAAAACTAACTAACTAATACACCTGAAAGATTTATAAGGGCGAAGATGGAAGCATCCTTACAGAAAGCAAACAGATTAAAGATAGATGGATAAAATAATTTATAGCAAGAACTGGGAGAAAGATGGATCACCAACTTTGCTAATGAGTAACTCACACAATACAACAGGAAATTTTGGAAGACGGAAAATGGGCAAAAGAATTGTGCTCCTCAATCCAACTACTATGTAGGTTAATTGAAAAAGTGCGACCTGAAAAATTGCAATAATTATCGATCGAGAGCATTAATTTTTCTCATATGAAAGGTTATCTATTTTTCGGGATTTCAAAAAGCATTTAGCTTGGCGTGGCAAGAAGGGTTGTGGATAGCTTTTGGAAAGTGTGATAGTATCGGATAAACTGAACAATTTAAAACTATCATTAAATATTTGATTAATTAACAACTTTAATAAACTTTCAATTAAGAATTATCCAACATAACATTACAAATCAAAAGAATCATTTAAATAAAATGTATTATACTCCTTCAAGGCATGCCGAACCCAACAAGCACCACTACAGCGAGCACTTTGAAGACCACAACAACTGCACCATCCTACGATTGCCTCACTGTCAACCCTTGTCTGAATGTTAATTACGCGACTAACCCGAGCGGGTTATACCCCCACGTGAACACCAACATGTACATCCAATGTTCCAACAACATTTGCTACGCTAGGAACTGTTCGTCAACTTTACTTTATGATGACTCTAAAAAAACTTGTGCTTGATGGCGCGGATGAGTTCATGTGGCCATTAAACACTATGGGTTTTTTTTGTTAACATTTGGTCATTTAACAACTTGTGAGCATCTAACACCGTGTGGTCATGTAATACAATGTGATTTTTTTTAAATTACCAATACAAACGATTTAAAGAATGTTGCTAATGAATATCCATATTCAATGAGTTAATCTTTTGTTTTTTTTTATGATTTTGAATGTTTAAATGATTCGAAAACCCAGATACATCTGAGCCGTTGTAAATCATTTCGGTAATTTATCGTAAAGTGACGTCATTTTTTTAAATTTTCATAATTATAAACAATTGTAAAGTTTTAGTTTGTGTGTTAACAAGAGAGATAACTGCGTGTAAGCAATGGAGTAACGAAATTTTATATAAAATAAATATACACAAACATGTGGTCGACACACATACACATGCACACTTGTGGCCATTAGAAACTCACATAGTACTGTATATCCCACAAACAAGTATAAAATTGTTTTAATTGTTATAACTGTAATTTATTATTGTATACTTTTTAAAGCTTTTGGATGTTTATATTGTTTGGTACTAAAGACACGTTTTTAATATTTGCTTTATTGAAAAAAAAATTTTGTTTTTGGTGTAAAAAATTGCAAAATGGGAAGAATAACGCAGGAATGAATTAAAAAAATGGGAAATGGGAATTTTCTGGAACGTTGTCATAAATGAGAATTCTGGAGGTATTCGGGAATGACAAACGAAAATGGGAGTAAATTGGGAACAAATTTAATTCCTGTTCACCTCTAATTGAAACATACCATCCATATTCTAATATTAATGATTGTATGTTTGTTTTTTGTTATTTATTTATTAAATAAAAATTTATCAAGTCAAATGCAATAACATGTGACAGTTAAATGTTTATTAGTTATACGTTCTTTATTTGTTGCAATAGGAATCAAGCATTTCTATTAAATGTTCGTTTTTATTCTATAGAAGAGCCATTGTTGTCCATAAAATTTTTCAGCTTTAACTGATGATGGATACAACTTATTATAGAAAATTTAATTTCTGAAAATTTAGTTAAATACGTTTTTGAAAAGCAAAGTTTAAATCAAATCATTCACAAACTGATGAAACTGTTGATGCCTTCAATTGATTATAATCATAATTTAATTACATTGCATCAACTTTACAATTTTTAAAAATCAAAATACATCTTTGCTAAACTCCTGGTTATAACGTACCAAATGATAAACTGACAACAATCACATTATCTTCATAATCTCTTGCATTTTCGACAACATTCCAACCCTCAACTCCTATCTAACTCAACTACTAATCCACATCAACCTGTTAGCAAGTCTTCTGCTCCCAATGAAAGTTTTTTATTTTGTTCGCTATCTCTGTGAAACAACTTACCCTCCTCTCTTGCCGAGAAATAGCCATAACTAAATCTAATTAAAAACCATTTGAAGCTGGTTTCGTCGTCAGGCATTTGGGTGCTATATCGATGGCAACTTACCCTTAACGACCCTCACGTAAGCATGGGGCACTGTACAAATTACATATTATAATTATTATTATTTTGTTATTGTTATTATTATTATTATAATAATAATAATTATTATTATTATACGGTTTGAATTGGTGCATTGAAACATGTTGAATGGGCAACAACGAGAAACGTGGCTCTTCCTTATTTCCAGAACTCAATGTTGATGCACGAAAAATTGTTCAAGTGAAGTAGCGAATATTTTTAGAGTATATTCTTTGGGACTTTTTTAAAATGATGTTTTTTCCAAGGACTGAAGTTTTTGTCTTAAAAAAAGTTAAGTGATCCATTCTGTTGCTTCAAGTACTACATTTTATCCTTAATTACGATGCACTTGAAATTATCTCAAGAATTGTAAGTAACTCTGTTGAAATATTTTTAAAATAAATAATCTTTTAAAAGGAAAATGCACCACGTGTCAAGTGCAACGTTCAATGATTTCTTCACTAACCAACTAAACGACCCGTGCCGGATATTTATGAAAAAATTGGAATATTTAAATTTCAAAAAATCAAATTTGCAACAAAAATTAATTTAAAAAAGTTAGAAGATACCTCGGCTTACTAACGTCGTACATAAACGTTATCAACGCGAAATTGATTAAATGAGTAGGAAATCTAAACGATTCAGATGACTCAAACCCTCAAATGTTGCAAACACAAGTCCCTTTCAAAAATTTATTGATCTGAAGATGAATTAAGTTAATATCTCTTAAGAGAGGTGGAAAAGTTTTTATTACACATTACGTTCCAGGCTCCACATGCAAGTCTTATTACATTAAAGATGAGTTTATCTTTCGAATTCGAAGCAAGTGTAGCTGTCACTTGTCAGTACAGTATAACAGTATATTTTTCAAAAATTTTTAAAAATTAACTTTTATAAGGTTTTTGAAATTTTTAAGAGAGTTTAATATAATTCATAAAATTCAGTTTGAATTCGTCCCCAAAGCATCAACTGAACCAGCTATTGCTGAACTCTATGGTTCTCTAGTCAGGAGATTCGAAGCAAAGGAATTTTCACTGGGCATCTTTGTGGACTTAAGGAAAGCTTTTGGAGTCATTGATCATGAAATCTTGCTTTACAAGCTGTTTAATTATGGATGTCGTAGTATCACACTTGATTAGTTTAGGTCATATTTATCGAACCGAAAGCAATATGTATCAATTGACAACTATGAATCTTCTTTGTCAATTATTCGAACGGGCGTCCCTCAAGGGTCGATATTGGGCCCGTTGTTGTTCATTCTATTTTTAAATGACACTTTTCTGGTTACTAATCATTTTACTACGTTTTTTTGCGTATAATACCAATATATTTTTGACAGGCAAAAATTCTGTTGATTTGTATAATCTAATGAATGAGCAAATGGAAGTATTATCATTTTTTGAAATAAATAAATTAGTTTTAAATTTAAAAAAATCTTGTTACATCCTATTTGGCCCTAAATTTAAAACCAATAATTATCGTTTTAATAACCTGTCAATAAAGATTGGTAACACTATCTTGCCGTGTTGAGTCAATAAAATTTTTGGGAATCATGTAACATATTGAAATGGTTCTAGCAAAATTATATAGAGTTAATGGATTATTTTATAGAGCCCGAAATAAACTAACGACATCAGTAATGATGATATTATATTATTCACTTTTTTTCCATACTTAACATATGGGAATATATTTTGCGGGTATACAGCCAAATATTTGATGGACAGACTATTTGTAGCTCAAAAAAGTTTTTTACGTACCCTTTTTTCCTACCCTACCCAAACTTGAGCATACCAAACCGTTACATACTAGATATAAAATTCTTAACATAGAACAACTAAATATTGATCAAACAGTTATATTTTTTTTATAAAGTTTTACTTTTAAACAACTACCAACATCTTTATTCATTTGAAGTAATAAGTTTAAATAGCCGAAACAGCGGCAAGCTTAAATTATGTAAAAGCAGAACTGTAGTAAATGATAGGCATTGGGCCGTGCGTGGCATAAATCTATGGAATGGTTTGTGTCACGTGTCATGACGTCATTGATATGAGCAACTTAAAAGCCTTCAAATTTTTACTTAAAGAGGCTGTTATCAACGTTAATTAACTGTACATTATTTTTATTTCATTATAGATCTAATTGTGAATGAATGTAATAAAACTATCTGAGTTATTTCTAATATCTGTTATGTGACTTTATTTCGATTTAAATGTAATAAATTATGTATTTCTTTGTGTGTGTGTGTATATATATATATATATATATATATATATATATATATATATATATGTATTATTTATATAATTTATATATATGTACATATATGTATATATGTAGATTTTGTTAAATTTATTTGCCC